>NC_064638.1:914597422-914933059 GCF_023864345.2 Schistocerca serialis cubense
CTCCGCCTGCGCTCCTCTCTTTTCTACAACGGCCCCTTCGATTTTCCTGAAGGCGTATTCATCTTTCCTCTAGTGACATACGTTTCTGTATCCTTACACTGGGTATGTAGCCATTCCTGCTTAGCCATTCTGGACTTTTTGAGAAACTGCTATTAAGATGTTTGTGCTCCCCTTCGCCTGCGTAGTGAACTGCAGTGATTGTGTCACTGCCCTGTGGATAAATTTTCCGCCACACTAACACAGTTAGATCGCAATAGACCGGTGACGCTGTATTGTAACATATCACAAAAAATAACCATTATATCGCCTGTAAGATAAGCTACCTTGTATAGCCCATCTCGAGTCTATCTGTATATGACTTCCACGTTGCAGCCTTACGCTCCTTGCTTATTAGTTGCCCCTCCGCCTGCGCTCCTCTCTTTTCTACAACGGCCCCTTCGATTTTCCTGAAGGCGTATTCATCTTTCCTCTAGTGACATACGTTTCTGTATCCTTACACTGGGTATGTAGCCATTCCTGCTTAGCCATTCTGGACTTTTTGAGAAACTCCTATTAAGATGTTTGTGCTCCCCTTCGCCTGCGTAGTGAACTGCAGTGATTGTGTCACTGCCCTGTGGATAAATTTTCTGCCACACTAACACAGTTAGATCGCAATAGACCGGTGACGCTGTATTGTAACATATCACAAAAATAACCATTATATCGCCTGTAAGATAAGCTACCTTGTATAGCCCATCTCGAGTCCTATCTGTATATGACTTCCACGTTGCAGCCTTACGCTCCTTGCTTATTAGTTGCCCTCCGCCTGCGCTCCTCTCTTTTCTACAACGGCCCCTTCGATTTTCCTGAAGGCGAATTCATCTTTCCTCTAGTGACATACGCTTCTGTATCCTTACACTGGGTATGTAGCCATTCCTGCTTAGCCATTCTGGACTTTTTGAGAAACTCCTATTAAGATGTTTGTGCTCCCCTTCGCCTGCGTAGTGAACTGCAGTGATTGTGTCACTGCCCTGTGGATAAATTTTCCGCCACACTAACACAGTTAGATCGCAATAGACCGGTGACGCTGTATTGTAACATATCACAAAAATAACCATTATATCGCCTGTAAGATAAGCTACCTTGTATAGCCCATCTCGAGTCTATCTGTATATGACTTCCACGTTGCAGCCTTACGCTCCTTGCTTATTAGTTGCCCTCCGCCTGCGCTCCTCTCTTTTCTACAACGGCCCCTTCGATTTTCCTGAAGGCGTATTCATCTTTCCTCTAGTGACATACGTTTCTGTATCCTTACACTGGGTATGTAGCCATTCCTGCTTAGCCATTCTGGACTTTTTGAGAAACTCCTATTAAGATGTTTGTGCTCCCCTTCGCCTGCGTAGTGAACTGCAGTGATTGTGTCACTGCCCTGTGGATAAATTTTCTGCCACACTAACACAGTTAGATCGCAATAGACCGGTGACGCTGTATTGTAACATATCACAAAAATAACCATTATATCGCCTGTAAGATAAGCTACCTTGTATAGCCCATCTCGAGTCTATCTGTATATGACTTCCACGTTGCAGCCTTACGCTCCTTGCTTATTAGTTGCCCTCCCGCCTGCGCTCCTCTCTTTTCTACAACGGCCCCTTCGATTTTCCTGAAGGCGTATTCATCTTTCCTCTAGTGACATACGTTTCTGTATCCTTACACTGGGTATGTAGCCATTCCTGCTTAGCCATTCTGGACTTTTTGAGAAACTCCTATTAAGATGTTTGTGCTCCCCTTCGCCTGCGTAGTGAACTGCAGTGATTGTGTCACTGCCCTGTGGGATAAATTTTCCGCCACACTAACACAGTTAGATCGCAATAGACCCGGTGACGCTGTATTGTAACATATCACAAAAATAACCATATATCGCCTGTAAGATAAGCTACCTTGTATAGCCCCATCTCGAGTCTATCTGTATATGACTTCCACGTTGCAGCCTTACGCTCCTTGCTTATTAGTTGCCCTCCGCCTGCGCTCCTCTCTTTTCTACAACGGCCCCTTCGATTTTCCTGAAGGCGTATTCATCTTTCCTCTAGTGACATACGTTTCTGTATCCTTACACTGGGTATGTAGCCATTCCTGCTTAGCCATTCTGGACTTTTTGAGAAACTGCTATTAAGATGTTTGTGCTCCCCTTCGCCTGCGTAGTGAACTGCAGTGATTGTGTCACTGCCCTGTGGATAAATTTTCCGCCACACTAACACAGTTAGATCGCAATAGACCGGTGACGCTGTATTGTAACATATCACAAAAATAACCATTATATCGCCTGTAAGATAAGCTACCTTGTATAGCCCATCTCGAGTCTATCTGTATATGACTTCCACGTTGCAGCCTTACGCTCCTTGCTTATTAGTTGCCCTCCGCCTGCGCTCCTCTCTTTTCTACAACGGCCCCTTCGATTTTCCTGAAGGCGTATTCATCTTTCCTCTAGTGACATACGTTTCTGTATCCTTACACTGGGTATGTAGCCATTCCTGCTTAGCCATTCTGGACTTTTTGAGAAACTCCTATTAAGATGTTTGTGCTCCCCTTCGCCTGCGTAGTGAACTGCAGTGATTGTGTCACTGCCCTGTGGATAAATTTTCCGCCACACTAACACAGTTAGATCGCAATAGACCGGTGACGCTGTATTGTAACATATCACAAAAATAACCATTATATCGCCTGTAAGATAAGCTACCTTGTATAGCCCATCTCGAGTCTATCTGTATATGACTTCCACGTTGCAGCCTTACGCTCCTTGCTTATTAGTTGCCCTCCGCCTGCGCTCCTCTCTTTTCTACAACGGCCCCTTCGATTTTCCTGAAGGCGTATTCATCTTTCCTCTAGTGACATACGTTTCTGTATCCTTACACTGGGTATGTAGCCATTCCTGCTTAGCCATTCTGGACTTTTTGAGAAACTGCTATTAAGATGTTTGTGCTCCCCTTCGCCTGCGTAGTGAACTGCAGTGATTGTGTCACTGCCCTGTGGATAAATTTTCCGCCACACTAACACAGTTAGATCGCAATAGACCGGTGACGCTGTATTGTAACATATCACAAAAATAACCATTATATCGCCTGTAAGATAAGCTACCTTGTATAGCCCATCTCGAGTCTATCTGTATATGACTTCCACGTTGCAGCCTTACGCTCCTTGCTTATTAGTTGCCCTCCGCCTGCGCTCCTCTCTTTTCTACAACGGCCCCTTCGATTTTCCTGAAGGCGTATTCATCTTTCCTCTAGTGACATACGTTTCTGTATCCTTACACTGGGTATGTAGCCATTCCTGCTTAGCCATTCTGGACTTTTTGAGAAACTCCTATTAAGATGTTTGTGCTCCCCTTCGCCTGCGTAGTGAACTGCAGTGATTGTGTCACTGCCCTGTGGATAAATTTTCTGCCACACTAACACAGTTAGATCGCAATAGACCGGTGACGCTGTATTGTAACATATCACAAAAATAACCATTATATCGCCTGTAAGATAAGCTACCTTGTATAGCCCATCTCGAGTCTATCTGTATATGACTTCCACGTTGCAGCCTTACGCTCCTTGCTTATTAGTTGCCCTCCGCCTGCGCTCCTCTCTTTTCTACAACGGCCCCTTCGATTTTCCTGAAGGCGTATTCATCTTTCCTCTAGTGACATACGCTTCTGTATCCTTACACTGGGTATGTAGCCATTCCTGCTTAGCCATTCTGGACTTTTTGAGAAACTCCTATTAAGATGTTTGTGCTCCCCTTCGCCTGCGTAGTGAACTGCAGTGATTGTGTCACTGCCCTGTGGATAAATTTTCCGCCACACTAACACAGTTAGATCGCAATAGACCGGTGACGCTGTATTGTAACATATCACAAAAATAACCATTATATCGCCTGTAAGATAAGCTACCTTGTATAGCCCATCTCGAGTCTATCTGTATATGACTTCCACGTTGCAGCCTTACGCTCCTTGCTTATTAGTTGCCCTCCGCCTGCGCTCCTCTCTTTTCTACAACGGCCCCTTCGATTTTCCTGAAGGCGTATTCATCTTTCCTCTAGTGACATACGTTTCTGTATCCTTACACTGGGTATGTAGCCATTCCTGCTTAGCCATTCTGGACTTTTTGAGAAACTCCTATTAAGATGTTTGTGCTCCCCTTCGCCTGCGTAGTGAACTGCAGTGATTGTGTCACTGCCCTGTGGATAAATTTTCTGCCACACTAACACAGTTAGATCGCAATAGACCGGTGACGCTGTATTGTAACATATCACAAAAATAACCATTATATCGCCTGTAAGATAAGCTACCTTGTATAGCCCATCTCGAGTCTATCTGTATATGACTTCCACGTTGCAGCCTTACGCTCCTTGCTTATTAGTTGCCCTCCGCCTGCGCTCCTCTCTTTTCTACAACGGCCCCTTCGATTTTCCTGAAGGCGTATTCATCTTTCCTCTAGTGACATACGTTTCTGTATCCTTACACTGGGTATGTAGCCATTCCTGCTTAGCCATTCTGGACTTTTTGAGAAACTCCTATTAAGATGTTTGTGCTCCCCTTCGCCTGCGTAGTGAACTGCAGTGATTGTGTCACTGCCCTGTGGATAAATTTTCCGCCACACTAACACAGTTAGATCGCAATAGACCGGTGACGCTGTATTGTAACATATCACAAAAATAACCATTATATCGCCTGTAAGATAAGCTACCTTGTATAGCCCATCTCGAGTCTATCTGTATATGACTTCCACGTTGCAGCCTTACGCTCCTTGCTTATTAGTTGCCCTCCGCCTGCGCTCCTCTCTTTTCTACAACGGCCCCTTCGATTTTCCTGAAGGCGTATTCATCTTTCCTCTAGTGACATACGTTTCTGTATCCTTACACTGGGTATGTAGCCATTCCTGCTTAGCCATTCTGGACTTTTTGAGAAACTGCTATTAAGATGTTTGTGCTCCCCTTCGCCTGCGTAGTGAACTGCAGTGATTGTGTCACTGCCCTGTGGATAAATTTTCCGCCACACTAACACAGTTAGATCGCAATAGACCGGTGACGCTGTATTGTAACATATCACAAAAATAACCATTATATCGCCTGTAAGATAAGCTACCTTGTATAGCCCATCTCGAGTCTATCTGTATATGACTTCCACGTTGCAGCCTTACGCTCCTTGCTTATTAGTTGCCCTCCGCCTGCGCTCCTCTCTTTTCTACAACGGCCCCTTCGATTTTCCTGAAGGCGTATTCATCTTTCCTCTAGTGACATACGTTTCTGTATCCTTACACTGGGTATGTAGCCATTCCTGCTTAGCCATTCTGGACTTTTTGAGAAACTCCTATTAAGATGTTTGTGCTCCCCTTCGCCTGCGTAGTGAACTGCAGTGATTGTGTCACTGCCCTGTGGATAAATTTTCTGCCACACTAACACAGTTAGATCGCAATAGACCGGTGACGCTGTATTGTAACATATCACAAAAATAACCATTATATCGCCTGTAAGATAAGCTACCTTGTATAGCCCATCTCGAGTCTATCTGTATATGACTTCCACGTTGCAGCCTTACGCTCCTTGCTTATTAGTTGCCCTCCGCCTGCGCTCCTCTCTTTTCTACAACGGCCCCTTCGATTTTCCTGAAGGCGTATTCATCTTTCCTCTAGTGACATACGCTTCTGTATCCTTACACTGGGTATGTAGCCATTCCTGCTTAGCCATTCTGGACTTTTTGAGAAACTCCTATTAAGATGTTTGTGCTCCCCTTCGCCTGCGTAGTGAACTGCAGTGATTGTGTCACTGCCCTGTGGATAAATTTTCTGCCACACTAACACAGTTAGATCGCAATAGACCGGTGACGCTGTATTGTAACATATCACAAAAATAACCATTATATCGCCTGTAAGATAAGCTACCTTGTATAGCCCATCTCGAGTCTATCTGTATATGACTTCCACGTTGCAGCCTTACGCTCCTTGCTTATTAGTTGCCCTCCGCCTGCGCTCCTCTCTTTTCTACAACGGCCCCTTCGATTTTCCTGAAGGCGTATTCATCTTTCCTCTAGTGACATACGCTTCTGTATCCTTACACTGGGTATGTAGCCATTCCTGCTTAGCCATTCTGGACTTTTTGAGAAACTCCTATTAAGATGTTTGTGCTCCCCTTCGCCTGCGTAGTGAACTGCAGTGATTGTGTCACTGCCCTGTGGATAAATTTTCCGCCACACTAACACAGTTAGATCGCAATAGACCGGTGACGCTGTATTGTAACATATCACAAAAATAACCATTATATCGCCTGTAAGATAAGCTACCTTGTATAGCCCATCTCGAGTCTATCTGTATATGACTTCCACGTTGCAGCCTTACGCTCCTTGCTTATTAGTTGCCCTCCGCCTGCGCTCCTCTCTTTTCTACAACGGCCCCTTCGATTTTCCTGAAGGCGTATTCATCTTTCCTCTAGTGACATACGCTTCTGTATCCTTACACTGGGTATGTAGCCATTCCTGCTTAGCCATTCTGGACTTTTTGAGAAACTCCTATTAAGATGTTTGTGCTCCCCTTCGCCTGCGTAGTGAACTGCAGTGATTGTGTCACTGCCCTGTGGATAAATTTTCTGCCACACTAACACAGTTAGATCGCAATAGACCGGTGACGCTGTATTGTAACATATCACAAAAATAACCATTATATCGCCTGTAAGATAAGCTACCTTGTATAGCCCATCTCGAGTCTATCTGTATATGACTTCCACGTTGCAGCCTTACGCTCCTTGCTTATTAGTTGCCCTCCGCCTGCGCTCCTCTCTTTTCTACAACGGCCCCTTCGATTTTCCTGAAGGCGTATTCATCTTTCCTCTAGTGACATACGTTTCTGTATCCTTACACTGGGTATGTAGCCATTCCTGCTTAGCCATTCTGGACTTTTTGAGAAACTCCTATTAAGATGTTTGTGCTCCCCTTCGCCTGCGTAGTGAACTGCAGTGATTGTGTCACTGCCCTGTGGATAAATTTTCCGCCACACTAACACAGTTAGATCGCAATAGACCGGTGACGCTGTATTGTAACATATCACAAAAATAACCATTATATCGCCTGTAAGATAAGCTACCTTGTATAGCCCATCTCGAGTCTATCTGTATATGACTTCCACGTTGCAGCCTTACGCTCCTTGCTTATTAGTTGCCCTCCGCCTGCGCTCCTCTCTTTTCTACAACGGCCCCTTCGATTTTCCTGAAGGCGTATTCATCTTTCCTCTAGTGACATACGTTTCTGTATCCTTACACTGGGTATGTAGCCATTCCTGCTTAGCCATTCTGGACTTTTTGAGAAACTCCTATTAAGATGTTTGTGCTCCCCTTCGCCTGCGTAGTGAACTGCAGTGATTGTGTCACTGCCCTGTGGATAAATTTTCCGCCACACTAACACAGTTAGATCGCAATAGACCGGTGACGCTGTATTGTAACATATCACAAAAATAACCATTATATCGCCTGTAAGATAAGCTACCTTGTATAGCCCATCTCGAGTCTATCTGTATATGACTTCCACGTTGCAGCCTTACGCTCCTTGCTTATTAGTTGCCCTCCGCCTGCGCTCCTCTCTTTTCTACAACGGCCCCTTCGATTTTCCTGAAGGCGTATTCATCTTTCCTCTAGTGACATACGTTTCTGTATCCTTACACTGGGTATGTAGCCATTCCTGCTTAGCCATTCTGGACTTTTTGAGAAACTCCTATTAAGATGTTTGTGCTCCCCTTCGCCTGCGTAGTGAACTGCAGTGATTGTGTCACTGCCCTGTGGATAAATTTTCTGCCACACTAACACAGTTAGATCGCAATAGACCGGTGACGCTGTATTGTAACATATCACAAAAATAACCATTATATCGCCTGTAAGATAAGCTACCTTGTATAGCCCATCTCGAGTCTATCTGTATATGACTTCCACGTTGCAGCCTTACGCTCCTTGCTTATTAGTTGCCCTCCGCCTGCGCTCCTCTCTTTTCTACAACGGCCCCTTCGATTTTCCTGAAGGCGTATTCATCTTTCCTCTAGTGACATACGCTTCTGTATCCTTACACTGGGTATGTAGCCATTCCTGCTTAGCCATTCTGGACTTTTTGAGAAACTCCTATTAAGATGTTTGTGCTCCCCTTCGCCTGCGTAGTGAACTGCAGTGATTGTGTCACTGCCCTGTGGATAAATTTTCTGCCACACTAACACAGTTAGATCGCAATAGACCGGTGACGCTGTATTGTAACATATCACAAAAATAACCATTATATCGCCTGTAAGATAAGCTACCTTGTATAGCCCATCTCGAGTCTATCTGTATATGACTTCCACGTTGCAGCCTTACGCTCCTTGCTTATTAGTTGCCCTCCGCCTGCGCTCCTCTCTTTTCTACAACGGCCCCTTCGATTTTCCTGAAGGCGTATTCATCTTTCCTCTAGTGACATACGTTTCTGTATCCTTACACTGGGTATGTAGCCATTCCTGCTTAGCCATTCTGGACTTTTTGAGAAACTCCTATTAAGATGTTTGTGCTCCCCTTCGCCTGCGTAGTGAACTGCAGTGATTGTGTCACTGCCCTGTGGATAAATTTTCTGCCACACTAACACAGTTAGATCGCAATAGACCGGTGACGCTGTATTGTAACATATCACAAAAATAACCATTATATCGCCTGTAAGATAAGCTACCTTGTATAGCCCATCTCGAGTCTATCTGTATATGACTTCCACGTTGCAGCCTTACGCTCCTTGCTTATTAGTTGCCCTCCGCCTGCGCTCCTCTCTTTTCTACAACGGCCCCTTCGATTTTCCTGAAGGCGTATTCATCTTTCCTCTAGTGACATACGTTTCTGTATCCTTACACTGGGTATGTAGCCATTCCTGCTTAGCCATTCTGGACTTTTTGAGAAACTCCTATTAAGATGTTTGTGCTCCCCTTCGCCTGCGTAGTGAACTGCAGTGATTGTGTCACTGCCCTGTGGATAAATTTTCTGCCACACTAACACAGTTAGATCGCAATAGACCGGTGACGCTGTATTGTAACATATCACAAAAATAACCATTATATCGCCTGTAAGATAAGCTACCTTGTATAGCCCATCTCGAGTCTATCTGTATATGACTTCCACGTTGCAGCCTTACGCTCCTTGCTTATTAGTTGCCCTCCGCCTGCGCTCCTCTCTTTTCTACAACGGCCCCTTCGATTTTCCTGAAGGCGTATTCATCTTTCCTCTAGTGACATACGCTTCTGTATCCTTACACTGGGTATGTAGCCATTCCTGCTTAGCCATTCTGGACTTTTTGAGAAACTCCTATTAAGATGTTTGTGCTCCCCTTCGCCTGCGTAGTGAACTGCAGTGATTGTGTCACTGCCCTGTGGATAAATTTTCTGCCACACTAACACAGTTAGATCGCAATAGACCGGTGACGCTGTATTGTAACATATCACAAAAATAACCATTATATCGCCTGTAAGATAAGCTACCTTGTATAGCCCATCTCGAGTCTATCTGTATATGACTTCCACGTTGCAGCCTTACGCTCCTTGCTTATTAGTTGCCCTCCGCCTGCGCTCCTCTCTTTTCTACAACGGCCCCTTCGATTTTCCTGAAGGCGTATTCATCTTTCCTCTAGTGACATACGTTTCTGTATCCTTACACTGGGTATGTAGCCATTCCTGCTTAGCCATTCTGGACTTTTTGAGAAACTCCTATTAAGATGTTTGTGCTCCCCTTCGCCTGCGTAGTGAACTGCAGTGATTGTGTCACTGCCCTGTGGATAAATTTTCCGCCACACTAACACAGTTAGATCGCAATAGACCGGTGACGCTGTATTGTAACATATCACAAAAATAACCATTATATCGCCTGTAAGATAAGCTACCTTGTATAGCCCATCTCGAGTCTATCTGTATATGACTTCCACGTTGCAGCCTTACGCTCCTTGCTTATTAGTTGCCCTCCGCCTGCGCTCCTCTCTTTTCTACAACGGCCCCTTCGATTTTCCTGAAGGCGTATTCATCTTTCCTCTAGTGACATACGCTTCTGTATCCTTACACTGGGTATGTAGCCATTCCTGCTTAGCCATTCTGGACTTTTTGAGAAACTCCTATTAAGATGTTTGTGCTCCCCTTCGCCTGCGTAGTGAACTGCAGTGATTGTGTCACTGCCCTGTGGATAAATTTTCTGCCACACTAACACAGTTAGATCGCAATAGACCGGTGACGCTGTATTGTAACATATCACAAAAATAACCATTATATCGCCTGTAAGATAAGCTACCTTGTATAGCCCATCTCGAGTCTATCTGTATATGACTTCCACGTTGCAGCCTTACGCTCCTTGCTTATTAGTTGCCCTCCGCCTGCGCTCCTCTCTTTTCTACAACGGCCCCTTCGATTTTCCTGAAGGCGTATTCATCTTTCCTCTAGTGACATACGTTTCTGTATCCTTACACTGGGTATGTAGCCATTCCTGCTTAGCCATTCTGGACTTTTTGAGAAACTCCTATTAAGATGTTTGTGCTCCCCTTCGCCTGCGTAGTGAACTGCAGTGATTGTGTCACTGCCCTGTGGATAAATTTTCCGCCACACTAACACAGTTAGATCGCAATAGACCGGTGACGCTGTATTGTAACATATCACAAAAATAACCATTATATCGCCTGTAAGATAAGCTACCTTGTATAGCCCATCTCGAGTCTATCTGTATATGACTTCCACGTTGCAGCCTTACGCTCCTTGCTTATTAGTTGCCCTCCGCCTGCGCTCCTCTCTTTTCTACAACGGCCCCTTCGATTTTCCTGAAGGCGTATTCATCTTTCCTCTAGTGACATACGTTTCTGTATCCTTACACTGGGTATGTAGCCATTCCTGCTTAGCCATTCTGGACTTTTTGAGAAACTCCTATTAAGATGTTTGTGCTCCCCTTCGCCTGCGTAGTGAACTGCAGTGATTGTGTCACTGCCCTGTGGATAAATTTTCTGCCACACTAACACAGTTAGATCGCAATAGACCGGTGACGCTGTATTGTAACATATCACAAAAATAACCATTATATCGCCTGTAAGATAAGCTACCTTGTATAGCCCATCTCGAGTCTATCTGTATATGACTTCCACGTTGCAGCCTTACGCTCCTTGCTTATTAGTTGCCCTCCGCCTGCGCTCCTCTCTTTTCTACAACGGCCCCTTCGATTTTCCTGAAGGCGTATTCATCTTTCCTCTAGTGACATACGCTTCTGTATCCTTACACTGGGTATGTAGCCATTCCTGCTTAGCCATTCTGGACTTTTTGAGAAACTCCTATTAAGATGTTTGTGCTCCCCTTCGCCTGCGTAGTGAACTGCAGTGATTGTGTCACTGCCCTGTGGATAAATTTTCTGCCACACTAACACAGTTAGATCGCAATAGACCGGTGACGCTGTATTGTAACATATCACAAAAATAACCATTATATCGCCTGTAAGATAAGCTACCTTGTATAGCCCATCTCGAGTCTATCTGTATATGACTTCCACGTTGCAGCCTTACGCTCCTTGCTTATTAGTTGCCCTCCGCCTGCGCTCCTCTCTTTTCTACAACGGCCCCTTCGATTTTCCTGAAGGCGTATTCATCTTTCCTCTAGTGACATACGTTTCTGTATCCTTACACTGGGTATGTAGCCATTCCTGCTTAGCCATTCTGGACTTTTTGAGAAACTCCTATTAAGATGTTTGTGCTCCCCTTCGCCTGCGTAGTGAACTGCAGTGATTGTGTCACTGCCCTGTGGATAAATTTTCTGCCACACTAACACAGTTAGATCGCAATAGACCGGTGACGCTGTATTGTAACATATCACAAAAATAACCATTATATCGCCTGTAAGATAAGCTACCTTGTATAGCCCATCTCGAGTCTATCTGTATATGACTTCCACGTTGCAGCCTTACGCTCCTTGCTTATTAGTTGCCCTCCGCCTGCGCTCCTCTCTTTTCTACAACGGCCCCTTCGATTTTCCTGAAGGCGTATTCATCTTTCCTCTAGTGACATACGCTTCTGTATCCTTACACTGGGTATGTAGCCATTCCTGCTTAGCCATTCTGGACTTTTTGAGAAACTCCTATTTAGATGTTTGTGCTCCCCTTCGCCTGCGTAGTGAACTGCAGTGATTGTGTCACTGCCCTGTGGATAAATTTTCTGCCACACTAACACAGTTAGATCGCAATAGACCGGTGACGCTGTATTGTAACATATCACAAAAATAACCATTATATCGCCTGTAAGATAAGCTACCTTGTATAGCCCATCTCGAGTCTATCTGTATATGACTTCCACGTTGCAGCCTTACGCTCCTTGCTTATTAGTTGCCCTCCGCCTGCGCTCCTCTCTTTTCTACAACGGCCCCTTCGATTTTCCTGAAGGCGTATTCATCTTTCCTCTAGTGACATACGTTTCTGTATCCTTACACTGGGTATGTAGCCATTCCTGCTTAGCCATTCTGGACTTTTTGAGAAACTCCTATTAAGATGTTTGTGCTCCCCTTCGCCTGCGTAGTGAACTGCAGTGATTGTGTCACTGCCCTGTGGATAAATTTTCTGCCACACTAAGACAGTTAGATCGCAATAGACCGGTGACGCTGTATTGTAACATATCACAAAAATAACCATTATATCGCCTGTAAGATAAGCTACCTTGTATAGCCCATCTCGAGTCTATCTGTATATGACTTCCACGTTGCAGCCTTACGCTCCTTGCTTATTAGTTGCCCTCCGCCTGCGCTCCTCTCTTTTCTACAACGGCCCCTTCGATTTTCCTGAAGGCGTATTCATCTTTCCTCTAGTGACATACGTTTCTGTATCCTTACACTGGGTATGTAGCCATTCCTGCTTAGCCATTCTGGACTTTTTGAGAAACTCCTATTAAGATGTTTGTGCTCCCCTTCGCCTGCGTAGTGAACTGCAGTGATTGTGTCACTGCCCTGTGGATAAATTTTCCGCCACACTAACACAGTTAGATCGCAATAGACCGGTGACGCTGTATTGTAACATATCACAAAAATAACCATTATATCGCCTGTAAGATAAGCTACCTTGTATAGCCCATCTCGAGTCTATCTGTATATGACTTCCACGTTGCAGCCTTACGCTCCTTGCTTATTAGTTGCCCTCCGCCTGCGCTCCTCTCTTTTCTACAACGGCCCCTTCGATTTTCCTGAAGGCGTATTCATCTTTCCTCTAGTGACATACGTTTCTGTATCCTTACACTGGGTATGTAGCCATTCCTGCTTAGCCATTCTGGACTTTTTGAGAAACTCCTATTAAGATGTTTGTGCTCCCCTTCGCCTGCGTAGTGAACTGCAGTGATTGTGTCACTGCCCGCTGGATAAATTTTCTGCCACACTAACACAGTTAGATCGCAATAGACCGGTGACGCTGTATTGTAACATATCACAAAAATAACCATTATATCGCCTGTAAGATAAGCTACCTTGTATAGCCCATCTCGAGTCTATCTGTATATGACTTCCACGTTGCAGCCTTACGCTCCTTGCTTATTAGTTGCCCTCCGCCTGCGCTCCTCTCTTTTCTACAACGGCCCCTTCGATTTTCCTGAAGGCGTATTCATCTTTCCTCTAGTGACATACGTTTCTGTATCCTTACACTGGGTATGTAGCCATTCCTGCTTAGCCATTCTGGACTTTTTGAGAAACTCCTATTAAGATGTTTGTGCTCCCCTTCGCCTGCGTAGTGAACTGCAGTGATTGTGTCACTGCCCTGTGGATAAATTTTCCGCCACACTAACACAGTTAGATCGCAATAGACCGGTGACGCTGTATTGTAACATATCACAAAAATAACCATTATATCGCCTGTAAGATAAGCTACCTTGTATAGCCCATCTCGAGTCTATCTGTATATGACTTCCACGTTGCAGCCTTACGCTCCTTGCTTATTAGTTGCCCTCCGCCTGCGCTCCTCTCTTTTCTACAACGGCCCCTTCGATTTTCCTGAAGGCGTATTCATCTTTCCTCTAGTGACATACGTTTCTGTATCCTTACACTGGGTATGTAGCCATTCCTGCTTAGCCATTCTGGACTTTTTGAGAAACTCCTATTAAGATGTTTGTGCTCCCCTTCGCCTGCGTAGTGAACTGCAGTGATTGTGTCACTGCCCTGTGGATAAATTTTCCGCCACACTAACACAGTTAGATCGCAATAGACCGGTGACGCTGTATTGTAACATATCACAAAAATAACCATTATATCGCCTGTAAGATAAGCTACCTTGTATAGCCCATCTCGAGTCTATCTGTATATGACTTCCACGTTGCAGCCTTACGCTCCTTGCTTATTAGTTGCCCTCCGCCTGCGCTCCTCTCTTTTCTACAACGGCCCCTTCGATTTTCCTGAAGGCGTATTCATCTTTCCTCTAGTGACATACGTTTCTGTATCCTTACACTGGGTATGTAGCCATTCCTGCTTAGCCATTCTGGACTTTTTGAGAAACTCCTATTAAGATGTTTGTGCTCCCCTTCGCCTGCGTAGTGAACTGCAGTGATTGTGTCACTGCCCTGTGGATAAATTTTCTGCCACACTAACACAGTTAGATCGCAATAGACCGGTGACGCTGTATTGTAACATATCACAAAAATAACCATTATATCGCCTGTAAGATAAGCTACCTTGTATAGCCCATCTCGAGTCTATCTGTATATGACTTCCACGTTGCAGCCTTACGCTCCTTGCTTATTAGTTGCCCTCCGCCTGCGCTCCTCTCTTTTCTACAACGGCCCCTTCGATTTTCCTGAAGGCGTATTCATCTTTCCTCTAGTGACATACGTTTCTGTATCCTTACACTGGGTATGTAGCCATTCCTGCTTAGCCATTCTGGACTTTTTGAGAAACTCCTATTAAGATGTTTGTGCTCCCCTTCGCCTGCGTAGTGAACTGCAGTGATTGTGTCACTGCCCTGTGGATAAATTTTCCGCCACACTAACACAGTTAGATCGCAATAGACCGGTGACGCTGTATTGTAACATATCACAAAAATAACCATTATATCGCCTGTAAGATAAGCTACCTTGTATAGCCCATCTCGAGTCTATCTGTATATGACTTCCACGTTGCAGCCTTACGCTCCTTGCTTATTAGTTGCCCTCCGCCTGCGCTCCTCTCTTTTCTACAACGGCCCCTTCGATTTTCCTGAAGGCGTATTCATCTTTCCTCTAGTGACATACGTTTCTGTATCCTTACACTGGGTATGTAGCCATTCCTGCTTAGCCATTCTGGACTTTTTGAGAAACTCCTATTAAGATGTTTGTGCTCCCCTTCGCCTGCGTAGTGAACTGCAGTGATTGTGTCACTGCCCTGTGGATAAATTATCCGCCACACTAACACAGTTAGATCGCAATAGACCGGTGACGCTGTATTGTAACATATCACAAAAATAACCATTATATCGCCTGTAAGATAAGCTACCTTGTATAGCCCATCTCGAGTCTATCTGTATATGACTTCCACGTTGCAGCCTTACGCTCCTTGCTTATTAGTTGCCCTCCGCCTGCGCTCCTCTCTTTTCTACAACGGCCCCTTCGATTTTCCTGAAGGCGTATTCATCTTTCCTCTAGTGACATACGTTTCTGTATCCTTACACTGGGTATGTAGCCATTCCTGCTTAGCCATTCTGGACTTTTTGAGAAACTCCTATTAAGATGTTTGTGCTCCCCTTCGCCTGCGTAGTGAACTGCAGTGATTGTGTCACTGCCCTGTGGATAAATTTTCTGCCACACTAACACAGTTAGATCGCAATAGACCGGTGACGCTGTATTGTAACATATCACAAAAATAACCATTATATCGCCTGTAAGATAAGCTACCTTGTATAGCCCATCTCGAGTCTATCTGTATATGACTTCCACGTTGCAGCCTTACGCTCCTTGCTTATTAGTTGCCCTCCGCCTGCGCTCCTCTCTTTTCTACAACGGCCCCTTCGATTTTCCTGAAGGCGTATTCATCTTTCCTCTAGTGACATACGCTTCTGTATCCTTACACTGGGTATGTAGCCATTCCTGCTTAGCCATTCTGGACTTTTTGAGAAACTCCTATTAAGATGTTTGTGCTCCCCTTCGCCTGCGTAGTGAACTGCAGTGATTGTGTCACTGCCCTGTGGATAAATTTTCTGCCACACTAACACAGTTAGATCGCAATAGACCGGTGACGCTGTATTGTAACATATCACAAAAATAACCATTATATCGCCTGTAAGATAAGCTACCTTGTATAGCCCATCTCGAGTCTATCTGTATATGACTTCCACGTTGCAGCCTTACGCTCCTTGCTTATTAGTTGCCCTCCGCCTGCGCTCCTCTCTTTTCTACAACGGCCCCTTCGATTTTCCTGAAGGCGTATTCATCTTTCCTCTAGTGACATACGTTTCTGTATCCTTACACTGGGTATGTAGCCATTCCTGCTTAGCCATTCTGGACTTTTTGAGAAACTCCTATTAAGATGTTTGTGCTCCCCTTCGCCTGCGTAGTGAACTGCAGTGATTGTGTCACTGCCCTGTGGATAAATTTTCCGCCACACTAACACAGTTAGATCGCAATAGACCGGTGACGCTGTATTGTAACATATCACAAAAATAACCATTATATCGCCTGTAAGATAAGCTACCTTGTATAGCCCATCTCGAGTCTATCTGTATATGACTTCCACGTTGCAGCCTTACGCTCCTTGCTTATTAGTTGCCCTCCGCCTGCGCTCCTCTCTTTTCTACAACGGCCCCTTCGATTTTCCTGAAGGCGTATTCATCTTTCCTCTAGTGACATACGCTTCTGTATCCTTACACTGGGTATGTAGCCATTCCTGCTTAGCCATTCTGGACTTTTTGAGAAACTCCTATTAAGATGTTTGTGCTCCCCTTCGCCTGCGTAGTGAACTGCAGTGATTGTGTCACTGCCCTGTGGATAAATTTTCTGCCACACTAACACAGTTAGATCGCAATAGACCGGTGACGCTGTATTGTAACATATCACAAAAATAACCATTATATCGCCTGTAAGATAAGCTACCTTGTATAGCCCATCTCGAGTCTATCTGTATATGACTTCCACGTTGCAGCCTTACGCTCCTTGCTTATTAGTTGCCCTCCGCCTGCGCTCCTCTCTTTTCTACAACGGCCCCTTCGATTTTCCTGAAGGCGTATTCATCTTTCCTCTAGTGACATACGTTTCTGTATCCTTACACTGGGTATGTAGCCATTCCTGCTTAGCCATTCTGGACTTTTTGAGAAACTCCTATTAAGATGTTTGTGCTCCCCTTCGCCTGCGTAGTGAACTGCAGTGATTGTGTCACTGCCCTGTGGATAAATTTTCCGCCACACTAACACAGTTAGATCGCAATAGACCGGTGACGCTGTATTGTAACATATCACAAAAATAACCATTATATCGCCTGTAAGATAAGCTACCTTGTATAGCCCATCTCGAGTCTATCTGTATATGACTTCCACGTTGCAGCCTTACGCTCCTTGCTTATTAGTTGCCCTCCGCCTGCGCTCCTCTCTTTTCTACAACGGCCCCTTCGATTTTCCTGAAGGCGTATTCATCTTTCCTCTAGTGACATACGTTTCTGTATCCTTACACTGGGTATGTAGCCATTCCTGCTTAGCCATTCTGGACTTTTTGAGAAACTCCTATTAAGATGTTTGTGCTCCCCTTCGCCTGCGTAGTGAACTGCAGTGATTGTGTCACTGCCCTGTGGATAAATTTTCCGCCACACTAACACAGTTAGATCGCAATAGACCGGTGACGCTGTATTGTAACATATCACAAAAATAACCATTATATCGCCTGTAAGATAAGCTACCTTGTATAGCCCATCTCGAGTCTATCTGTATATGACTTCCACGTTGCAGCCTTACGCTCCTTGCTTATTAGTTGCCCTCCGCCTGCGCTCCTCTCTTTTCTACAACGGCCCCTTCGATTTTCCTGAAGGCGTATTCATCTTTCCTCTAGTGACATACGTTTCTGTATCCTTACACTGGGTATGTAGCCATTCCTGCTTAGCCATTCTGGACTTTTTGAGAAACTCCTATTAAGATGTTTGTGCTCCCCTTCGCCTGCGTAGTGAACTGCAGTGATTGTGTCACTGCCCTGTGGATAAATTTTCTGCCACACTAACACAGTTAGATCGCAATAGACCGGTGACGCTGTATTGTAACATATCACAAAAATAACCATTATATCGCCTGTAAGATAAGCTACCTTGTATAGCCCATCTCGAGTCTATCTGTATATGACTTCCACGTTGCAGCCTTACGCTCCTTGCTTATTAGTTGCCCTCCGCCTGCGCTCCTCTCTTTTCTACAACGGCCCCTTCGATTTTCCTGAAGGCGTATTCATCTTTCCTCTAGTGACATACGCTTCTGTATCCTTACACTGGGTATGTAGCCATTCCTGCTTAGCCATTCTGGACTTTTTGAGAAACTCCTATTAAGATGTTTGTGCTCCCCTTCGCCTGCGTAGTGAACTGCAGTGATTGTGTCACTGCCCTGTGGATAAATTTTCTGCCACACTAACACAGTTAGATCGCAATAGACCGGTGACGCTGTATTGTAACATATCACAAAAATAACCATTATATCGCCTGTAAGATAAGCTACCTTGTATAGCCCATCTCGAGTCTATCTGTATATGACTTCCACGTTGCAGCCTTACGCTCCTTGCTTATTAGTTGCCCTCCGCCTGCGCTCCTCTCTTTTCTACAACGGCCCCTTCGATTTTCCTGAAGGCGTATTCATCTTTCCTCTAGTGACATACGTTTCTGTATCCTTACACTGGGTATGTAGCCATTCCTGCTTAGCCATTCTGGACTTTTTGAGAAACTCCTATTAAGATGTTTGTGCTCCCCTTCGCCTGCGTAGTGAACTGCAGTGATTGTGTCACTGCCCTGTGGATAAATTTTCTGCCACACTAACACAGTTAGATCGCAATAGACCGGTGACGCTGTATTGTAACATATCACAAAAATAACCATTATATCGCCTGTAAGATAAGCTACCTTGTATAGCCCATCTCGAGTCTATCTGTATATGACTTCCACGTTGCAGCCTTACGCTCCTTGCTTATTAGTTGCCCTCCGCCTGCGCTCCTCTCTTTTCTACAACGGCCCCTTCGATTTTCCTGAAGGCGTATTCATCTTTCCTCTAGTGACATACGCTTCTGTATCCTTACACTGGGTATGTAGCCATTCCTGCTTAGCCATTCTGGACTTTTTGAGAAACTCCTATTAAGATGTTTGTGCTCCCCTTCGCCTGCGTAGTGAACTGCAGTGATTGTGTCACTGCCCTGTGGATAAATTTTCTGCCACACTAACACAGTTAGATCGCAATAGACCGGTGACGCTGTATTGTAACATATCACAAAAATAACCATTATATCGCCTGTAAGATAAGCTACCTTGTATAGCCCATCTCGAGTCTATCTGTATATGACTTCCACGTTGCAGCCTTACGCTCCTTGCTTATTAGTTGCCCTCCGCCTGCGCTCCTCTCTTTTCTACAACGGCCCCTTCGATTTTCCTGAAGGCGTATTCATCTTTCCTCTAGTGACATACGTTTCTGTATCCTTACACTGGGTATGTAGCCATTCCTGCTTAGCCATTCTGGACTTTTTGAGAAACTCCTATTAAGATGTTTGTGCTCCCCTTCGCCTGCGTAGTGAACTGCAGTGATTGTGTCACTGCCCTGTGGATAAATTTTCTGCCACACTAACACAGTTAGATCGCAATAGACCGGTGACGCTGTATTGTAACATATCACAAAAATAACCATTATATCGCCTGTAAGATAAGCTACCTTGTATAGCCCATCTCGAGTCTATCTGTATATGACTTCCACGTTGCAGCCTTACGCTCCTTGCTTATTAGTTGCCCTCCGCCTGCGCTCCTCTCTTTTCTACAACGGCCCCTTCGATTTTCCTGAAGGCGTATTCATCTTTCCTCTAGTGACATACGCTTCTGTATCCTTACACTGGGTATGTAGCCATTCCTGCTTAGCCATTCTGGACTTTTTGAGAAACTCCTATTAAGATGTTTGTGCTCCCCTTCGCCTGCGTAGTGAACTGCAGTGATTGTGTCACTGCCCTGTGGATAAATTTTCTGCCACACTAACACAGTTAGATCGCAATAGACCGGTGACGCTGTATTGTAACATATCACAAAAATAACCATTATATCGCCTGTAAGATAAGCTACCTTGTATAGCCCATCTCGAGTCTATCTGTATATGACTTCCACGTTGCAGCCTTACGCTCCTTGCTTATTAGTTGCCCTCCGCCTGCGCTCCTCTCTTTTCTACAACGGCCCCTTCGATTTTCCTGAAGGCGTATTCATCTTTCCTCTAGTGACATACGTTTCTGTATCCTTACACTGGGTATGTAGCCATTCCTGCTTAGCCATTCTGGACTTTTTGAGAAACTCCTATTAAGATGTTTGTGCTCCCCTTCGCCTGCGTAGTGAACTGCAGTGATTGTGTCACTGCCCTGTGGATAAATTTTCTGCCACACTAACACAGTTAGATCGCAATAGACCGGTGACGCTGTATTGTAACATATCACAAAAATAACCATTATATCGCCTGTAAGATAAGCTACCTTGTATAGCCCATCTCGAGTCTATCTGTATATGACTTCCACGTTGCAGCCTTACGCTCCTTGCTTATTAGTTGCCCTCCGCCTGCGCTCCTCTCTTTTCTACAACGGCCCCTTCGATTTTCCTGAAGGCGTATTCATCTTTCCTCTAGTGACATACGCTTCTGTATCCTTACACTGGGTATGTAGCCATTCCTGCTTAGCCATTCTGGACTTTTTGAGAAACTCCTATTAAGATGTTTGTGCTCCCCTTCGCCTGCGTAGTGAACTGCAGTGATTGTGTCACTGCCCTGTGGATAAATTTTCTGCCACACTAACACAGTTAGATCGCAATAGACCGGTGACGCTGTATTGTAACATATCACAAAAATAACCATTATATCGCCTGTAAGATAAGCTACCTTGTATAGCCCATCTCGAGTCTATCTGTATATGACTTCCACGTTGCAGCCTTACGCTCCTTGCTTATTAGTTGCCCTCCGCCTGCGCTCCTCTCTTTTCTACAACGGCCCCTTCGATTTTCCTGAAGGCGTATTCATCTTTCCTCTAGTGACATACGTTTCTGTATCCTTACACTGGGTATGTAGCCATTCCTGCTTAGCCATTCTGGACTTTTTGAGAAACTCCTATTAAGATGTTTGTGCTCCCCTTCGCCTGCGTAGTGAACTGCAGTGATTGTGTCACTGCCCTGTGGATAAATTTTCCGCCACACTAACACAGTTAGATCGCAATAGACCGGTGACGCTGTATTGTAACATATCACAAAAATAACCATTATATCGCCTGTAAGATAAGCTACCTTGTATAGCCCATCTCGAGTCTATCTGTATATGACTTCCACGTTGCAGCCTTACGCTCCTTGCTTATTAGTTGCCCTCCGCCTGCGCTCCTCTCTTTTCTACAACGGCCCCTTCGATTTTCCTGAAGGCGTATTCATCTTTCCTCTAGTGACATACGTTTCTGTATCCTTACACTGGGTATGTAGCCATTCCTGCTTAGCCATTCTGGACTTTTTGAGAAACTCCTATTAAGATGTTTGTGCTCCCCTTCGCCTGCGTAGTGAACTGCAGTGATTGTGTCACTGCCCTGTGGATAAATTTTCTGCCACACTAAGACAGTTAGATCGCAATAGACCGGTGACGCTGTATTGTAACATATCACAAAAATAACCATTATATCGCCTGTAAGATAAGCTACCTTGTATAGCCCATCTCGAGTCTATCTGTATATGACTTCCACGTTGCAGCCTTACGCTCCTTGCTTATTAGTTGCCCTCCGCCTGCGCTCCTCTCTTTTCTACAACGGCCCCTTCGATTTTCCTGAAGGCGTATTCATCTTTCCTCTAGTGACATACGCTTCTGTATCCTTACACTGGGTATGTAGCCATTCCTGCTTAGCCATTCTGGACTTTTTGAGAAACTCCTATTAAGATGTTTGTGCTCCCCTTCGCCTGCGTAGTGAACTGCAGTGATTGTGTCACTGCCCTGTGGATAAATTTTCTGCCACACTAACACAGTTAGATCGCAATAGACCGGTGACGCTGTATTGTAACATATCACAAAAATAACCATTATATCGCCTGTAAGATAAGCTACCTTGTATAGCCCATCTCGAGTCTATCTGTATATGACTTCCACGTTGCAGCCTTACGCTCCTTGCTTATTAGTTGCCCTCCGCCTGCGCTCCTCTCTTTTCTACAACGGCCCCTTCGATTTTCCTGAAGGCGTATTCATCTTTCCTCTAGTGACATACGTTTCTGTATCCTTACACTGGGTATGTAGCCATTCCTGCTTAGCCATTCTGGACTTTTTGAGAAACTCCTATTAAGATGTTTGTGCTCCCCTTCGCCTGCGTAGTGAACTGCAGTGATTGTGTCACTGCCCTGTGGATAAATTTTCTGCCACACTAACACAGTTAGATCGCAATAGACCGGTGACGCTGTATTGTAACATATCACAAAAATAACCATTATATCGCCTGTAAGATAAGCTACCTTGTATAGCCCATCTCGAGTCTATCTGTATATGACTTCCACGTTGCAGCCTTACGCTCCTTGCTTATTAGTTGCCCTCCGCCTGCGCTCCTCTCTTTTCTACAACGGCCCCTTCGATTTTCCTGAAGGCGTATTCATCTTTCCTCTAGTGACATACGCTTCTGTATCCTTACACTGGGTATGTAGCCATTCCTGCTTAGCCATTCTGGACTTTTTGAGAAACTCCTATTTAGATGTTTGTGCTCCCCTTCGCCTGCGTAGTGAACTGCAGTGATTGTGTCACTGCCCTGTGGATAAATTTTCTGCCACACTAACACAGTTAGATCGCAATAGACCGGTGACGCTGTATTGTAACATATCACAAAAATAACCATTATATCGCCTGTAAGATAAGCTACCTTGTATAGCCCATCTCGAGTCTATCTGTATATGACTTCCACGTTGCAGCCTTACGCTCCTTGCTTATTAGTTGCCCTCCGCCTGCGCTCCTCTCTTTTCTACAACGGCCCCTTCGATTTTCCTGAAGGCGTATTCATCTTTCCTCTAGTGACATACGTTTCTGTATCCTTACACTGGGTATGTAGCCATTCCTGCTTAGCCATTCTGGACTTTTTGAGAAACTCCTATTAAGATGTTTGTGCTCCCCTTCGCCTGCGTAGTGAACTGCAGTGATTGTGTCACTGCCCTGTGGATAAATTTTCTGCCACACTAACACAGTTAGATCGCAATAGACCGGTGACGCTGTATTGTAACATATCACAAAAATAACCATTATATCGCCTGTAAGATAAGCTACCTTGTATAGCCCATCTCGAGTCTATCTGTATATGACTTCCACGTTGCAGCCTTACGCTCCTTGCTTATTAGTTGCCCTCCGCCTGCGCTCCTCTCTTTTCTACAACGGCCCCTTCGATTTTCCTGAAGGCGTATTCATCTTTCCTCTAGTGACATACGTTTCTGTATCCTTACACTGGGTATGTAGCCATTCCTGCTTAGCCATTCTGGACTTTTTGAGAAACTCCTATTAAGATGTTTGTGCTCCCCTTCGCCTGCGTAGTGAACTGCAGTGATTGTGTCACTGCCCTGTGGATAAATTTTCTGCCACACTAACACAGTTAGATCGCAATAGACCGGTGACGCTGTATTGTAACATATCACAAAAATAACCATTATATCGCCTGTAAGATAAGCTACCTTGTATAGCCCATCTCGAGTCTATCTGTATATGACTTCCACGTTGCAGCCTTACGCTCCTTGCTTATTAGTTGCCCTCCGCCTGCGCTCCTCTCTTTTCTACAACGGCCCCTTCGATTTTCCTGAAGGCGTATTCATCTTTCCTCTAGTGACATACGCTTCTGTATCCTTACACTGGGTATGTAGCCATTCCTGCTTAGCCATTCTGGACTTTTTGAGAAACTCCTATTAAGATGTTTGTGCTCCCCTTCGCCTGCGTAGTGAACTGCAGTGATTGTGTCACTGCCCTGTGGATAAATTTTCTGCCACACTAACACAGTTAGATCGCAATAGACCGGTGACGCTGTATTGTAACATATCACAAAAATAACCATTATATTGCCTGTAAGATAAGCTACCTTGTATAGCCCATCTCGAGTCTATCTGTATATGACTTCCACGTTGCAGCCTTACGCTCCTTGCTTATTAGTTGCCCTCCGCCTGCGCTCCTCTCTTTTCTACAACGGCCCCTTCGATTTTCCTGAAGGCGTATTCATCTTTCCTCTAGTGACATACGTTTCTGTATCCTTACACTGGGTATGTAGCCATTCCTGCTTAGCCATTCTGGACTTTTTGAGAAACTCCTATTAAGATGTTTGTGCTCCCCTTCGCCTGCGTAGTGAACTGCAGTGATTGTGTCACTGCCCTGTGGATAAATTTTCTGCCACACTAACACAGTTAGATCGCAATAGACCGGTGACGCTGTATTGTAACATATCACAAAAATAACCATTATATCGCCTGTAAGATAAGCTACCTTGTATAGCCCATCTCGAGTCTATCTGTATATGACTTCCACGTTGCAGCCTTACGCTCCTTGCTTATTAGTTGCCCTCCGCCTGCGCTCCTCTCTTTTCTACAACGGCCCCTTCGATTTTCCTGAAGGCGTATTCATCTTTCCTCTAGTGACATACGCTTCTGTATCCTTACACTGGGTATGTAGCCATTCCTGCTTAGCCATTCTGGACTTTTTGAGAAACTCCTATTTAGATGTTTGTGCTCCCCTTCGCCTGCGTAGTGAACTGCAGTGATTGTGTCACTGCCCTGTGGATAAATTTTCTGCCACACTAACACAGTTAGATCGCAATAGACCGGTGACGCTGTATTGTAACATATCACAAAAATAACCATTATATCGCCTGTAAGATAAGCTACCTTGTATAGCCCATCTCGAGTCTATCTGTATATGACTTCCACGTTGCAGCCTTACGCTCCTTGCTTATTAGTTGCCCTCCGCCTGCGCTCCTCTCTTTTCTACAACGGCCCCTTCGATTTTCCTGAAGGCGTATTCATCTTTCCTCTAGTGACATACGCTTCTGTATCCTTACACTGGGTATGTAGCCATTCCTACTTAGCCATTCTGGACTTTTTGAGAAACTCCTATTTAGATGTTTGTGCTCCCCTTCGCCTGCGTTATTTGCTGCATTTTTATAGTTCCTCCTTTCTTTATTTAAATTCAGTATCTCCTGTGATATCCTAGGATTTCTAGTTGACTTTGTCTTTTTATCTGCTCGATGCTCTGCTCCTTTCGCTATTTCGTCCCTCAAAACCATCCATTCGTCTCTTCTGTATTCCTTTCTCCTGTTTGAGTCAATCATTCCCTAACGGTTCCTCTGAAACTCTCAACCACCTCTCATTCATTCCGTTTATCCAGGTCCCACCTGCTCCTACCTTTTGTGCAAATTCTTCAGATTTAATCTACAGATCATCTGCCCCAGGAAATGTGTTATAGTTTAAAATCTGGTTCCGAAATGTCTGTCTTACGATCATATAATTACTCTGTAACCTTCCAATGTCTCCAGGTCTCTTCCACGTATGCAGCCTTCTTCCATGATTCTTAATTATGTTATATGCAAGCTACAATTATTTGATAACTTGTATCGCAGACATTTTATTTATGTTGAACATGGATTTTTTTTTCCTTCGAATAACCCATTTGGAGGGTACGATGAATCAACTTTGGCTACTCTTCATTGTATTAGATTTCTTCAGTTTCCAAATTTCCTTCATCCTTTTAGAGTGTTGTTCCCTTTCTTCTTGAGTCCACTTTCGTCTAGTTATTTTCTTTCTCTCCTGAAATTCTGCCTTTTGAACTGCCTTTCTGAAATGTGTTCTGTTTTCTATTGAGTCTATTGTAACTCCAGCATTTTCAATGTCCTTTTCAGTCTCTTTGAACCATGCTGGCTTGGATTTTTAGCTATTGAGTAATGTGAATATCCGCTTGGTTAGTCTGTTGTTATCCATTCTGAATATATGTCCAAAAAACTGTAGTCTCCTCTTCCTCATTACATCAGTTCGTTTCTCCGTTTTCAGATATAGCTCTCTGTTTGGTCTTAACCTGTATTCAGCATTATCGTTTCTTTTAGCTCCCAGTATTTTCCTTAAAATTCTTCTTTAGACCTTCTCTAGTTTCTCAAGATCTCCATTTCTTGTTAGTTTAAGTGTTTCTGCCGCATAGAGAGCTTCAGGTCTGGCCACTATTTGGTAGTGTCTTAATTTCGTGTTCCAGGACAAGGATTTTTTATTATAAACGTTTTTGGTCATATGAAACACTCTTTCCATTTTGTGCACTCTAGTTTCTATAGCTATCTTTTCTTTGGCATTGTATGTAATCCACTCTCCTAGGTATTTAAAGGAATCTGTTTTGTGTATTGTGTTGTTGTCAACTGCAATATTTTGAGGAGCATCACAGATGTTTGTCATAAACTTTGTTTTTTCATAGGATATTTGTAGTCCTACTTTGGCTGCTTGTTTTTGTAGTTCTTTTATTTGTTCTTGGGCATTGTCTAGTGAATCTGTAATCAATGCCATGTCATCTGCGAAGGCTAAACAGTCGACAGTGATCTTGTTTGGATTTCTCCCTAGTTGAATCCCTTTAGTATTGATGGCCTTCCTCCATTCTCGAACTACCTTCTCCAAGACACAATTGAAATGCAGAGGTAACAGACCATCTCCCTGTCGAACACCTGACTTTATTTCAAACGATTTTGAGAGCTCTCCCCTAAATTTTACTTTCGATTTTGTATTTGTCAAAGTACCTTTAATTATTGCAGTTGTTTTAGCATCGAGTCCCAATTCTTTTAAGATATCAAGCAGTGTATTTCTGTCAATTGAATCATAGGCTTTTTTAAAATCTACAAAAGTAATTACATGTTTTAAGTTCCTGATTTTCCTCATTTCTATTATGTTCTTTAAATTTAGTATTTGTTCTGCACATGACCTTCCCTTCCTAAATCCAGCCTGATACTCTCCTAGCTGTTTGTCAAGTATCTCTTCTGCTCTTTTTAAAAGCGCCTTAGACAAGATCTTATAGGTCACTGGTAAGAGGGAGATTCCCCTATAATTGCTAGGATCTGTTTTCTTCCCTTTTTTATGTAGTGGATGTATTAATGCAGATGTCCAGTCTGGTGGTAATCTGTGTGTTGTCCAGATTTCTTTTAGTATTTCTGATAGACACTGTATCATGTTGTCACTAGAGTACTTCCATAGTTCAGCAACTATATTATCCTCTCCAGGGGCTTTATTATTTTTAAGTTCTTTTATGATTTCTTTTATTTCTCCTGTGGTTGGCGGTTCAAATGGTTCAAATGGCTCTGAGCACTATGGGACTTAACTACTGAGGTCATCAGTCCCCTAGAACTTAGAACTACTTAAACCTAACTAACCTAAGGACATCACACACATCCATGCCCGAGGCAGGATTCGAACCTGCGACCGTAGCGGTCACGCGGTTCCAAACTGACGCGCTTAGAACCGCACGGCCACACCGGCCGGCTGTGGTTGGCGGCTTGGAGTCTGGTGGTGTTGGGTTTACAATATTGAAATTAAATTTTTCTTTCGGTGGATAACAGTTATGTAGTTCTTCAAAATATTCAGCAAGTATTCTACAGTTCTCTATGCTATTGTATGCAGTTTTCTGCGTTTTTGGGTCCGTGAAAAATAGACTAGGAGGAGAGTGTTTCTTTAAGTTACTTTTGAAAGTTTTGTAAAAGTCCCTAGCATCGTTCTGTTTGAAGTTGGAGTCTATTGATGCTAGCTGGTCTTTTATGTATTGAACTTGTATCTTTTTAAGGCCTTTTGAAGCTTGCTTCCGGGCTTCTTTTAGGGAGTTCCTATTTTTATCATTTTTGTTGACATTCCAAATGTTCCAAGCTCGTTGTCTTGTTAGGATTAGTTTGTCACACTCATCATTCCACCAGGGATGTTTCCATTTTTTGGTAAGGAGAATGGTTTCTTCTGCTGTCTGTACTATATCTTTTTGAAGTTGTTCCCATGTTTTAGGTGTTTTCTTTTCCAAAAGTGTCCTGAAATTGTGTTCCTTGGTTAATTTCTGAGTGTCAAACTTTTTAGGTTGATATTCGCTCTTTCTTTTATATATTGGTCTAATTTTGAATTTAACGACAGATAGATAGTGATCTGAATCTAAACTTGCACTCTTAGCAACTTTTACATTAAGTATCTCTGATGCAGACAGTCTGCTTATAGCAACATGGTCAAGTTGTTTCTCCCCACAGACTGGATTCGGGGATACCCATGTAGTTTGTTTTCTAGGGAGGTTTTTGAAATATGTAGACTTTAGAACTATGTCATGTTCTCTGCATAAACTAATAAGTCTTTCTCCATTTGCATTGGTTCTTTTGTGTGCAGGGAATTTGCCTACTATGGATTGGTGATGACGTTCTTTGCCGATTTGAGCATTAAAGTCTCCCAACAATATTATTGTGTTTTTGGATGAAATCTGGTCTAAGGTGTATGACAGTTCCCGCCAAAAAATTTCTGTTTGTTCTTTCTGTGTTCTGTTTTTCTCATTTGTTGGTGCATGTGATTTTACAATGGTATACAGTTTGTTTACTGATTTGAAGGTTAATGTTGAAAGCCTTTCATTGACAGATTTTAATTCTATTATCGAGTTTAATATATTTTGGTTTACAATGAATCCTGTTCCAAATTGGGGTACATTCTTCATAACTCTTTTTCCTGGCTTCTCTTTGAAGATTCTGAATCCCTCTGAATCAAATGAATGTTCATCAGTATACCTTGTTTCTTGGAGTGCAGTTATCATTATATTTTTCTGTTTTATAAAATTTATTAACGTTTTAAGTTTTCCTGTTTTTAGAAGTGAGTTTACGTTGAACGTTGCCAAGTAGTTTATATTTTTGTGTTTAATTTTATTTGTTGCTTGCTTAAGGCGGGTTTCAGGATGCTCCGACTCATCCTTCGCACATTGCTGTAGGCCCCCAGAATCCGAATGCCTACTTTTCATTTCCTTAGAAATTGGAGATTGGTTACTCCCTGGGGTAAAATCTCTTACAAGGTGCGTATCCATTGTTGATTGTTTGTTGGGTTAGGGGAACAAGTCCCCTAAGGATTCTACTCGAGGTTATTAGCTCCGAGGAATGGTTTTCAGCCGCACCACTGGTGGACAGACACTGACCACTCAGCCGCTTGTTTCAAGAACATGGATTATTTAGTCATTTACTTATTTATTTCTGCATGTGCTGCTCAGGACGCGACAGTCGATTGTGTTGTATTGTTTACAAGGGTGTGCAATTCCCCTAGACAAAAGAACAAAGACACAGTCTTGCATGATAGATAGTTCTGTCGCATTCGCCACACTCAACTTGTTCTACTGACATTGTTAGGGAATATATAAGGGCAGTCAAAAAGTTTCCATTCGAAGGTCGTTCAGTCTGGAGTCTGTATGCCAATCGCGCAAAAACACCGTGGGCATTGAGGCAATTATCCCACCGACGCACCAGGTAGAAGCCGTTAGGTAAAACACAGTGTGCTGCTGGATGAAGAAGTCCGCAACTGTCTGCTGCACATCCTCATGCGGCAGATATCCTGTTGCACATCCTCGTCCGACAGGAACGATCGACCCTTCAAAGTCTTTTGAAGCGACCAAAGGCATGATAAACGTATGGGGAGAGATCAGGACTGTAGGGCAGGTGTTGTGTGTCTCCCATTTGAGTTGGGGTAACTTCTGCATTACGACATATAGAGCGAGTGCTGTGTGTCTCCCACTTGAGTTGGGGTAACTTCTGTGTTACGACATATAGGTTGGATGCTGTGTGTCTCCCACTTGAGCTGGGGTAACTTCTGTATTACAACATGTATGGTGGGTGTTGTGTGTCTCCCACTTGAGTTGGGGTAACTTCTGCATTACAACATGTAGGGTGGGAGCTGTGTGTCTCCCACTTGAGTTGGGGTAATGTCTGTGTAACTTCTGCATTACGATATATAGAGCGGGTGCTGTGTAACTTCTGCATTACGACATGTAGGGTGGGTGCTGTGTGTCTCCCACTTGAGTTGGGGTAACTTCTGCATTACGACATATAGGGTGGGTGCTGTGTGTCTCCCACTTGAGTTGGGGTAACTTCTGTGTTATGACATGTAGGGTCGGTGTTGTGTGTCTCTCACTTGAGTTGGGGTAACTTCTGCATTATGACATATAGAGCGGGTGCTGTGTGTCTCCCACATGAGTTGGGGTAACTTCTGCGTTATGATTTGGGGACGTGCGGTATAATGAAGAGCAGAACCCTTGGCATATCATTCCACAATGGTGGTGTTCTACAGGCATGCTGCCTTATACACATTCTTCATTTTCTGATGGATGTCTAGCGATGTTTGTCCTAGGGCAGACAAAGAAAGTGTAATACCGTATTGGTACTATCTGGACGCATTTGATAATAAAGTCGCCATAGTTCACGTCTCTGCATTTACCAGGCAGCTTATATTAATAAAAGCAAATCTTCCGGTCCAGACTGTATACCAATTATTTTCATATCTGAGTATGCTGATGCAATAGCTCCATAGGTAACAATCATATATAACCGCTCGCTCGACGTAAGTTCCTTGCCCAAAGATTGGAAACTTGCACAGGTCATATCAATATTCAAGAAAGGCAATGGGAGTAATTCAATAAATTACTGGCTCATATCATTAACGTCGATATGCAGCAGGATTTTAGAATATATTTTGTGTTCGAACATCATGAAGTAACTCGAAGAGAACGGTCTATCGACACATGGTGAACATGGATTTAGAAAACATCGTTCTTTTGAAACACAACTAGCCTTCTACTCACACGAAGTGTTGAGTGCTATCGACAAAGGATTTCAAATTGATTCCGTATTCCTAGATTTCCAGATGACTTTAGAACCGTACCTCAAAATGGTTCAAATGGCTGTGAGCACTATGGGACTTAATTCCTGAGGTAATCAGTCCCCTAGAACTTAGAACTACTTAAACCTAACTAACCTAAGGACGTCACACACATCCATGCCCGAGGCAGGATTCGAACCTGCGACCGTAGTGGTCCTGCGGTTGCAGACTGTAGCGCCTAGAACCGCTCGGCCACCAAGGCCGGCTAAGGTTTACATCAGTTTACAGCTTAAACATTTAGCTATTTTTCGACATAGTCACCATTTCCGTCGACGCGTCTTTGTAGACGCTGTGGCAGGTTTTGCATGCCCATGTCATACCAGCTCGCCGCCATGCTGTTCAGAAAGTTATGAACCTCTTCTTTTACCTCGTCGTCGGAGCTGAATCGCTTTCCGGTCAAATGTTCTTTTAACCTAGGGAACAGGTGATAGTCACTGGGCGCCAAGTTAGGACTATAGGTTGTGTGGGTGATTATATTCCACTGAAACTGTTTCAGGAGAGCAACGGTTTTCCGAGCGATGTGTGGGCGAGTGTTGTCATGGAGAATGTGTACACTCTTGGTCGACATTCCTTTTCTCCGTTTCTGGATTGCCTGTTTGAGGTTTTTCACAGTCTCGCAGTACCTGTCAGCGATAATTGTGGTCCCAGCGATTCAGCTGCGACGACGAGATGAAAGAAGAGGTTCATAACTTTTTGCGGCGAGCTGGTATGACATGGGCATACAAAAACTGCCACAGCGTCTACAAAAATGCATTGACGGAAATATGGATTATGTCGAAAAATAGCTGTAAACTGATGTAAGCCATTGTAGAGATAAACAGATCTATGTAATAATAAAAAAATAGGAGCCCTTACTTTTGGGATTACCCTCGTAAAATGCTATTGCAGGCATAAGTGTTTCGGAGCGCACCGTTCAAAGGCCATTGTTGAACATGGAGCTCCACATCACACGACCTGTACGTGTTCTTGTGTTCGCCCAATAACATCGTCAGTTATGATTGCAGTGGACACAGCATCACTGAGTTTTCATCGTGAATCAATAGAAACGTGTCGCCTGTCGAATAAATCGCTTTTCTTGTTACACTAGGTCATTGGTTTGGTCGTTGCACGCCATCATCCAGGCTAATGGCTGCACGAAACATTCACCGCGCCACAGAAGCAGGACGGTGAGGGCAGAGTTACGGTATAGGGTGCACTGAGTTGGGCGTCCACAGGATCTGTGACGGTAATCAAAGGCATCAGACACTAGTCATCTACGTGAACATTATTGCGGACCACCTGCATCGCTTCATGCTTGAAGTCTTCCCCTACGGCGATGACATGTTCCAGCAGGATAACTGTCTGTGTTGCAAGGTCAGAATCGTGCTACTGTGGTTTGAGGGACATTATAATAAACTCAGATTGATGTCTCGGCCAGCGAATGTGCGTGATCTGTATTTATTGGAACACATATCTGGCGCCAGCTCCATGCCCGTAAACCACCATCCCGTAATTTGCAGGAATTGCTTGACCTGTACTTAAACATCTGGCGCCACATACATCTGGAATCTTGTCAATGACTTGTAGAATCCGTGAAAAACAGAATCTCTGTTGTACTGTGTTTGATAAGTTGAACAACACGCTATTAAACAGGCGGTCGTAATGTTTTGGCTCATCGGTGCAAATTTCGAAAGTATTTCGTACTGCTATGGAGCATCAACAGTGTCTGTCCTTTCAGACATGCATGTAAGTATTACAAGCCTGCGCTAGCACACGAGGATAACAATACGCTCTCGCTGTTGCGAGATCCAAGTAATGTGGCGAGCATGCGATAATGGATTTAGTGGACAATGATACAAGGATGTAGACAGTCTTATATAAAATACATACTGTGTAAGTATGGGTCGCACTGGGGAGTGTGCAGTCACAGCCGTATTGGTTAAGGAGACACTCACAATAAGCGGGAAATCCGGGTTTGAGTCCCAGTCCGGCACAAATTTTCATTTGTCAGTATCGGGTGGTAGAATTATACTTAAAACAGTTGATTTCAAGGAACAACTTTTGGTGCCATAACTTATTCTAAGTTACTTAGCTGGCTCTGTTTATTCATGTTTACATATGCCATGACATAACTATGACTACACTTTCGACGCATTTCATGACACTCGACACGTAATTTATCCAGCTATGATTAATTCAGCGATTTTTTCTTAATTTGTGAAGGCTACTGTAAATTTACATGTTTATCTGTGGTAGTCAAGTACGGTATGCACGACTAGACTTTGATTTCCTCCATACCGAAATACATTCCTATTATTTGCTAATGAATACTATATGAGTTCGTATGTTCCAAGTATTTTGAATGTTGAATACTTTACACAGGTTTTCTTTGTTTACAGTACGCTAGAGAAAAAACTTCTGTTGTTCAGTTGGAGGGTTTTAGAACGTCATAGAAAAGGTCATTTTAATTGTTGGTCTTATTTTTAAACCATCGTCATTTAACACAGTACCAATAGTTCAACTTTGCGTAGCATCAGCTCATCTAGGTACGTAATACGGAAATTGCAAATTGCTCTGTATTCTCATACTTATCAAGATAAGACAGATGTCTACAACATTGAGCATTAATATGCATGTAATAATTGATTTCATCCGGCTTTTAAAACTTACATCAAAAACTACATCTGTCCTTTCACGCTTTTGTCTCAACCTCATATTGGCATCCCTGGCTGGTAATTTAGCACCTGACAATGAGAATGTTTAATGTAAACGAAACTTTCTGGCTGCATAAATTATCCTTTCAGCCCTGTTAAGTGTTTTACCTCTGTTCGCTCATAAAACTAACGAAGTCGAAAAGATGATGAAGTCTTAAAGCCGAAGCAATAAAATGGCCCTTGCTTCCCGCTGTAGCCTCATCGTAAAGCTGTCGCTGGGGTAATTTACGAAAGCAAAACAGGCGATTCATTTACTAGAGCAAATGTTCGATACAGGCTTTCAGGATTCTCTTCTTGTGTGGTTTGTGTATCGAGATAACATTTCTACAAATTCCTTTCGAGCTACAGTGGAATTCTGTTGAACGCGCCGTGTTCCCAGAGTTCGGTTCCACAGTTGCATAGAGCTGTTATCGCAGTCTCTGTCGTCAGAGCACGAGAAACAAGCTGTGCTTGGCTGCCATTAGCGGTTCTTATGGGCCAGGGGCGCAATGGATGCTTTTAGCGTAATTGAAAAGCAAAACCCGTTGAGAGAGCACATTAAATTACGTCGCACGTTTCTTGCGATATTCCTCTGACGTATATGTTGCGTTGCAGAGAACCCTCGCACACCAAATACCGCATCTTAAATAATGTACAGGTGAAGAAAGCTTTCGAAAACCGTAAAATATTCGTTAGGAAACTACAAAACTGCGTGTGATAAATGATTAATAATGGTGTAAACGTATGATGTATATGCTCTGAAAATGCATATCACGAAAATTCTATTGCCAACAGTGACGGGATGTAACACAACTATTTATTTCGTAACTATACTTAGAGGAAAGATTAAGGAAAGGCAAACCTACGTTTCTAGTATTTGTAGACTTAGAGAAAGCTTTGACAATGTTGATTGGAATACTGTCTTTCAAATTCTGAAGGTGGCATGGGTAAAATACAGGGAGCGAAAGACTATTTACAATTTGTACAGAAACCAGATAGTAAGACTAGAAGAAGGGATCGGTTGGTAGGACATGTCCTGAGACGTCGAGAGATCACAAATTTTGCTTTGGAGGGCAGCGTGAAGGGTAAAAATCGTAGAGGGAGGCCAAGAGATGAATACACTAAGCAGATTCAGAAGGATGTAGCCTGCAGTAGGTACTGGGAGATGAAGAAGCTTGCACAGGATCGAGTAGCATGGAGAGCTGCATCAAACCAGTCTCAGGACTGAAGACCACAACAACAACAACAACTTCTTTGTTTTCAGAAAATCACACGAAAATGTTAATTCTCTAAGCGCTACTGAAGGATCTGTCAACATCCAATGTTTCGAGTAACATCTACGTTTGGTATGCAGGTGACTCAGTCTTGTATATTCAATTGAAAATTCCGATGGAGCCAAAGAGTAATTGTTTAATAGATTCTTCCAGCCAAGATACCCAAATATTTTTGTTTTCCTGCCTTCTTTTTGTCTCTATTTTACACAGAATGTTTGAGTCCTGCCAGTCAGTGCCACAGGCTGCACATAAAATGGTAACTACAAATCGTCTGTTTCTCGTTGATTCAAATAACGAGCCTGTTCAGCAATTTTCACAGTTCGGCGCATGCGCCATGCAATATTCAGGCCCGCCTCTGAACTATGAAACACAATTGAAAGATTACCTTTCAGCTGATCCAGCAGATCTTCTTCACGGTCGTGGAATCTACCAAATGAGTCATTCGTATAGTAAATGATTTCTTAGAAGTTTCAACAACTTGTATCCTTCCTGGGGGCTCACAACTCTTTTTGCAGCACATGCGTGTCGAGCATGGGGTCCAAGCTATTACAGTTCTCCCTTTCCTTGGCTCCTTTTTTTCCCTTAAGCACGGTAGCCAGTCCTTTTAGGGACATCGGGACTTCAGGCACCGCCATTCAATCCAGGCGGCCATTGCTCTGGCAGTATGGCGCCCGTGGGGAGAGCTGCGGTTCAGAGTAGGCGTCACCATGGCCGATATCTGGCGTCATGAAACGACCAAAGTTACCTGCCGTGGCTGGGAGCCTCCAGGAGTCTCTTCAGACTTCAGTTCAGTGGAGATCGTTACGGCCCTTGAAACTTTCCCTCCTTGGCCAAGTCGTAGGAAAGCAAATCCAAGCGGCTTGCAGAAACTCATTCCCTTCAGTTACTGATTTGAACAGTGGTACATAAAGGGTCTTTGCTCTCTTCTAAGCCGATGTTCTTTCCCTGATGTCCCTCTTACTGTAACACCGTAAGAGTCAAAACATGGTACAGGGTATAATTTTCTACCGGGGATGATTAATGCTGCTGACGGATGAAGAGAACGAATCGAACACTTCGAGAAGCATGGGATCCTTTCTCCAAGTCATGTGGGTCGAGGCCCACCAGACGAGAAGCTGGACACTGGCGCGTTCATCCTAGCTATTGAGGGGGATTCCCTTCCAGAAAAAGTCAAATCACGGTTCACTATTGCGATGTAAAACCGTATGTTTCACCCTCCAATACGGTACTTTAAACGCTAATTCTTCGGGCTTGTCTCTTCACAGTGTGCATACGACCCGATTTGTGGAGACTGTGGTCGGCCACTCCACGAAAACTCACTACGTGCGATACTCATCTGCCTGTGTCAATAGGGGAAGTGACTATCCTCTCCAGTCCCCAAAGTGTACTACGCTAAGTAAGGAACGAAAAATCCAGGAACTGGAAATCTCAAATTGCTCTTCGTATTTTGAAGCTCGGAAAAAATACGATCGTTTGATGATATCGACCTTTGCCACTGCTGTGACCAGGTCGTCAGCAATATCTGGCGTATTTACTCCCTCAATGTCGGATAGAAACTTAGACTATGGGGGTGAGAGGCCCTCATATCTCGTGGTTCCTATAGCACGAAATGCGGGAACCCTGAATCCCCACACCCGGCCGGAGAAGCAGCTACCTTCCGGTAACCCTCTCCCCGGATGTCGACTGATTTTCAGTATTGAACATATACAAAGAAGAGCAGCACGAATGGTCAGAGGTTTGCTTGACCCTTGGGAGCGTGTAACGAAGATACTGAATAATGTGTACTGGCAGACGCTTAGAAATAGAGGCAAACTACTCGTATCTTGAGAAAACCTACGTACAAAGTTTTAAGATCTAACTTTAAGTGATGTATCGTAGAATATACTACATCCTGGCGTGTATAGCTCCCTCAAGGACTGCGAGAACAAGATCAGACTAATTACAGCGTGCACAGAGGCGTGCTCCATACGTGAAAGCAACGGCAAGAAGCCTTAATTACTGTTGCCATGCACTCACAGTGGTTTGCAGAGTACGGATGAAGACGTAGATTACAAATTTTATACTGAGCTGTAAATTGAACGATTTAAAAAATAAAATAGTTTTTATTAATTTTGTCACCCAGTCATACACTGTTGTGATGAACAAAATTCAACTCATTTCCAATATGTTGCACTTATTTTCATACTCAGAACACTGGGTAGTATTACATTTATGCTTAACGAATATAATCTTGCTATACAACAATCCGTTAGTGAAATGGTCATTATAAATTGGACAGTTTGACTTCTCCACTTCAACAGCACACTATTGCAGTTTCGCATTTGAATGTCCTCCCAACCCAAAATTCATACACCTTGTCCATTTTTCCATGGGAGCACTTGAATTTTCGCTGTATGCTCCTGTTGGTAGGATCATAATGAAAGGTCTTATTTTCCAAATTTCAATTTATGTCTTTGCCCTTCCACGGCATTCACATTCGTGTTTTGTCCTTATGCATCCACTTACTAGTTACCACGAAGAACCTTTATTTCCTAAAGTTGTTTTTTTTAATTACGCGCAAGTTGGTTTTCGCTTGTTTCTCCGTGCCTGTATACTATTAACTTAATCGAATCTACCTTCGTCGTACAAACTGACAGTCCGTAACCTTTCGAACATACACTGAATATTTCAGGTTCCAGAATATATGTCATTCCAGAACATCACATTCCCGATTTCAAAACTTTACGAACGTTGTAGAAATTTCCAGAACATTTAGAAACGTTCCTACAATTTATGCAACATTCAGGAACATTGACGAACATCATCTCGAAGATTCGAAAACATTCCTGAAATTTGCTGAGCATTCTTGAACAGAATCAGATCTGCTGAGGAGTGACAGATATATCTGCAACTTCAACCACTTCTCACTTCCGCTGTTTCTACGACACACAAACACACCACAGTCAGACTTTCTCGCATACAACGGGAGATGCAGGGCTACACGCTCACACAGCCAGCCACAGCCTCAGAAGGGCGTGTGGCGGTGGGTACTCGAGGGGAGAAACTACAGCAAAATGCAAAGAAATCTTGAGAGCGAGAGGCCCAAAGTCTTTGAGAACCTCGTCCAGTCCATCTATCGCGAAAAGCTGCATTCACCTAATTACCGACAAGTAAAGCAAAATGGGATAGTGCTCCATCTTACTGGAAAGCAAAGGAGTCACTAATCCTATCTTGCAGGAATTGTGGCTGCGGAAAGGCAACATGTCGAGGTTTGTGCCTCCAGTAATTCTTTTCTCTGCAAGCATACAGGGTCCATAAGACGGTGGCTCTGGCCATCCCTAACCGTACATCCGCTTTGGGGGAGTCTCGTTGCCACTCTTGGACTGCATGTGGCTGTTCTTTTACCCAGATTCTGCCATAGTGTGTACTCACATGCCCAACGTGTGTAATGTTGCTTCATACTGAACAATACATGTGGCGTGAGATAATCATTTTCTCTATTTCTCTACCCTGTAACAGATCATAATATATAGCCTGTAGGGCTGCACAATACTCAGCTTCAAGCTTATTCAATAGCTGAACGCTGTATGCTCGCTTCTAAAATTTGTATCGCAGGGTTTTCCAAACTGGGATTGTGTAATTCCTAGCTCCCTACTCAGTCTCTTGTTGGATGTAGAGGGGCCTCGTGCGGTCATTTCCTCTGTGCGTACCGCCGTTTCTTCGGTTTTGCATTACCTCTACGTTTTAGATTGTTAAGCAAGTTCTTGATTGTCAACCTCGTGGGACTTTTCAAATTTACGGGTGAAATCCTCTCGCAGCTGTTCGTATGTCACCCCAAGCAAATGGACATTGACAATAGCGGCTCGTACTCTTGTTGTGAGCATTCTGTCATATTACCTGAAACAAAACTTGGAGACTTTCTGTTAACACCGAGCGTGTTACATAACTCAAGCTAATCATTAGGCAGCTCAGTGGATAGTAACTGCTCGAATGGTGTTACTAGAAGGAAAATAGTTAAGGATGCTAATGTTTTAGGGTAACTGAATAGTTTGAAGAAAGCCAGAAATAGGTTGACATTAGATCAGTGGAGTGAAATGAAACGAAAAGAAAGGAAGTCTGTGGTGTAGCGTGCCGTCGACGACGATATCATTATGGCAGAGCACGATGTAGGGCTGGGCAGTGATGTGAAGGAAATTTGCTGTAACATTAAGAAAGGGACCATCCCGGCATTTGCCTTCAACAAATCAAAGAAACCACAGAAAACATATATCTGGATGAGCGGTCGAGGAATTAAACACGGTTCTCCGGAAAGCGAGTGCAGAGTTTCAGCCTCTGGGCCACCTCGTTCGATGAAGCGGAAAGCAGACACAGTTCCAATCAGGCTACTGCACGGTAACAATGCCGTCCTCGTATAGCGTTGGCACCGTTTGAAACGAGGTGTGGGCGTTTATAGCCTTCTGGCGCCCAGTGCCAGGGTTGTAAGCGCTCGGAGCGTGGAAGCGTGTGACATTATGAGCTCACGAATAAAACAACAGATATACTATCCATATCGTGGATGAAAAAGCCAACGCGGACCTCCGTTATACAGATTCACATGTTGTTATCGTAAGTTGATTATTAAAAAGTAGAGCAAGAATACACTGATAAAGCTAAGAAACAAGTTGAAATTTGACTGTATTGATGTGATTAGGAAACTGGAATAGAAGAGATAATAGAGTATAGTTTTGGTACTGAATATGGATAAAGAAAACGGATAAGGGGGAGAAGAATTATGGAGCTCCTCAGGAATTCCATCAGATTGCAACTAACAACTTTTTCTAAAATCAAACGATAAAAAAGTGTACTTGAAAAATGCATTTAGATAAGTGGAGTAAATCAAAGGTAGACAAATATTTGGAAACTAATCATTGCACTGCTAATCATACCCAATTTTGTATAAGGTTTCACATCATAACCTATTATTGATAGATAGTTGGCTTAAACTGAAGAGAACACAGACAGTAATACAAGATAATGTAAGACGACGAATTCAGTAGTGTTACAAAGTAAAAATTCTCTGAGGGAGCGATAACAGGGCAAATAATTAGAGTAGTTCAATATAAGTAAAGTCAAGTAAATGATGATACGGGAAAGGCCGATGGCAAAAGCCGTGTATGACTCATTAAGTACTTCAGCATGAAAGATAAAAATGCAGTGAATATCTCGAAAAAATTTTCGGTTCGAAATGAAATAAATTCGGAATAAATATGAGAAACTACATTATAGGCTCAATGTCTTGGTGACACAATGTTCTTGTTGTGGTCTTCAGTCCTGACACTGGTTTGATGCAGCTCTCCATGCTACTCTATCCTGTGCAAGCTGCTTCATCTCCCAGAACGTACTGCAGCCTACATCCTTCTGAATCTGCTTAGTATATTCATCTCTTGGTCTCCCTCTACGATTTTTACCCTCAACGGTACCCTCCAATACTAAATTGGTGATCCCTTGATGCCTCAGAACATGTCCTACCAACCGATCCCTTCTTCTACTCAAGCTGTGCCACAAACTCCTCTTCTCCCCAGTTCTATTTAATACCTCCTCATTAGTTATGTGATCTACCTATCTAATCTTCAGCATTCTTCTGTAGCACCACATTTCGAAAGCTTCTATTCTCTTCTTGTCCGAACTATTTATCGTCCATGTTTCACTTCCATACGTGGCTACACTCCATACAAATACTCCCAGAAACGGCTTCCTGACACTTAAATCTATACTCGATGTTAACAAATTTTTCTTCTTCAGAAACGCTTTCCTTGCCATTGCCAGTCTACATTTTATATCCTCCCTACTTCGACCAACATCAGTTATTTTGCTCCCCAAATAGCAAAACTCCTTTACTACTTTAAGTGTCTCATTCCCTTATCTAATTCCCTCAGCATCACCCGAGTTGACTACATTCCATTATACTCGTTTTGCTTTTGTTGATGTTCATCTTATACCCTCCTTTCAAGACACTGTCCATTCCGTTCGACTGCTCTTCCAAGTCCTTTGCTGTCTCTGACAGAATTACAATGTCATCGGCGAGCCTTAAAGTTTTTATTTCTTCTCCATGGATTTTAATACCTACTCCGAATGTTTCTTTTGTTTCCTTTACTGCTTGCTCAACATACAGATTGAATAACATCGGGCAGAGGCTACAACCCTGTCTTACTCCCTTCCCAACCACTGCTTCCCTTTCATGTCCCTCGACATAACTGCCATCTGGTTTCTGTACAAATTGTAAATAGCCTTTCGCTCCCTGTATTTTACCCCTGCCACATTCAGAATATGAAAGACAGTATTCCAATCAACATTGTCAAAAGCTTTCCCTAAGTCTACAAATGCTAGAAACGTAGGTTTGCCTTTTCTTAATCTAGCTTCTAAGATAAGTCGTAGGGTCAGTATTGTCAGTTCTGCCACCACTTGCTTTCTTTGGGATTGGAATTATTATATTCTTCTTGAAGTCTGACGGTATTTCGCCTGTCTCATACATCTTGCTCGCTAGATGGTAGAGTTTTGTTAGGACTGGCTCTCCCAAGGCTGACAGTAGTTCTAATGTAATGTTGTCTACTCCCGGGGCCTTGTTTCGACTCAAGTCTTTCAGCGCTCTGTCAAACTCTTCACGCAGTATCATATCTCCCATTTCATCTTCATCTACATCCTCTTCCATTTCCATAATATTGCCCTCAAGTATCTCGCCCTTGTATAGACCCTCTATATACTCCTTCCACCTTTCTGCTTTCCCTTCTTTGCTTAGAACTGGGTTTCCATCTGAGCTCTTGATATTCATACAAGTGGTTCTCTTTTCTCCAAAGATCTCTTTAATTTTCCTGTAGGCAGTATCTATCCTACCCCTAGTGATATAAGCCCCAACATACTTACATTTGTCCTCTAGACATGTCTGCGTAGCTATTTTGCACTTCCTGTCGATCTCATTTTTGACACATTTGTATTCCTTTTTGCCTGCTCCATTTACTGCATTTTTATATTTTCTCCTTTCATCAATTAAATTCAATATTTCTTCTGTCACCCAAGAATTTCTATTAGCCCTCGTCTTTTTACCTACTTGATCCTGTGCTGTCTTCACTACGTCATCCCTCAAAGCTACCCATTCTTCTTCTACTGTATTTCTGTGACACAATATATTGTTAAAACTTATTACTGGTTCCGGCTTTGCAGACATTACAATGATGGCTACAAAGCTGATACGTGTAATGAGTGTTAACAAAATACTGTGTGACCAAGACATACACGTTCATAATCCAATCAGATAAATAGGTCACCAGTCATCTCAGGATGTAGAAACGGACCCGTATCACGAGATATGAGGAACAGTAAGGAATATTAACTCAGCTTATTATGAAATGAAAAATAATTTATGTTAAGTGCAGATGAGAAAACCCTGAGTACAGTAGACAGTTTAGAGTGGTGGCATTGTGTGTCTGTAAGAGGAGGAAAAGCTGCCTCGTAGGAGAATCTTCAAGTAGGAGGATGTTGATGTGAAAGAAATTAATAATGACCTAACAATCAATCTTAAGCTCTATACAGTAATGAATATGGAATGATTGCAGGAAAACCTGTATACGTTGAAGACGTTTGTGGAGGCAGAGAAAATTTTAGACTTTGTTAGATTCAAAAAGGTTTCTAAACCACGAGAAAACAGTAATACACAGAGACATGCGAATAAACTTATGCGTCTATGGAATCATTGTGGTGGAAATGGTGCGTCATAGTGCTCCTGCTGTTCGAATTGTATATCGCAGAAACAAAAAAAAGTGTAAGTGATATAAAGTTCCAAAAGTACGCCGAACAGATAACAATACTAAGATCGCGGGAGTCGTACTCCGTTGACTAAAGCATACTTAGAAGATACCTACTTAACACTTGTCAACCAATGACGAAAGTGATGAAGGCCACCTCATGGGCTTGAAGTTACAATGAGTAGAAGTGAGACTAAAAGTCTTTCAAGTTTCCTATTGCGATTTCTTGTTAGCTCCATAGTTTCTTCAGTTGCTTAGCCTGACTGTCACTAGTGAACCCGCCCGTATAGTCGAGCGTTAAAAACGCTTAAAGCTCTGCTTCCGGGAATCCGGGAGGCGAGCCAGCAACGGATCGTATCCAGAAGTATGACTCAGCAAGCTAAAATGCAGCATGTTTTTGATTCCACTTTTACCTGAGGATGTCCCAGTAGCGGATTGGAGGAAAACAACAAAATAACGTTGTACCCTGTTCAATTGGAATACGAATAGAAAAGTGGTCTGGTTGTAAAACCAGATTTTGTAATATGGCCACCTTGTATTTTTTTTTTTTTGGTTGTGCAGGCTGCCCGTAGCTTCTTATGTCCGTCTAGTTAGGTTAATACAGTCTTCTACGTATTACACATTTCTGCATAATAAGCAAAAGGATAGGGTAGTTATTACATATATAGTCCAGTCAAATTGCAGAAATACCTTGCAAAAGGTGGGGTAGAAGAGTTTATTTTTTCAACTCGTTCATATGGTTGGAAATATGCCAACAAAATTTCGCTTGGGAAAACTTTCTGCAGTCAAAAAACTTGGAAAATTTCAGCCTTTTTTCCGTTTTTTCGAAATATCTCAGTTTCATGTGCTCCTATCGTTTTAACGTCTATTTTCTTTTTTAAAGAGCACAAAATTCTCTACAAATTTGATTCTTGCCATTTTTTTCTTCTCCCAATATCTAAGGAGCTACAGCGCCTCAAAAAATACCAATTTTTCAAATTTTGAGCATAGTTGCAAAATACCTCATTTTTAAACACTATTTTTTCAGTTTCTGATTGTGTAGTATAAATACATTATACATCATGTTATGTGAGGAATTTACCACCTCACTTTCAAGTATTCAATTTCTCTGTATGCAACATGAAGATTGCTGGGCACCCAACTATTGTGATTCTTACATCACTACCTGAAGTTCACTATGGGCCACCTCAGCCCTGGTATTTGTAAAACTATAAATATAAAAATACATCATTAAGACACACACACACACACATACACACACACACACACACACACACACACACACACAAAATAAATTTCCTCAGGAAACTGAACTATTATTAGCTGCAATAGGCAACCTAATTAGGTAGGTAATTATTCTTGTGTATAAAAGCCACACAGTTGACATTAAAAATAAGTAGCTTTATTACAATTAAAATGCATTGTCAGCTACTAAAAAATGTTGACAGTTCTGGGTGTGTAATACTTGTAATATCGCACATTAGCGCACTTGAGACAGATATGAGCATCACTTCCAACGTTTTGATGGGCCAGGTTCCTCAGTGTCACCAGAAATACCTTGAGTTACGGATTCAGGGTCTGTACCTAGAGTTGATCCCAGACTGACCTCTTCTTTAAACAGCGAGTCAGCCTCAGCAAGTTCGTTGATTTCGTCAGCGGTTTCATCTTCTTCACTGTCTTAATATAAAAATTTTGGCACCTTTTCACAGTTGACCCCAATACATTTCTTGCAAATTGAAGAATATTTCAAACCCGCTTTTCTGCAGGAGCGCGCTCCGCCACAGTTCAGCTTGCATGAGCATGAAACAATGTGAAGAAGTGCTTCAGGTGCTGGGTCTTGGCTCATTATAACGGGTATTGGACCGTCGTCACTGTGATTCCAGCCCCATTTCTCAGGAAGTTTCCAGCTTCCCATCCAACTTTGAACTTGTTGGTAAGTCCGCAACGAATGATGTGCAGCATCTAGTGTAGGTGGCAACCGTGCAAGATTCAGTTTGCTTTTTGTGGCAGACTTGGCGAATAGCTGGTACCCCCAAATGGTGTGGGAACTGCTGACACCTCCACTGTACAATGCGATAGTAAACTGTTGTGTTGCTGTTATTATTTCTTCACGGGTAGCATGTGGTTTATTGAACGTGCAAAGCGCTGAGTTAGGTGTTCATTTTTCGCAACAATATTGCAGCACTTGATTTTTCTTTGACCAAAAATAGCGGATGTTGTATCACATCCGCTAAAGGCGTGAGTGAACAGAAAATATTCACTGTCAAACTTGTAAGATGCAGTGGAAAACCACTTGTCTTCTACATTTCCTCTTCCTGGCTTTAAGAAAAATAAGTTTTCAATGCCTTGCCCGAAACCGGTCATGAGCACAAGCAGGTCAACATCTTCTCCTACAATCACAAGACTTCCAAAATCTTTGGTTCTTGAAATGACAGATGTTACAATCATAACGTCACCATCTTCTTGTGCCTGCTGCACTTCAACGCTACACTCCAGAAATTCCTTTTTAAGAAGTGTGATCAAACGCATCTTATTTCGTTTGTTGTACAAGAACTTGTCCTGAGGAACTTGGTTCACCATCTCTGATTCAACCACAACGTCAACCGAAGAATGTTTTTTGGACCTACGATCCTCTCAGCACTACACTCCTGGAAATGGAAAAAAGAACACATTGACACCGGTGTGTCAGACCCACCATACTTGCTCCGGACACTGCGAGAGGGCTGTACAAGCAATGATCACACGCACGGCACAGCGGACACACCAGGAACCGCGGTGTTGGCCGTCGAATGGCGCTAGCTGCGCAGCATTTGTGCACCGCCGCCGTCAGTGTCAGCCAGTTTGCCGTGGCATACGGAGCTCCATCGCAGTCTTAACACTGGTAGCATGCCGCGACAGCGTGGACGTGAACCGTATGTGCACTTGACGGACTTTGAGCGAGGGCGTATAGTGGGCATGCGGGATGCCGGGTGGACGTACAGCCGAATTGCTCAACACGTGGGGCGTGAGGTCTCCACAGTACATCGATGTTGTCGCCAGTGGTCGGCGGAAGGTGCACGTGCCCGTCGACCTGGGACCGGACCGCAGCGACGCACGGATGCACGCCAAGACCGTAGGATCCTACGCAGTGCCGTAGGGGACCGCACCGCCACTTCCCAGCAAATTAGGGACACTGTTGCCCCTGGGGTATCGGCGAGGACCATTCGCAACCGTCTCCATGAAGCTGGGCTACGGTCCCGCACACCGTTAGGCCGTCTTCCGCTCACGCCCCAACATCGTGCAGCCCGCCTCCAGTGGTGTCGCGACAGGCGTGAATGGAGGGACGAATGGAGACGTGTCGTCTTCAGCGATGAGAGTCGCTTCTGCCTTGGTGCCAATGATGGTCGTATGCGTGTTTGGCGCCGTGCAGGTGAGCGCCACAATCAGGACTGCATACGACCGAGGCACACAGGGCCAACACCCGGCATCATGGTGTGGGGAGCGATCTCCTACACTGGCCGTACACCACTGGTGATCGTCGAGGGGACACTGAATAGTGCACGGTACATCCAAACCGTCATCGAACCCATCGTTCTACCATTCCTAGACCGGCAAGGGAACTTGCTGTTCCAACAGGACAATGCACGTCCGCATGTATCCCGTGCCACCCAACGTGCTCCAGAAGGTGTAAGTCAACTACCCTGGCCAGCAAGATCTCCGGATCTGTCCCCCATTGAGCATGTTTGGGACTGGATGAAGCGTCGTCTCACGCGGTCTGCACGTCCAGCACGAACGCTGGTCCAACTGAGGCGCCAGGTGGAAATGGCATGGCAAGCCGTTCCACAGGACTACATCCAGCATCTCTACGATCGTCTCCATGGGAGAATAGCAGCCTGCATTGCTGCGAAAGGTGGATATTCACTGTACTAGTGCCGACATTGTGCATGCTCTGTTGCCTGTGTCTATGTGCCTGTGGTTCTGTCAGTGTGATCATGTGATGTATCTGACCCCAGGAATGTGTCAATAAAGTTTCCCCTTCCTGGGACAATGAATTCACAGTGTTCTTATTTCAATTTCCAGGAGTGTATTTGTGCTACATTTGTCTCCCTCACATGGATACCCATCAAATACAATAGCAAATTGAGATCCAAATTGACGTTGCAGGTAAGAAACATAGCTTTGGGCTATTGACTTGAAGCAAACATTTCGAGTCCAAGTGACTTTGTGGATAAGGTACCCTTCATCAAAATTTCGTTTGGCATATGGCAGTCTTAACTGCTTGGTTAAAAAGTCATCAGAATTCCCTTTTGCACATAAGAAGCATTTCTCTTTGAACTTGAACTGACCTTTTTCCTGCGACCGACGTAGCACGCCTATTGGTTCCTGAGGATGTCGAAGGCTAGCTGCTATCATTCTCTCATTAATGTACTTCTTGTAGCATGCTTCCTGCACCATCACTTCACTGAGCGTTTTCAAAAAACGGGTGCGTTTAGCACTACACTCGATAAGTGTGCTCAGTCCTTTCTTTTTCACATTGCATCCACCACTCACCACAGTTTTTTCGCAAATGAAACACAAATTCATGTCAGACATACTCATTTTCAGCACCACAACATATACTGAATGGAAGCGACTCCAAACTGTAGGACCCTTATTGTTGTGTGCTAATAGCTGTTAGCGCGCTGTGAACAATCACCAGAGATAATTGCCTTCCGCCCGCCAAAGAATAAATACGCTTTTGTCCGCTAAAGAACAATTCCTACATACTTTTTTCTTATAACAGATCATTAACGTCAATCAACTGTAGAAAATGTACGGCACCTGCATGCAATCGTATTATATATTGTAACACAAATAAACTTCACGCAATCCGACTTGAATGTGTTCGTAGTTACTGAATATGATGCTGTTTGTCCTGGCCCTGCAGGAGAGTGAGATGGTAAATTCCAATGAATAACATGATGAGTAATATGTTTATACCAAACAAATAGAAACTGAAATAACAGTGTTCAAAAATTAGGTAATTTGCCACTTTGCTCGAAATTCGAAAAATTGGTATTTTTTGACGCGCTGTAGCGCCTTAGATATTTGGAGTAGAAAAAAATTGTAAAAATCAAATTTGTAGAGAATTTTGTGCTCTTTAAAAAAGAAAATAGACGTGAAAGCGATAGGAGCAAATAAAACTGAGATATTTTGAAAAAACTGAAAAAAGTCCGAAATTTTCGAAGTTTTTTGACTGCAGAAAGTTTTCCCAAGAGAAATTTTGTTGGCAAAACTTGGTTTTCTAACCTTTCCAACAATATGAACGAGTTATAAAAATAAAATCTTCTACCCCACCTTTTGCAAGGTACAGGCTTTTTTCTGACAGTTTCACTGGACTAATAAACGTTAGGGAAAACATTTGGGCGGCCGCGGTGGCCGAGCGATTCTAGGCGCTCAGTCCGAAACCGCGCGACTGCTACGGTCGCAAGTTCGAATCCTGCCTCAGGCATGGATGTGTGTGATGTCCTTATTAGTTGGTTTAAGTAGTTCTGAGTTCTAAGGGACTGATGACCTCAGATGTTAAGTCCCATAGTGCTCAGATCCATTTGAACCATTTGAAAATATTTGGAACAAAATATTTTCACTTGTGAATGAAGTGATTGTTGTCAGATGTTATACATGATTTGTTTACAGTTCACAGTCGAAATATGTATTATTGGCCTAATGCATGTCGTATGTTGTTTACTACAATATGTCTAAAGTTCTGGTTTTATAGCTTATCTGGAAAAAGGGAGGATGCCTGCATTAGTTTACATACCTTACATGACGCTATTGAATGTTTATGTTGGTTGTTGTATGTTGTATGTTAACCGGAGACCTAGAAACGACGGAGAGGCCCCGTCCCTGCCGCAGCCGCAGTGTTCCACAACCCCACGAGGACTACCGCAGTCCGCTTCACCCCTCCGCCGCCCCACACCGAACCCAGGGTTATTGTGCGGTTCGGCCCCCGGTGGACCCCCCAGGGAACGTCTCACACTAGAGGAGTGTAACCCCTATGTTTGCGTGGTAGAGTAATGGTGGTGTCCGCGTACGTGGAGAACTTGTTTGTGCGGCAATCGCCGGCATAGTGTAACTGAGGCGGAATAAGGGGAACCAGCGCATTCCTTAGAGGTGTTAAAGGTTGCAGAAGAGAAGACAGGCTAAGAAATCAAGATATGAGAGAAGAACTGCAAATCTTTAGCCTCAATGATAAAATTCGAGATTACAGAAGAAAATGGAATGAACATCTACAAAGAATGGAGAGTGAGAGACTTCTCTTAAAGGCAAGAAATTGTAAGTGCCATGGGAGAAGAGAGAGAGGAAGACTGCGATAGAGATGGGTACCGTAACAGGCAATTCGTGCCTAATACCTGAAGAGAAGATGAAGACAGTGCTGGATCATGTTTGGGTAAAACAAAACTCCAAAGGTGTCTTGCATAAGGCGGAATTGCACATCCAATTTTTTTAGCAAGCACGGAAATAAGGTCCCCAACAACACAAGATGATTAACTCTTGGTACTCCTACTGACTCCGGCAACCCTGTCGCAAAGTCTTACCATGCGTGTGACCTGATTGGTTCGTCCTTAGCCGAGACTGAATGGCAAACAGTAGTGGGTTCACGTACCTCTAGGCGGAAGGCGAATGGAAATACTGGCCGCACGACTTTCCTCTAACGTCTTAGCTGTCCACTGACGACAGTACCTTCTTTCTTCGGTAGAAGGCAGATACTGAAAACCAGGTGGAAAATATTTTTTGCATGGACGTGTGGCGGAGGGAAAATTGCAGATTATCGGTTCAGTCAACAAAAACATTCTTTTGCTGGGAACGAAGATGTGTTGGATCAACGTGTAAATTTTAAAAGCATGAGGGTTTCCTGAAAAGTAATGCTGCCGAACTTTTTATGTGGAAACTTCTAACGCTTTTGTTTTAAAGAAAAAAACCTTATTAACATTCTACTGTTCATTCCTCAAGATGGTCCAGTTGAATTTTTCTCGTATCACATGATACTCCACAATTGCATATTTTGTTCACTTATGGTGCTCTGGGATCTTGATTAGCAAGACGGCATTTTGACAGTCCAAAATACAATGTGGTAGTTATTTCTTTTAGCCTCATAATATTTTTCACAATTGGCTGAATTTACCTGATTTCTTTTACAGCTCTACAGGAAACTAAATATCCTGCTTCTGTTGTTGCCGGCCGGTGTGGCCGAGCGGTTCTAGGCGCTTCATTCTGGAACCGCGCGACCACTACGGTCGCAGGTTCGAATCCTGCCTCGGGCATGGATGTGTGTGATGTCCTTAGGTTAGTTAGGTGTAAGTAGTCCTAAGTTCTAGGCGACTGATGACGTCAGATTTTAAGTGCCATAGTGCTCAGAGCCATGTGAACCATTTGAGCTTCTGTTGTTGACGAAGCCACCACTTTCTGCCTCTGAGACTTCTAAGCCATGGTGGCTTCGACAAATTTAACAACAAAACCTATGGTTGATTTTAGAGAAAGAACATCTCTGCAAAGACTGAGTCATTGAAAACAGACAAACAAATATCTGCACTCCTTGCATAACGTAAGGCGTAAGAGATCGTTCCCGCACGAGGTAGTTTAAGGTTCGCTCCATAACCTTTCAATATGTTTCTTCTGGCTTTTCGAGGTGCTGAGCAGCATTGTGCATTGCGAAAGCGATGTCAAGTTCAGTTGCCACTGACAGATAGAGCAAGCTTCCAATAGCTTGACGGCATGGAACGGACAATTTTTGAACTGAGTCCCAGCTCAGAGTACATTTTTCCATGGTCAGCTGGTATTGCCACAACATTGGAATTCTTCATGTTGTGCCATTCCAACGCAGCCCTCGCATGTACCTCTTGATTTAAGAAGATAGAACCGACTTAAAACTGCTGTATTGCAAACCAAGACAATGAATAACGCTTAGCACTCTCAGATTCCTGCTCAGAGTCATTCACCAACAGATTGAAGGTTTTTCTGAGTTCCAACACAACTAAATCATCATCGATGTGAATGGCTAGGTTCGTCAAGAGCCCGCTATTGTCATTTATAAAATCACAGGAATCTGCATCTGTTGATATCAGGACGAATTTGTTAGTATACAGGTGAATTGTTGATTATGTAGTTTAGATGCGTGTTTGAGTCCATATGTATTTTTCTTCATCTTGCATACCCTTTGGTGCCATCTTCAAAGCCCTCCATTTGTTTGATGTACACCCCTGTGTCGATTTCACGGTATAAAAACGCAGTTCTTATATCAAACTGTCTCACGTCCAGAGTCAAATCTCACCACTGGACTGAAAGTTTCAGTAGAGTCCATATTACGCTTCTGTCGAAATCCTCTAGCAACAAGTCGAGCTTTAAATTTGTCTACAGTTCCCTCTGTTTTCCTTCACTTTGAAAGCCCGTTTGTTGTCAAGTATCTCTTGGTTTTCTGAGTGTTCAATCTTGGTCTAAGATTCATTAAGCGCATCCATTTTTGTCTGCATGCTTGCCTGTTACTGATGAAAAAAAATTTGCTTATCATGGCACCCCCTCTTGATTTATTCTGATTCTGACCTTGTTCCTTTGATACAGTGTTTTAGCAATCTTTTGCCCAATGGTCAGGTTTATTAAATTTGAAGCATTTACCTGGTTTCTCAAATTTCTATCTTCAAGATAACGGTTTTTTAAGTGGATGTTTTTCTGTTGTTTACCTGCCAGAAACGACTCTCCCTTCGTATCTCCCTGAAGATTTAGGCGATTCTCTTCCAGCGACAATCCTGAGGTAAAATTACTGTCTCCTGATCAGGATGTGTTTATTCCTACACATTCAAATAAATGATTGTAGCTCGTTGGTAACATCATCTACAGCTTTGTAATCACCATAGAGTTCGAAATATTTTCACCTTGATCCTTCAAGCTATGTACCAGGTTTCGCAGCTGTGAAAATTGTATATCCATGTTACTTGAAACATCCTTTTCTTAAATTGTTCCTTTACTGCTGGGGTTAAGTGTATGCTTACATTGTTTTTCTGTTCGTAAACTGAAAACAGCTTGGACCACATGACAGCTGAACATTCACAAATTACAATGTGTAGAAGTGGCTTCTCCTCAACTGACACTCCGGTAATTTTCTGAGCCACATGTCCATCTTTTCCCAAGCTGTGCGATCCTTTTCCTATACCTGCTGTGCTGCATTGTTCATGACATCATTACGAAATGCTTTAGTTATTTGGCCTGTGACAGTATTCCAAGCACTTTAGGTAATATGCACTTGAAACCTCCAAGCTGACCAGTTCTTGATGACTTTGAGATTCGTAATTCTTCTAATGTAGCTTTCCACCATTTTAAGCTTACGTTTTCACTTGTACACGGCGGAAATAATCTCAAAACTTCTTTCTCACACACGTTTTTGATGCTGCACTCGATATTCCAATTTAAGTACGTCACATGAAACTCAGCACTAAGTGATTATTGGGCCCATAACCTGATAAAGAAGTCACAGTAAAACAGCACTGCTTCTCACAATATGATCAACGACAGTTTTATTGTTTAAACGACTACGAAAACGTAATACGTAACGCACGTGACTTCCCCCACACATTTCAAGAGAAAGGTGGCGTTTTGCACCTGTAGTTCACTGCGTAAATCCCAGATGGCCGCACTGTATAAGCAGCTGGGAAGTGCGCGAAATGACAAGTGCGAAAGCATACAACTGTTTACGACTGTAGGAGAAACTGATCATCACAACACATACGTCGCTCAATTCTATACACACAGAAAGGTGCTTTCGGAAATAAAACTTTCTCCAGATACTGCGGAATATCTCAGGATTACTACATCATCAGGGAGCAAGTCGATGCGTTAAGGTACATAATAGATTTCGCGCTGATGTATGTGCCCTTGGAAACGCCAGTCAACGACACGATCCCAAGTTGTAAGTTCCCGCGGAACAGTGAACAGTGCCAAGCAGAGTCACAGACGGAGCCATCTGCTGTTAGGTCCGCGCATTGCTGAGACCTGAGCGCTATCTCGCTGCAGTACGGGAAATCTAGAGAACTACGTACGCGCCGTTTTACAAATGTCTGGACTTTTCCTTGTTCTACCGCTATCTGTGGTACCACGATCCGTGTGTACTATGAATAGTGTTTTTGCACGTTCGGCTAAGATAATAAAACATATAGCACATCTTCGCTATATTTGTAATGAACTGAGAACCGCTTTCAATAAAACTGTCGTCCCACCACATATCAAACAGATGTGTCTTGTGTCTATGGAAAAAAAGCTGAGAGAATAATCGGAATCGGGAGTTATCATTTGACCGAAAGGATTACAGAAACTGGAAAGAAGCTGACACGTTTTCCGTCAGTGTTGACGTATGTACTGGTAAGAAGTGCCGAAACCTCAACTGGGTGTTCACGCAGACTGAAGAAAAGCATACATCTCGAAAACTATTTGACATATGTATCAAATTGTGTCAGCGTCACAGCTACTTTAAACAACTTAAAATATATTGTACTTGTAGATTGTAAACTACAAGAAAAGTTACTCAAAAAAAGCATCATTTTTGTTTTTGTTTTTGTCATTTTTAAGCAAACGTCTTCGCGAATTAATTTCAGCAAAGAGGTACCTGAGATTCACGTTCTTTTGGCGTTATCAGTTACAGTGAAAACATACTGTATTGATACATTTGAGACATTTTTTGTGTTCGGGTTTGTGAGTGTGGTGAAAGAGGCTCCAATATGAAAAAAAAGGAAGAAAAAAGATGATTAAATGATCATTCCTTATGCAACAATTTGTACCGTTTCTCTATTACTTTCCATTAGTTCGTTTAATATATTTTTGATACTTCGACAACGATGGTTGTGTATTTTATATTTCTTTCTCAAAGGCGCGCTACAACTTCTTTGATGTGTTACCTCATATCAAAATCACCTAAATAAACCTTTTAAAGGACACAAGCAATATCAAGCATTCCCTTGACGGCGGCATCAGTGGGAACCTGACGCAAATGTCATGTGGTTAGTAAAAATTAATAAATCAGAATATGATCAAAAAATATTGCTGAAATAGAAACTGCTGCCATTTTGACGTTTTTGATGCTGTTTATGGGGTTTAATGTGTCTAATGCGCCTGCTAGAAAATTTTTCAGGTCTTGTCGTACCACGTTCGATATCATTTGGCTTAGAACGTCTGGTAAAGCGTGACCCATACGGCTAAAAGAACTGACTCGCCAGCCGAGATGGAATGGCTCTGAAACTGCACGTTTCTCCCGTTCAAGGTGAGCTTAATATGCAAGCGCTGGTTGAATCTGTTCAAGGTAGCTGAGACACCAACTGCTCTTCTGTTGCTCCACCATTAGTGGAGATTCGGTACAAATCGTTGTGCCCTTGAAACAAGGTCCTGACTAACATGTTACACAGGCACAAATGTTTGCACTGTATTTGTAAACACTGGTCAGCTGTTTCCATCAAATATGTAAACCGCTCGAAACATTTCCTGATTTGCCCTTGTATATTTGTACTGCAGAAACGACTCCATTGATCTCATCTTCCACGTTGTCGTCACTACTCACAGTATTGTCGGCCTTGGCATAGGATCCACTTGTGGTACAACAATTCTAGCTCCAGCACTATTATTTCATAGCTTTCATTTTTTTTTAAAAAAAGAAGACTTCTCCGTTTCTTGAATAATTTTCTTGTGTGTTGTTGTGGTCTTCAGTCCAGAGACTGGTTTGATGCAGCTCTCCATGCTACTCTATCCTGTGGAAGCTTCTTCATCTCCCAGTACCTACTGCAACCTACATCCTTCTGAATATGTTTAGTGTATTCGTCTCTTGGTTTCCCTCTACGATTTTTACCCTCCACGCTGCCCTCCAGTACTAAATTGGTGATTCCTTGATGCCCTACCAACCGATCCCTTCTTCTAGTCAAGTTGTACCACAAACTTCTCTTCCTTCCAGTTCTATTCAATACCTCCTCATTAGTTATGTGATCAACCCATCTAATCTTCAGCATTCTTCTGTAGCACCACATTTCGAAAGCTTTTATTCTCTTCTTGTCTAAACTATTTGTCGTCCACGTTTCAGATCCATACATGTCTACACTCCATATAAATACTTTCTGAAACGACTTCCTGACACTTAAATCCATACCTGATATTAACAAATTTATGTTCTTTAGAAACGCTTTCTTTGCCATTGCCAGTCTACATTTTATATCGTCTCTACTTCGACCTTCATCAGTTATTTTGCTCCCCAAATAGAAAAACTCATTTACTACTTTAAGCGTCTCATTTCCTAACCTAATTCCCGCAGCATCACCCTATTTAATTCGACTACATTCTATTATCCTCGTTTTGCTTTTGTTGATGTTCATCTTATATCCTCCTTTCAAGACACTGTCCATTCCGTTCAGCTGCTCTTCCAGGTCCTTTGCTGTCTCTGACAGAATTACAGTGTCATCGGCGAACCTCAAAGTTTTTATTTCTTCTCCATGGATTTTAATTCCTACTTTACTCCTTGCTCAATATACAGATTGAATACCATTGGGGATAGGCTACAATCCTATCTCATTCCCTGCATAACCACTGCTTCCCTTTCGTGCCCCTCGGCTCTTATAACTGCCGTTTGGTTTCTGTACAAAATGTAAATAGCCTTTCGCTCCCTCTATTTTACCCTTGCCACCTTCAGAATTTGAAAGAGAGTCAACATTGTCAAAAACTTTCTCTAAATCTACAAATGCTAGAAACGTAGGTTTGCCTTTCCTTAATCTACTTACTAAGATAAGTCGTAGGGTCAGTATTGTCTCACGTATTCCAACATTTCTACGGAATCCAAACTGATCTTCCCCGAGGTCGGCTTCTACCTGTTTTTCCATTCATCTGTAAAAAATTCTTGTTAGTATTTTGCAGCCGAGCCTTATTAAACTGATAGGTCGGTAATTTTCACATTTGTCAACACACGCTTTCTTTGGGATTGGAATTATATTCTTCTTGAAGTCTGACGGTATTTCGCCTGTCTCATACATCTTGCTCACTAGATGGTAGAGTTTTGTTAGGACTGGCTCTCCCAAGGCTGACAGTAGTTCTAATGTAATGTTGTCTACTCCCGGGGCCTTGTTTCGACTCAAGTCTTTCAGCGCTCTGTCCAACTCTTCACGCAGTATCATATCTCCTATTTCATCTTCATCTACATTCTCTTCCATTTCTATAATATTGTCCTCAAGAACATCGCCCTTGTATAGACCCACTATATACTGCTTCCACCTTTCTACTTTCCCTTCTTTATTTAGAACTGGGTTTCCATCTGAGCTCTTGATATTCATGCAAGTGGTTCTCTTTTCTCCAAAGGTCTCTTTAATTTTCCTGTAGGGTGCCTCTCTTACCCCCAGTGATATACGCCTCTACTTCCTTACATTTTTCCTCTAGCCATCCCTGCTTAGCCATTTTGCACTTCCTGTCGATCTCATTTTTGAGACGTTAGTACTCCTTTTTGCCTGCTTCATTTACAGCATTTTTATATTTTCTTCTTTCATCAATTAAATTCAATATTTCTTCTGTTACCCAAGGATTTTTATTAGCCCTCGTCTTTTTACCTACTTGATCCTCTGCTACGTTCACTGTTTCATCTCTCAAAGGCACCCATTCTTCTTCTACTGTATTTCTTTCCCCCATTCTTGCCAATCGTTCCCTAATGCTCTCCCTGAAGCTCTCTTCAACCTCTGGTTCTTTCAGATTATCCAGGTCCCATCTCCTCAAATTCCCACCTTTTTGCAGTTTCTTCAGTTTTAATCTACAGTTCAGACCTAATTGATTGTGGTCGGAATCCACATCTACCCCTAGAAATGTTTTACAATTTAAAACCTGGTTCCTGAATCTCTGTCTTACCATTACATAATGTATCTGAGACCTTCCAGTATCTCCAGGCTTCACCCATGTACACAACCTTCTTTTATGATTCTTGAATCAAGTGTTAGCTATGATTAAGTTATGCTCTGTGCAAAAATTCTACCAGGCGGCTTCCTCTTTCATTCCTTACTCCCATTCCATATTCACCTACTACGTTTCCTTCTCTTTCTTTTTCCTACTACCGGGTTCTAGTCACCCATGACTACTAAATTTTCGTCTCCCTTCACTATCTGTATAATTTATTTTAATCTCATCATACATTCCATCAATCTCTTCGTCATCTGCGGAGCTAGTTGGCATATAAACTTGTACTGCTGTGATAGGCGTGGTCTTCGTATCTATCTTGGCCACAATAATGCGTTCACAATGCTGTTTGTAGTAGCTTACCCGCATTCCTATTTTACTATTCATTATTAAACCTACTCCTGCATTACCCTGATTTTGTATTTATAACCCTGTATTCACCTGACCAGAAGTCTTGTTCCTCCTGCCACCGAACTTAACTACTTTTCACTATATCTAACTTTAACCTATGCATTTCCATTTTTAAATTTTCTAACCTACCTGCCCGATCAAGGGATCTGACATTCCACGCTCCGATCCGTAGAACGCCAGTTTTCTTTCTCCTGGTAATGATATCCTCCTGAGTAGTCCCCCCCCCCCCGGAGATCCGAATGGGGGACTATTGTACCTCTGGAATATCTTACACAAGAGGACGCCATCATCATTTAACCATACAGTAAAGCTGCATGCCCTCGGGAAAAAATACGACTGTAGTTTCCCCTTGCTTTCAGCCGTTCGCAGTAGCAGCACAGCAAGGCCGTTTTGGTTAGTGTTAGAAGGCCAGATCAGTCAGTCATCCAGACTGTTGCCCCTGCAACATCTGAAAAGGCTGCTGCCCCTCTTCAGGAACCACACGTTTGTCTGGCCTCTCAACAGATACCCCTCCGTTGTGGTTGCATCTACGGTACTGCTATCTGTATCGCTGAGGCACGCAAGCACCAACGGCAAGGTCCATGGTTTATGAGGGGGGGGGGGGGGGGGCAATTTTCTTGTAGAAAATGGACCAAGCTTAACTCTTGCGATGCGAGTCAAGCATTGTACTTTCGAAAAGAATGTAGTTTTCTAATTTTCTCGTAGAATAGTATGTTCTTTTCGAAAGTACAATACTTGACTCGCGTCGCAAGAATTAAGCTTGGTCCATGGACTCTGAGTAAAATTTCCTTGATGGAATTCTTTTTACACTGTCAAACAGGGCTAGTCATAATTGCAAAATGTGTAGGCAGTTTTTGTTGTCAAGGACAGTAAAAAGTGGAAAAGTTTATTTAGCTGTATTTTTTGTAGTGTCGCCAAATGCACATTGAAACTTCCGTGGTATGTAGCTGTAATACAGGAAATATGGACCGTGAAGATTGAGACTGACTTATGGAAAAAATCAAAGTACACTGTCCTCAGTGAAAGGCCATTACAATGTCCTAGAGAGAGTGTGAGTGAGAGAGAGAGGGAGAGGTAGATTACGTAATGTTCACTTACAGTTCGAAACTCTAAACTTTGTTACGAAATACCAACATGTAACTGTCGGATTGCTTGTTTGGCAGTAGGCTTTTGCTACCGGAAATATCGCCTTGATAATGCATGTAGTGGCCACGACGGGTTGGAGAATTTTAACAAGGTCTCAATCAAATACACGAATTTTACCCGTTCAATTATGTCGCTCTTCATGAGGATAACAAATAATTGCGTGGAAACAGTATCCAATAATATGATGTCCATTTGCAGCGACTAGGGAAATGAATAAACGAGCTCCTTGCTGCTGTTTATCTTGTAAATAATACGCACATCAAAAAAAGTTTGCATCACGTCGGTTCCGAGAGTTCCGGAACCTGTACAGAAAATTGGAATAGAGATCAACATAAACATCATTTCCGTCCTTTTTACTGCTTATGAAAACCACACATTGCATGTTGTACCACAAAACGGCGAGACCTTCAGAGGTGGTGGTCCAGATTCCTGTACACACATGTATCTCTAATACCCAGCAGCACGTCCTCTCGCATTGATGCATGGCTGTATTCGTCGTGGCATACTATCCACAAATTCATCAAGGCACTGTTGGTCCAGATTGTCCCACTCTTCAACGGCGATTCGAAATGGATCCTTCAAGGTGGTTGGTGGGTCACTTCGTCCATAAACAGCCCTTTTCAGTCTATCCCAGGCATGTTCGATAGGGTTCATGTCTGGAGAACATGCTGGCCACTCTAGTTGAGCGTGAGCATGGTTGAACTACAGACAACATGAGCCGTGTTCCTCCTTCCTGGTGGAATGACTGGAACTGATCGGCTGTCGGACACCCTCCGTCTAATAGGAGCAGCTTACGTATGGTTGTTTACATCTCTGGGCGGGTTTAGTGACATCTCTGAACAGTCAAAGGGACTGTCTGTGATACAATGCCCACAGTCAACGTCTATCTTCTGGAGTTCTGGGAACCGGGGTGATGCAAAACTTTTTTTGATGTGTGTAATAAGATGCATAATGGACACGATATACAGCACTGAAGTAGCAACAGATGAAGAATGGCTGCTAGTATTAATAAAGTAATTCCTTCTTATTGTCTGTTTCCGTGGTGTGTAGCTGCAAAGCAGGAGGTATGGACCGTGAAGATTGAGTCTGACTTAGGGAAACAATCAAAAACATGCACTCGGCCAACGGGATAGTTGCAAACTGCACTACCGCTGAGTAGACGTGACAGTAGAAGATGTCCAAAAATTATTTAAGGAACTCATTGGAAACAAGTTCATATGATTCAACAGTTTTCAGTTTCTAATTGTGTGGACAACGTACTACTTTTGTGTGACCTGTGGAAGGCAAAATTACTCGTGAAGTTTATATTTCCTCTGTCTTTCATTCACGTATTTGAAGTTTCGCTGCTACAGCGAGTAAGTATGCATAACGGAAGTATCCTGTATCGCAGGACCGAGCGGTGCAGTGCAGTAGGCACTGGCCTCGAAATCGGACGAGTCGTGCTTCAAATTTCCGTCCTTGATATGGGTTTAGATTTTCTGCGATTTCCATAACTCACCTAAGATGAATGCTAAGACCGCTCCATTGTGTAAACCACGGCATTGTACAATCCCGGCCCAGTAGCAGATCATGATCTGTCTCGAATGACCTCGTCTTCGATTGCGTTTCAATGTCTAATACAGAGGTTGGACCAAAATATGGAATCATCGTGATAAATGCGTGCTTGAACATAAAGGTAGATGCCAGTCAGCCTGCAGGTTATGCTGTCGTCTTTGACCACGAATGTCGCCTGTGCAGTGCCCTCATATGTTGCAAGTGCCATTCGTGGTCAGAACAGTGACATCGAACCAAATCAGAGGCGGGCTCCCATATTTGTTCCAAGAACATGCAAGTATCACGGAGATGTTTCGGGAACTCAAATGGGAATCAATGGAGGGAAGGCGAAGTTCTTTTCGAGGAGCACTAGAGAAAATTGAGGAACCGGCATTTGAGACTGACTGCACAGCGATTCTATCGCCGCTAACGTACATTTCGCGTAAGAGCCACGAAGATGAGATTAGATAGATTAGGGCTTGTACGAAGGCATATAGACAGTCGTCTTTCCCTCGCTCTGTTTACAAGTGGAACAGGAATGGAAATGACTAGTAGTGGGTCGGGGTACCCTCCGCCACGAGCCATGCGGTGGCTTGCGAGTATGTGCGTAGATGTACGTGTAGAGCTGCAATTCCCAAACAACACATCAGTGATGCAAATGCCCGCAACAGATGCCGAAGCCATAAAATCCGGGCTATAAAGCAGTGGATGAAATTCGTTTGACTGGATGACTGTTTCCAACTACTGACCGAGATTACATTCCAAGAATGAAAAATGGCTGGACTTCGGTGATTATTTGGGCAGCCATATCGTGGTAATCCATGGGCCCCATGGTCACTCTGTGCTGGTCGTATTACTGATAAGGATTATATGACCATCTTGGTTGATCAGGCCCATCTTATGGTAAACTGTTTGTACCCCAGTACAAGTCGATAAGGCGCCTGTTCACACAGCTCGCATCGTGAAGGGCAAGTTTTGTGAGCATGTGGATGAATTTTCGCATCTTCCCTGACGGAAGAATGGTATAGAAATCCCTTTAAAACCTTCCAGGACTCGTGTTTATTCTTTCCGAGACGACTGGGAGTTGTTTTGAATTCCACCGGACTTCATACAACGTTTTTTGTTTTTGTTTTTTAGTACTTCCATATGTTCGTCCACCTCCTGTATGTATCCCTTCTGTCCTGACAATGGTCGAAGACTGTTATATGCAACCGCATTTCATAGCAATGTTGCGCTTTCGAAACCAACAGAGAACTTTTGTTTAAGTGATATGGGTATTACGGAAAAGTTAGAGAAAGATAGGAAATCAAGGAGGGTATGCTGAAAGAATCAGAAGTAGTTGATAGTTTCAGATGGAGCATTTGGTGACGTTTGGACGAAATGGATGAAAAGAATAAAATAGAAAATAAGGGGGTAGCAGTGGGAAATGAAATGCTGAAGGCAGCAGAGGATCAAATAGGCAAAAAGACAAAGCACGGTAGAGTTCCTTGGATGACGCACGGTACATTATTTAACTGACGAAAGGATGAAATATGCATATGTGGGAAATGAGTAGGCCAAAAGAGGATACAGACATCTGAAAGCTTAGATTGAAATAAAAGCTGAATGGTTACAGAAGAGATGCAAAACTACTATGGGAAAGATAAGGGTCGTTGATACGAAAATTAAAGAAACTTTCGGAGAAAAGAGGAGCAGCTGTATAAACACCAAGAGCTCACTCAGGTGGCAGGCCTATACGGAGGAAAGAATGGGAGACTAGAATGTGGAAGGAATATACAGAAGCGCTGTACAAAGTAAAGAAACTTGGATAAGAGGTAGATGATGATAACTGAGAGATATGATACTGCAAGAACTATTTGAGTGAGCACTGAAAGACCTGAGTCGAAACAACTCATCTGGAGTAGACGACAACGCTTAATAATTATTGTAATCATTTGGAAGAGATAGCCATGACAAAACTGTTCCACGTGGCATGCAAGGTGTAAGACAGGTGAAATAGCGTCTGACTTAAAGATCGGTTCATAGGATTGCTGATGCATCAAGGCATTGTCAGTATGAAAATGCAGGGCTGGCTGAGAGATTGTAAAAATTGCAGCGGGAGACCAAATCTTGATAACAGTACGCAGAGTCAAGTAGATATATGTTACAATAGTTACATAGAGAATGATAAGGCTTGCATAGTATAGAATACCATGGGAAGCTGCACCATCCAGTCTTTGGACTGAAGACAGTAACAGCAACAGCACCATCAACAAGAACAGCAGCAACAGCAACATTTTTTATCTCACACAGTCGTTAGACATATTTAAAAGACGTGTAGTTTATTGAACAGAATGTGTCACGAATCAGAAGCAGGAAATTCAGAAGTTTCAGTTCAGATACTGAACTACGTAAGGGATTACTGGTATTTAAACGAGGAACATACCATCCTTTTGCAAGGCCGCGATCCATCCAGTGACAATGTGGTGAAGAACCTAGCGAAGCCTTAATGCTTCATACACGAATACTCCGCTGTGTTATTCAGGATTCCGACTTGTCTGGAAAGCCTGTAAACCGAGAATTCTCAGGGAAATTGAATTTGCTGGAGAATTTTAAGAAATCTCTGAGAATTCTGAAAGATTCAAGAAATTCTAAGACACTCAGGGAGGAATTGAACAGTCCGTTTACGGAAATGAACGTAGTGAATAATTTTGTTACAAATCATTCCGAGAGATTCAGCTTTTGAAGCAATATTTTAGGGAGTCGCTTAGGGTAATGTGGAAGAGCATGGAATCCTTGTTTTGCTCGTTATCCGACTGTTTACCCTGAAATTTTCGTTATTTCCCGTGGATTCTCAGGCTAAAGGTCAGTTACCCACTTCTGGACTGTTAGTATTTCAAAACAGTCGAGAGTGACCTGAAATTCCGGTAGTCTAGAAACAAAAATTAATTTTAACCTGTAATAACGATGTCATCATTAGTTTCGTATATACTTTATTTTCTGTCCCAGCTGAACTTGGAATAATCGTTATTAAATCGCGTGGTAGCTCAAAAAATTACGTTTCCAGCCATGACAAGTAATAGTTAAACTTGCTCTTACATACAACAAAAATTGCTACAGAAAAATTTAGAATTTCAACCTTGGGAAACATGAACATCTCGGAGAAATCATTTGATGTTATAAAGTCGCCACCCTGTTATAAGAGCGTTATTAGGGAAATGACATTTTGGAAATGCTGACCTAATCCCGCTAAATGATTCGTACTTCTTCTCTAATTTGAAGTTGTCTCATTAATCCGCACGAGTTCGTGGGATAAATGTTCATAAGATGATATGTAGATGACTATAAAGTATCGTAACATCACTAGTAACAAATGACTTGCGTGCCAATAATCATTTCATTTTTGTTGTGCAAAGAACTAAATAATTCAGAAAAGTAACAATAGTACTGTAATTTAGAGACGACAAAAATAGGTTCTATACCGGGGTGCTATGTCAAGAAAACTAGCTCCACTTTTGATATACCTTGAACAACTGATCAGTTATTACAGTTATTATTTTTGAAACAGATTAACTTACAGAATAGATTAACGTTGCTTGTTGGACTTATTGTTATGTTCATAAATCCGTACTCGCTATAATATTAGATATGACGAAGAGTATCCGGGAGAGGGGAAGAGTGTTTTTACTAATGACGTATGTAGAGAAAGGGAAGAGGAAACACAGGAAACTGAAGATAAGGATAAAGGATGTGAGCGCCGCGGTGAAACACCGATAAGCGCCGCTTTCTTATCCCATCGAGAGACTCATACAGCAACGATATCCTTAAATAGCTGGGGAAATTCCCACACGGAAGATCCAGCTGAAAAATAAAAGCGGCTACTTAAACTCTGAATATTTTTAAAGAGTGAAGGTTAAAAAACGAAGAAGTAAACCGTAGTAAGATGAAAATGAAGATGGCCGAGGAGGAAAAGGAAATAACTGAAGCTATGCAAAGAGAAACACGAGAAGGTGGAGGTTAGTAACAGTAATTTTGTAAAATAGGACATCCGTATCTAGGAGTGAGTTATTTCTCGGGGTTTCTTGAGAATCGATAAGAGTATACCAAGCGAACCGGCAATTTTATAACTTCAGGCTTCAATCGGGAACTGAACGACCTTCGTAAAATTAATGAATTAAAGATTTAAAGATAGTTCTGCCTTTTTCAAGTACACAGTTATTACATTGTTGCAGTGTCGTATTTGGCAGTGTGTTCATATAAACACTGTACTAATGTATTTCTCGCAAAGCCAAGAGAAGCTGACGAGAATCACATAAATTTGGGAGCGCAATGGGAAGCAGGCACCGGAACATATGCAAGTTTGAGTTTGTCCCTGAAGCATGCTCAGATAGTCGCATCCGTTAAGGAGACCGCTCACGTGAAGCGGGAAACCCGGGTCCGAGTTCCGTTCTGGTACAAATTTTCATTTGTTCCCAGTAAACTGTAAAGCTGTGGTAGTATCGTATTGGCAGTTTGCGAATACATTTCGTGATGCATACTTATTGTTATACTTTAATGTCCAAATATATTTAGCACAATAGTGGCATCGTCCATGGGTTTTTTCTGTTATATTTCCTTTTATTTACATTGTGTGTGTCTTCTGACCGCAAAACGGAATCAGCCACGGGTATACATTAATACACAATGCTATCGTTGCTGTATTCGCCTTTCCTGCGCTGTGGGTGCTTTTAATTTGCTGCCAAACATGTTTTGTTGTTGTTTGTGTGTTTAGAATGACGTTTCCTCCTGTTCATTGGTGGCTCCTGCGTTTTATTCTGCTATGGCTTGGACACTGCACAATTCATTATAATTTTTCTGTAAGCACGGCTACAGAGCTTAAAATTCCAATATGCTCTTCGTAGCGTTAGCAGGGTAATGTTTTAGGCAGAATTTCGCCATTTCGTACTAAAGCGTCACGAAGTCCAATACTGAAAAAGTTGAATATAGTTGAGATACGTGTCCTCGCAAATTGAGCGCAATGAGTGCATAGATAAGTAGCAAAGCTTAGAAAAATGATGGTGGTGTCGTCAGTGTTCAAGTGGATTCAAGTCCTTTCACATGCTCGGAAGCTCTATCAAGTGATCTCTAGAAGAGAATATACTTTAGAACTGATGAGATCGCAATGGAAGCCGGAATCTCTTACCGATCGATGTAGAACTATATACTGAATCCGTTTACTTGTCCTCTTCACACTCACAGAAAACTGAAGGATTGTATAACATATTAGGCCTGAGTCATGATATGTAATTTTGGAGTCATACTCTGTATGCCAATTATGTAAACGAATTTTTATATTTCTGAAAGTTCGTGCATTGATTTTATTTCTTGGTTCTGCTGAATGAAACATAGTGTTACATAATAATTTAATGTAAAAAAACTAGATGAGGCCCTTGAAAAGTACAATCACTAAGCAAGTGTGAAAAGAAGAAATCTACCGCAAAATTGGGAAACTTTCCTCAAAGCTAACACTACAAATAAAGATAGTGAAACAATGTAGAAATCAGTACTGTGCTGCAGAGGAATGCAAATTATAACTCGTTGACGAACATATAAGCTGCAGGAAAAGGGGATATCGGCTGGAAACAATTAGCGACATGAAAACAGATGGAATCATCAGTCGGCGGAATTGCGAAGATAAGTCACGCTCATTTATTTGGGAGTTGCGAGATACCGAGGTTCACTTCACGGAAAGATTCGAAGCATTCTGAAAATAAAACTTAATTACTAGTTCAAAAGGGTCTCTATAGAGAATACAACCAACGAGAATTTGTGACATTGTGAAGTCAATCGTTCTTTCGTCGGAATACAAAGCCACGAGTGTGTTAGACGAACGGAACCACTTTGGTCCGTATCTTTGTTCGCACGTTACCTAATTGTCGGATCACTGCTAATAACCGAAGCTACCTTAAATATTTTTCAAGCTGTTTATTAATGTCAAAATATGTGCTGGAATTCAATGCACATTACACCGTATATGGTGCTTGCTGCGATTCAGTTTGAAGCAAGATTGACTCCTTAATATCTGCTATTCTCACACATGTCATTGCAAGTTACAGCCTCGTGCTTCTATGATTCCTGAGATTTCGTAATTGCGCTCTTTAAGTGCTTCTCTTTCGACGTGTAGTGGAGGTAACGGACGGAGTTAAGTAACATTAGCGACGTTAGCCCTGATTTTTATTTTATTTATTTATTTCCATTTGGCCTCTCACAATTTCGTCAGATAGAAGTTTTCCTGGGCTACTGTTTCGTCAGTATTTCCTTGTCTTCCCACAATATATATATACTGAGGTGACAAATCGTTGGTGAGTGGGTCCAATCGGCCGAAATTTCGCTCGTCATCGAACAAGAGCTTTATATGCTGCTCTAACACAAATTCGCGTCTTATATACACTGAGGTGACAAAACTCATGGGAAACTTCCTAATATCGTGTCGGACCTCCTTTTGCCCGGCGTAGTCCAGCATCACGAACTGAGCTCTCGATTATGACCCATAAATGTACGATGGGATAGCGATACGCACGTATTCAGATGGCGATAGTATTGCGTACGCAAGGTATAAAACGACAGGGCTGTCATATGTGCTCAGGTGAGTAATGTGAAAATGTTTCCGACGTGTTTATAGCCGCATGACGTGAATTAACAGACTGTGAAAGCGGAGTGATAGCTGGAGCTAGGTGCATGGGGCATTCCATTTCGGAAATCATTAGGGAATTCAGTATTCCGTGCTCAATAGTGTCAAGAGTGTACGGACAATATGAAATTTCAGGCATTACGGACAACACAGTGGCTGATGGCCTTTGCTTGACGACCGAGAGCAGCGGCGTTTGCGTAGAGTTGTCAGTGTTAACACACAAGCAAAACTGCGTGAAACAGCCGCAGAAACCAATGTGGGACGTGGGACGAACATATCCGTTAGGACACTGCGCCGAAATGTGGCGTTAATAGGCTATGGTAGCAGATGACCAACGCGGGTGCCTTTTCTAACGGTACGACAACCATATCGGTCGGACCCTAGACGACTGAAAAACTGGTCAGATTTGGTCGATTTCACTTGGTAGGAGCTGATGGTAAGGTTCGAGTGTGTCGCAGGCCCCATGAAGCTACGGATCCAAGTTGTCAACAAGGTACTGTCAAAGCTGTTGGTGGGTCCACCATGCTGTGAGCTGTGTTTACATGGAATGGAGAGGGTCCTCTGGTCCAAGTGAAACGATCATTGACAGGAAATGGTTATATTCGGCTATTTGGAGACCATTATCAGCCATTTATGGACTTCATGTTCCAAAACAAGGACGAAATTCTTATGGATGTCAGTACCCCATGTCATCAACCCACAATTGTTCACGATTGGTTTGAAGAAGATTCTGGACAATTCGAGCGAATGATTTGGTCACCCAAATCGCCCGACATTAATCCCATCGTACATTTATGGGTCTTAATCGAGAGCTCAGTTTGTGATGCTGGACTACGCCGGGCAAAAGGAGGTCCGACACGATATTAGGAAGTTTCCCATGAGCTTTGTCACCTCAGTGTATATAAGCCGCGAACTTGTGTTAGAGCAGCATATAAAGCTCTTGTTCGATGACGAGCGAAATTTCGGCCGATTGGATCCACTCACCAACGATTTCTCTGTGTGCTTACGTAGACCAGGCATTGCACCCCAGTTGTTTACTCATTGGTGAGTCAAGAAAAAATGAAATGAGCGTATGGCATTGGTGGCCGGGAGGCCCTACCCGGGGAAGTTTAGGCGACGTGCGACGTGCGTGCCGGTGATGAGGATGAAATGATGATGAGGACAACACAACACCCAGTCCAGGAGCGGACTGGCCGGGAATCGAATCCAGGCCCGATGCATGGGAGGTGAACACGTTAGCAGTCAGCTAAGCAGGCAGACAGGTGAGTAATGAAATACGGGGTGATTCAAAATTTATTTCACGCATTTTTCTGTAAGTAACAAGTTGCATCTATCAATTCCAGTCAGATATAGCATAAATTTCAAAGTTTTATGATACTTTTGCAGGAACCTGCAATTTTTTATCAGCTACTATGGTATTTTTGGATAAGATTTGTTCATTCTGGTGAAGTTTACTGCCCAGATACTAACATTTCACTCCTGCTAATCCTAATCGAGAGCTGATATAGTGTGTGAGACAACTGATTCTGATGTTCAGTGGTATTCTATCTTTTTTTTTTTATTAGAAGTATACTTTGTAGTATTCAGTGTATTTAAAATGGCAGTAGTGTCTACGTAGCTCACCATTTCAACTAGCGAACCGAAGAGATATTTTGAGTTCCGGTTTCTTAATCTCACATCTATTGTATACTACCCTACCGTTCTTTTCCTATATCGTATACTTATTTTTCGGAGGATTTCAGACATCTTGATTCCTGAACCACTTTTCACTATCGAACTTTTTTTGAGTCGACAAATCCTATGATCGCAAATATTATTCCCATCATCAAGTACAGCATCAGAATTGCCTCTCCAAACCATTCGTTACTTAACTCATTTTTTTCCATTATTCTCTATATCATTCATGTCAACAACTTCAATACATCAGCTATAAAGATAAGTGTGCTATGTTTCTCCCTTTTATCTGCTTTCCTCTCTTCGGGGTTGTGTGCCTGATCTTCTGCCGAAAGTTCGATAGTACGTCTCCAGTTTCATAGATACTGCATACTAACTTGGTAATCGTGTAGCTGCAACTTTCCCCAATGATTTTTAAACTTGTTATCTGTCACCCTAATACTGTATCGAATATTTCTTCCATACCGACACCCCTTCCCCCATGAACCATGGACCTTGCCGTTGGTGGGGAGGCTTGCGAGCCTCAACGATACAGATACCCGTACCGTAGGTGCAACCACAACGGAGGGGTATCTGTTGAGAGGCCAGACAAACGTGTGGTTCCTGAAGAGGGGCAGCAGCCTTTTCAGTAGTTGCAGGGGCAACAGTCTGGACGATTGACTGATCTGGCCTTGTAACACTAACCAAAATGGCCTTGCTATTCTGGTACTGCGAACGGCTGAAAGCAAGGGGAAACTACAGCCGTAATTTTTCCCGAGGGCATGCAGCTTTACTGTATGGTTAAATGAGGTATTGAATAGAATTGGGGAGAAGAGGAGCTTGTGGCACAACTTGACTAGAAGAAGGGATCGGTTGGTAGGACATGTTCTGAGACATCGAGGGATCACCAATTTAGTACTGGAGGGCAGCGCGGAGGGAAAAAATCGTAGAGGGAGACCAACAGATGAATACACTAAGCAGATTCAGAAGGATGTAGGCTGCAGTGGGTACTGGGAGATGAAGGAGCTTGCACATGATAGAGTAGCATGGAGAGCTGCATCAAACCAGTCTCAGGACTGAAGACCACAACAACAACAGCCGACACCCAATTCTTCTCTTACTACGTCAGAAGAAAGAGGCTGTCACTGTACTCTTTCCATCTATCCGCTGTCTCCTGGCAAGGCGCGAATCCAAGAATCCAATGAGACGGTGACGGGTGCGGGGGGGGGGGGGGGGGGGAGGGGGCTTACGAGTATCATGATCCCGCCTCCTGAAAGTAATGCAGAAGCACTATAGAAATGGTAGAAGGCGATCTCGGGGAAGATCAGTTAAGTTACGAAGAAATGTAGGAACACAAGAGGCAACACAGACCCTACGACTTGTCTTAGACTGAAGAAGGCAAACAGCAGTTGTAGGTTTATAGAAAGCTTTTAACAATCTTGGCTGGAATACATCGAAATTTTGAAGGCAGCAATGACGAAATACAAGATGCGAAAAATTGTGTGTAATTTGAACAGAAATCTCACTGTATTTGGTAGAGTCAAATGGCATGAAAGGGAAGCAGTTGGTGAGAAGGGAGACAATTTTGTAGCCTAGCCCGTTATTCAACATACACACAGAGCAAGCGCTAACGGAAACCAAGGATATATTTGGAAAGGGAATTAAAAGTTCAGGAGGGGAAATAAAAGCTCTGTGGTGGGCGATGGCGTTTTAATTCTCTCAGTAAAGGACTTTGAAGACCAGTAGAACGGAATGGATATTGTCTTGAAGAGAGGTTATCAGATGAACAAAAGTAAAATCAAAGGTAATGTAATGTAGTCGAATTAAGTCAGCCGATGTTGAGGGCATTAAATTAGGCAATGAGACTAATAGTAGTGGATAAGGTTTGCCCTTTGGGCAGCAAAATAACTGACAACGGCCGAAGTAGAGAGTATATAAAATTAAGGCTAGTAACAGCAAGAAAAGGATTTCTGGAAAATAGAAATTTGTTGACATAGAATATAAATTTAGGTGTTAATAAGTCTTTTTTAAAGCTGTTTGTATGGAGTGTAGCCTAGTCCGCAAGTAAAATGTGAACGATAAGCACTTAAGACAAGAAGAGAATAGGTTTAAAATGTGATGCTGTAGAAAAATGTTGAAAGTCTGACGGGTAGATCAAATAACTAACGAGGAGGTACTGAATCCAACTGGGGAAAAAGGAGATTTGTGCACAACTTGGGTAAAATAAGATATGCCGTCGTTCCACCATCGAACTCACTCCCGCGTGGATGACGTAGTAATACACATCCCTAGCGTAAAGAAACAACTGATAGGAAACAAATAAGTCACAAGGTCCGGATGGAATCCAATTCGGTTTTTCGAAGAGAACTCTACGGCACTGACCCCTTACCCAGCTTGCATTTATCGCGAATCTCCCACGAAGCGCAGAGTCCCAAGCGACTCGAAAAAAACCCATGTGACTTCTGTATATAAGAAGGGTAACAGAACGGACCCGCAAAATTACAGACCAGTATCCCTAACGTCGGTTTTCTGCAGAATTCTACAGCATATTCTCAGTTCTAATATAATCAATTTCCTTGAGACCGAGAAGGCTGTGTCCACGAATCAGCATGGCCATAGAAAGTATCGCCCGTTCGAAATTCAGCCGGCCCTTTTCTCACACGATATACTGCGAACTATGGATGAAGGACTACAGTCAGACTCTATGTTTATAGACTTCCGGAAAGCGTTTGACACGGTGCCCCTTTGCGGGCTATTAAAGAAGGTACGGGCACATGGATACGTTTACAGATATGTGAGTGGCTCGAAGACTTCTTATAGAACCCAATATGTTGTCCTCGAATCCTGCCTCGGGCATGGATGTGTGTGATGTTCAAATGTTCAAATGTGTGTGAAATCTTATGGGACTTAACTGCTAAGGTCATAAGTCCCTAAGCTTACACACTACTTAACCTAAATTATCCTAAGGACAAACACACACACCTATGCCCTAGGGAGGACTCGAACCTCCGCCGGGACCAGCCGCACAGTCCATGACTGCAGCGCCCTAGACCGCTCGGCTAATCCCACGCAGCGATGAGTGCGATGTCCTTAGGTTAGTTAGGTTTAAGTAGTTCTAAGTTCTAGGGGACTGATGACCACAGCAGTTAAGTCCCATAGTGCTCAGAGCCATTTGAACCATTTTGTTGTCCTCGGCGGCGAGTATTCATCAGAGACAAGGGTATCGTCAGGAGTACACCAGGAATACATAAATGATTTGACGAACAGGGTGGAGAACAATCTATAGTTGTTTGCTGACGATGCTGCAGCGTACGGTAAGGTGTCGATGTTGAGTGACTGTAGGGGGACTCAAGGTGACTAAAACAAAATTTCTATTCGGTGTGGTGAATGGCAGCTAGCTCTAAATCTAGAAAAATGTAAATTAATGCGGATGAGTAGGAAAAACAAGTCAAGCGGATACAGCGTTAGTAGTGTCCTGCTTGACACAGTCACGTCGTTTAAATATCTAACGTAACGTTACAAAGCGATATGAAATGAAACGAACATGTGAGGTTTGTGGTCAATTTCGGTTTATTGTGAGAATTTTAGGAAAGTGTGGTTCATATGTAAAGGAGACCACATGTAGGACGCTAGTGCGACGTATTCTTGAGTGCTGTTCTAGTATTTTGGAACCGTAAAAGATCGGGTTAAAGGAAGACGTCCAAGCAATTCAGAGGGGACTGCTAGATTTGTTACTTGTAGTTTCGAACAACACGGAGATGCTTTGAGAATTCAAATGGGGATCCCAGGGGGGAAGGCGACATCCTTCTCGAGGAACACTACAGACAAGTTTTAGGGCTTCGGCATTTGAAACTGACTGCAGAACGATTCTACTGCATCCTACGTACATTGCGCTTAAGGACCTCGAAGATACGAGAAGTGAGGGCTCATAAGGAGGCCTCCGCCACGAGCCATATGGTAGATTGCGGAGTATCTATGTGGATGTAAATAGACAGATGTATAAGACAAACTGAAGCAAGGGATCGTCAATTTGGTAATGGAAGGATATGTAGTAGGCTAACAGCTGTAGAGAGAGACCACGGCTTGAATACAGCAAGCAGGCTCAATTGAACGCAGCTTGCAGTAGCTATTCGTAAATGAAGAGGCTTGCACAGGATAGATAAGCGTTGAGAGCTGAATCAAACCAGTCTTCACACTGACAACAACATGCTATATATTTTACTGTTATTACTACCCCCTAAGCTCGTCCGGCACAGCAAATGTGGGGTGGCAGCGAATTATATTTTGGGTGCGTGATTTGGATGGACGGGGGGAGGGGGGGGGGGGAGGAAGGAGGGATAGGGTGAGAAACTGTGTCTTCTGAGAACCGAGCCCTGGATCCGTGCCAGCTTGTACCGAGCGACGTAGCCGACTGATAGCACATTTGACCAATCCTTCATTATCTATCACATTGCATGGGGCAAACGCAGACGCATATAGTAAGAAGAACATGTAGAATAGCCTGAAGTTATTTTATTCGTTACAATATTAGACCCTGATTCAGGAAGTTGGCGGTTCAAATCACTGCCTGACTACGTAGATTTTGGCTTCCTGTCGTTTGCCTAAGACCCTTAGTGTGAAATCCGGGATGGTTCCTTTGCAAGGGCACGCCCAATGTCTTTCTCAATGTGAACTTTTGCGCCGTCTCTAATGACCACGTCTCGACAAGGCGTTAAACTCCAGTCTCCTCCTCACACGCTCTCTCACTTCCGTTTACCACTGGAATTACTTTTACACTCTTAGAGGTGACAAACTTGCTTTTAAATTTTTAGGAGTTATTTCCACTTCTGTAATACTGCATCTTAGATTCCTTGAATTTCCTACTGTTTTCATTTCTAAGCGATATCTTCCTGTATTCCTTTCTTTTCTAGTATTCTAATTTTTTTAATTGCGATATATCCTCTCAATCGTTGTTATAATGATTATTGGTTTCTTTCAAATTTCGAACATGTTCAGATCATTTTAGTTGCAGAGCAACCTACCAATTTATATGCTGTGCACAGCATCTATAAGCGTCTGTCTTTTCCTCGACATTTTTGTATTTCATTCTTTCGTCGATATTTCGAAATATTTACTTTGGCACAATTTCTTCAGTCATCTTTATTGTACGTCTGTCCAACGTTTTCGATTATAAATTTTAGAGACTGCCATTCCTCCTCAGACGAACTATGTACTTTGCTGTTCATATTGTCGTATCTACAGCTTCAGAGAACTTCGAACGCATATCTTCATTTTTCAGTGCGTCAGAATCGCATTTATTTTAGCGCTGATTCTTCCTGACGATTCTCCATAAATCCAATCTACTCATAACTCTTACAAAATTAATATCTGAGGGTATCTGTTGCTGTGTTTGCCTTAATCTAATATCGGTTAACATAGTGAAACTGGATGCTTTAGTTCGACAGAATACGCGGGAATTAGTCCGCTCGTAGTGACACATCGACATCCTGATTACTCATAGTAATGTTACGCTACTTCAGCGTTGCATGAGCATTCGTCCGATTTCAATATGCTGCCAAATATGTGTTATTCCTTCCCGCCTCCCTTTAAAATCTCGATGCCCCCATCACTCGAAACAAATAAGCACTGAGTCCGCATTCATTGTTATTTCTGTTCGGTACATGATCTCAGATGGTGCCAACTTGCGATAATGACTAAATGTGGGAGCGCCTTTGAGCAAATCCACCCAAACATAAACAGTTCGTTCTTTGTTTACCTCAGACGATTGACAGCTGTAAATTCTTTCGTCTCTGTTAAGTGTTCTAAACGCGGGTGCTGTACCGACACAATTTATTTAGTCGGTTTGAATCCGCCGCAAGATAGAAAAAATTGTATGAATTTGCATAACATTTTCATTCGATACAGTGGACAGATGCGAAATGATATCAACAGGCGCAGACGTTAACTTATCCCATCACGCTGTAAACCAAGTGACGCTCTGACTAGGAAGATTCGTCATTTGACTGTCGTGGATACGTTTTAGAAGCTGGGGCAGATGTATGACAGAATTTCCTTTTAAAGAGAGCCGTAACTGCATTCCACTGAGAAAAATTATGTTGTTTGGTTCACGTTTGGCATTACAGCAAACTCATTTTAAACATATGTACTACTTCTCCACAATAAATAAATGTCACCCTCAACTTAAAAAGAATTTCTCTTAAATCATATGTTACGCAAAGGTAGCTACTTATTCTAGTTATTACTTATATTTTAATCTACTTTCCTCTCATATATAAATTTAGATTTAAATTATTTTGATAGTTAACGTTATAAATACATTAGTTACTAATATGCTTGTAAAAATTAAAGAACCTCATAAAGGGTATTTTTGTGACTGGAGGAACGTTGTTTGCCACTGAATTCTCCGATAACCATAGCCGTAAACAACCAAGTGTAATGTTCCACGAACATCAACGTCATTAAGCTTGTAGTTGCAGACGAGAGGGACAGAAAACTAAACGGTCTTGTTGAAGGAACCGTTCTGTTACTGAAGTCATTTGGAGAACAGGCGGAAAACGTACAATCAGCATGGTCGGACCGAGATTTGAACACCCCCATACCGTAACACCGCCTCAGAAATATTACTAAATGCTTTTTACGAAAACTATTTTGAACTATTATTTCAGTCAAATTAAAGGAACATAAAATAATGACAGAAAAGAATAGTAAGGCGTCGTGGAAGTGTCTCGACAAGATGTTCGAAGGCCATTATCTAGCATTACCCAAATGTGTGGCAATGTGTAAATTGATAGTTCATACCAGTCTGAAAAGGGTCTTGTTGTCTGAGCTAGAGAACCATAACGTTGGCTCATTTTGTAACGTGTTATTACCTAATTACGTAATAATGCCTAGGCAGGTATCACTTTGACACAGTCACTGCAGCAATATGCACTTAGACCTACATCGATTTACGAGGCGAAACATACTCGTAGTATTCTGCAGTAACCAACGGTAGCGCCACATCCGCAAATATCTAGAACTCTGAACAGGCTTCTTAACTTCCAGCGCTCTTGATTGTAACAACTACTTCCCCAACATCGTGTGCAGTCCCGATGCTGTAGTAAGGGCCCACTTTGACGCAAATTAATTACGCCTTGTTTTTTCTGGAGATTTCCAACACAACATTACATTTACTGTATATGAAGACCCATCAAACGGAGGGAAGTAAGTTTTTAATTAAACGTCAGTTTGATTGCAAGGTCATTCTAGGTGGGACACAAACTCGGACAGGAGAAGAATGTGGACAGTGTCCTTTTCAAGGGTCCCATCCCAGCAATTGGCTTACGCGATTTAAAGAAACCGCGGCAAATCTAATTCTGAACGATTTGACAGGGGTTTGAACCCTAATCCTCGAGAAAGCGAGTCCAATTTAACCACGGCACCACCTCCCAAAGTGGGGCAAGATTCGATACTGATTATATGAATCCGAATTTCCAGGGTAACACTCAGTGTGCGACAAGATTTAGTTGTAGTTACGATTTCATCGCCTCCTATCTTGCGTGAGGGCATGCAGACTGTGAAGAAACAAGTCAACGAGGTGCTGCTTCCACTTTAATGGCATTTTCTAGTGTCAGTCCTGCAGCTGATCTACAGTACAACAGCATTGCTGCTTATATAAGTTGCATTACACTGCGTCCAGCAGATGTAGTGACGCTGTTCTCTTACCTGCTATTATCACTCAGTTTGTCGAGTTCTGAACGCTAGTGCGTTGCAATGTGGTAACAACCACCTGCACAATTCCTGAAGTCTCTTCAAGAATGCGTGTAGGAAAGTCGCCGGAGTGTTTTTATTGATGCTGCTGGGAACCTGTTTGGCGGAAAACAGCTTCTTTTTGCATCGTGAGTGGAGTGGCCGTGACCGACATCGATCTTTGTTTCCCCACTTTTTAAATTATCTTTACTTTATAACACAGTACCGAAATATCTCATAGCTGTTTTGATCCTTATTGCTTTGTTATGTTTCTTCGGTTTTTTAATTGCAAATACTACACATGTAAGAAATATAAATAGATTTTCAGTACTCTGAAACTGCAGTTTCATGATACACAGAAACAATCACCAGCTTCAGCCTCGTTTTAACACTCATGTATTCATTTTTATGGGTATCTTTTTAATAAATTAGTGTTCCATTAAAGAGGAAGAGAGGAAGAGAAGTGTTATCTAAAGCAACAGTTCACACATTGCAAATGATGATTTGTTTAAATGTGTCACAAGCTTTATCTACAGTTCTTATCTATGGGCATTCCTTCGATGTATCAATACTTTCTCAAATAAAATATTTTCCGAAATAAAAATTTTTGCAGTGCCTCACATTCCTTTTTAGAGACATACTTTATTATTAGGCCGTAAGGAGTGACGCAGCATCGTGTTGTACAGAGGCAAGAGGTGTTACACTCATTACTTACAGCCCTCCAGCATGGTATGACTTGTCAGAAGTGTGAAGATATTTACGGCAGGTTAATCGACGCGTTTGTCATTCATTTCCACTAAATTACGAAATGATAGTAATGTTGTGATATGGTATTTAAATTTGTTACGGCATTCTTCAGTTCTTGAGGTACTCAAGAATTGAGTTAGTGTATTCCAGGTGAAATGCTTTAAGTTCTTTGCTTCATTCAGTGCAAGTATAGGCAATGAGTCAGCTTCGTGTTGCTCATGTGAAATATTGATTGCTTGATATTCTCTTCACATACTCTTAAATAGAAATGCTACTGTCTACAATTATTCAGAAATGTATATATAATAGATTTCTAGTTGCACAAGTTTCGAGTTGGAAAGAAATCGAATGCAGAAATGTTTGTGACTGTATAATTCTCCACAGAAATACAACTACAGAATTTTTCACAAATAAATGGTAAATCGCCTGATCATTCAGTACAACGTCATGGTTCATTAAATACATTTTTAAACATGCGTAATATTTACATCACATGCACACGTGTGCTCTTCCTCTACTTCTTCGTCTTCTTCCTCCTCTTCTTGCTAGTGTGTTTTTGTGTATATTGTGCCATTTCTATTGAAGTTGTCAATGTGTGAGACTCTGCTTCATTTCGTTGATTTTTACCGCAATATATAAGAAGAACGTGAATTTTTAGTTGGTTATCGATTCTTTTGGTGAAGCTAGAGGCGACATGTAGAAGAATTTGTACTTACAGTTTTCTAATGGTCCATTTGTGCAGAGTCTCTCACACACTAAACATCACACACAACTTCTTGTATACTTTAAATATCGAAAATATCTTTCATAAAGAAGTTACAAAGATGTTCTTACAGGTAGTCCATAGAGATAACATTATAAGTCTTCCACAGTTTGTGATATGGTTTTGAACACAGGTTATTTATCTTAATAATTTGGCTCATAATTTACTTATATCGATTTTACAATTGTGCTTATTTCTATGTGTTATTATTTTTATTTAAGTATACTATCGAAACAGCTTCAGAAATTTACTGATTCACTTTCCGATTTATCGTTTAATTTTTTAACTTCATATTTTCTATAATGTGAATATATCTCCAGTTCGTCTAGCAGATCCATTTTAAGTGGATGTTTCTCCAGTTCTTCTAGGAAATCCATTTTAAATGTATATATCTCCAGTTCTTCTAGCATATCCATTTTAAATGTATTTGGAAGAACTGGGGATATATTCACATTACAGAAAATACGAAGATAAAATATTAAACGAAAAAGTGGGAAGTGAATCAGTAACTTTATTCAGCTGTTTCGATAGTATACTTAAATTGTATAAGTAAATTGTGAGCCAAATTATTAAGATAAATAACATCTGTACAAAAGCAAATCATAATCTGTTATCTCTGTGGACTACTTGTAAGAACATCTTTGTAACTTCTTTGTTTATGAAAGATATTTTCGATGTTTAAAGTGTTCATAAGTTGTGTGTGGTGTTTAGTGTGTGAGAGACTCTGCTCAAATTGACCATTAGAAAACTGTAGTACAAGTTCTTCTACATTTCGCCGCTATCTTTACCAAAAGAATCGATAACCAACTAAAAATATATATTGCAGTAAAAGTCAACGAAATGAAGCAGACTCTCACACATTGACAACATCAATAGAAATGGCATAATGCACACAAAAACGCACTTGAAAATGGGAATCATTTCCCGAAACGAGTCGTGCGAAAAGTAAATAAACAAAATCGTGACTGCTAGCAGATGGCTTATTTATAAACAAATCTGCTGGATTTAGTTGGTGGAATAAATGTCTTCTATTGTTTTTATTAAGCTGGAAGGAATCCCCCATCTGTAGAGCAGTTTTACCACATCTATTAAATGAATCTTATCGGGATCCTTTTGTAAATAAATAAAACTAATCTGTTTTATTGAATGGGCTTCTCTACAACCTGTCTAAGTGCAAGCTGTACAACTTTGCTTCCGCCGTTTGCCGATAAGTGGCGACAACAGTAAGTAGCGGTCAAAAGAAACAGATTGCAAACGTCAGGCAGCTTGGACCTCGGTCAACATAACCTCATTCAAACATTAGTCGATTCGTGCCTGCATCATAAAGTTGTTCTTGGTTGAAAATGTCAGTTTACCAGCCTAATTCTCGTCATTTGCGAGAGGTGTTACTGTTTTGTTTCAATATGAAGAAAACAGCGGCTGAGTCTCATCGAATACTCTCAAATACGAATGGTAAGGACGCTGTTAGTGAAAGAACGTGTCGTGAGTGGTTTCAACGCTTCAAAAACGGTGATTTTAACGTCATAGCCCGGCATAGTGGTGGAAGAGAGAATGTTTTCGAAGATGCAGAATTGCAGACATTACTGAGTGAAGACTCGCGTCAAACTCAAGAGGAATTGGTACGATTAGTGGGAGTGACACAGCAAGCCATTTCATAACGTCTCAAGGTTAAGGGCATGATTCAGAAAGGAGCTTGGATCCCGTGTGAGCTGAAACCAAGAGACGTTGAAAGGCGTTTGTGTGTTTGTGAACAGTTGCTTCAGAGGCAAAAACGGAAGGGATTTCTTCATCGTATTGTGACCGGGGACGAAAAATGGGTTCATTACGGTAACCCTAAATGCAAAAAATCCTGGGGATGTCCCGGCCATGCTTCCATGTCGGCGGCCAAACCGAATATTCGCGACTCCAAAAGCATGCTCTGCATGTGGTGGGACCAGCTCGGCGTCGTGTACTATGAGGTTTTAAAACCAAGTTAAACAATCACAGGTACTCGTTATCGAATGCAATTAATGCGTTTGAGCAGAGCATTAAAAGACAAACGGCCACATTACAGCGAGAGGTACGGTAAAGTGATTTTGCAGCACGACAACGCTCGACCCCACGTCACAAAAGAGATCAAAATGTATTTGGAAACGTTAAAATGGCAAGTCCTACCCCACCCGTCGTATTCTCCAGATATTGTTCCCCCTGACTATCGCCTGTTTAGATCAATGGCGCACGGCCTGACTGACCAACACTTCCGATCTCATGAAGAAGTCACAAATTGGATCGATTCGTGGATCGCTTCAGAAGATGAAAAATTTTCTCGACGCGGGATACGTAGACTGCCCGAAAGATGGGAGAAAGTAATGGCCAGCGATGGAGAATACTTTGAATGATATATGTGTAACCAATTTGTTTCATTAAAGACTCAAATGTTGGGGAAAAAACGGCGGAAGCAAAGCTGTACACTTTGTATGTATATTGCATCTGTGTACGACCTACCGAGTCTAAGACATACTGCTCCTCTGCAGGAGTTGTAATGATTTTCATTTTTATTGCTATTACTTTTGTTACGAGTTTAAAGACTGAAGTCAGTAGATTTATTCCTCTGTCGTTGAATGGATCTTTCTTATCTCCTTTCCCGTATATGAGAATTGTAACACTAGGTCTTCATACATTTGAAACTTTATTACCAGTTACACCACTGTTAACCATCTTGGTTAGTTGTTCAATTAGTGCATATCCTCCACGCTTCAGTAATTCATTGGGGATCTTAATTTTCTCTGGAGACTTTCTGTTTTTAACAGAATTCAGTTATTTCTATCTCTACATGGGAAACAGTTACATCGTCATTCACTGTATAGTAATCTCTGTTCTCTCTTCGTTTTCTGACTAGTGCTCACACAACTATTTTGCCAGCTCGTGTGTGGCAAACACTGGTCCTTGAGCCTTTGCAATACTACTTCCCTATGTGCGTTCCCTGACTGTGTTGTTCCTCTCCTCAGGGGACCAGCCAGTCACAGCCAAAGCGACGGACCTGGCGGGCCCAGAATTCCCAAACTGAGGGCTGGCCAGCGCCACAGTCCTCTGTTGCCATAAACTCTGGGCGTGCTTCAGCGACCACCGTCGTGCGTGGCTGAGGGACATTGTCTGTCTTGAGGAACGGGAGATCCACAAGGATTATTGGAAGACCATTAACAACAAGGTCGAGTGGAATACCACTCAGTGAAAAGCATTTGTATTTTAAGCATAATTAAATGTACCATAATTGATTGTTGATATACTTCAGGAAAAGGAAGATTAAAAAATAAACATTTTATTGAAATAGGTTGCACCAGACTATATGCCCAAAATTCTTGTCTTACGCGTATTATTTCACTAATGTAAAATCATAGACAACTAGGTACTTTCATCACTATGGTCTAACAAGGTATACAATTTATTATAAAATAATTCAAAAATGACAAAAACAAAGTAAGTATTATTATTACTTTGCTAGACGCCGAAACAGTTGGAATACGCCAGATTCGTATGTTCACCACACAAACATCTGTCGCATTTTGTACAAAAGGAAGAACCTTTTCTACCATTATTACACTTGTTTTCATTGCAAATGTCACATCGACGAGGTTTTCTTAGGCAACTTCCCATATTCCGGTTCACCCTCTTCTTCGCCGAGATAGCTCTTGACAGAAGGTCGAAGTTCTCTTGGTAGATGAGAATTATAAACTCTCTTCTTTATAAGTCGTTCCGTTGAATCAACGAAAAGTCTTAAAACAATCGGCCACGTTTCCTTCTGTAGAAACGTTGTGTGTAGACGCGATTCATTTTTGAAAGTACAAATGCGTTCACACTAGCAGCAAGCAGAACTCCGTATAAATACCAGAGTGGCCATCTTCCAGTCTTAAGTTTGGTGCTCTTATCATGACACAGTTGCTTGAAAGCGTCCACTCCGCATTTTATCATATTGTAGAATTCCATTTGTTCACGTGTTTGCGAGTGCGCATCTGTTCCAGGTGGATCAGGTATGGGTGATAAAATAACAAAATTTTAGTATTTCTTTGGTGTAAAAGAAATGAGCTTTCAATCAGCGTCGTACAGAAAACGACATAGGTAGGAGGTGCGTTCCTGGAGCTGAACATTCCCTGTGGTATTTACAATTAATTTCTGCTTAACTTGCCGACCAGTGTCAGTTTCATTTTAGTCAATACGTTGACCAGTTCGCGTAATGTGAACCAGTTGTCTGATGTGATATTTCTGTTTGTGTTGCTTAACATATCTCGTCGGCATGGAAAGGCTTACTGGTTCTTTATTCTTTATTTTCTTCCCAGCGTAAGCAATTCCATTCAAAAAATGAAGTACTTTTGCGTCACATACACGTATGCTGACAATTTTCAAGTCATATTTTCCAGTTGGTTTATCTTTTTTTGCGTAAACATTTTGAAAGAACAAAGCTAAGTAACGTTTCATCTACAGTGAAATATTCAGATGGACTATAATGGCCGTTACACTGAGTGGTAAAAAGAGTCCACAACTCTCGTAAGGCCGCAAAATTATTGTTTTGTTTCCTTTGATCTCGTGTTTTCTTGTCGTCGAATCTAAGGGCACCGATAAGAAATTCAAACCGGTTCTTAAATATTGTAAATCGGAGAATCGGATGTCCGTGAATCTTTGAAAACATTTTCTCGATGTTCAAATGGGAATTCTTCGTGTATCCGCTCCCTTATAGTAACCCACGACGCACTTTCATCTCAGGTTTGTCTGTAGGTGCGGTATACAGCTGGACGGAATTGAATAGCCTGTCTTTTTTTTCGATTTCCTGATTTGTGTAATTCACCAACATATCAATCATTTCTTCATTTACAAACAACGAAAATAGTTTTCCTTTATCCGTTATGTTTTCAGAGATACCCGCACGCTAGGGAAGGTGTGACACTATATTTTTGTAGGCGTTTTCGGGAATTTAGACTTTAAAGGTGTGTTTGTGCATATTGATTCTAAATCTTTCCAGACAGTAAAATATCTAGTTGCTTCGTCGTTGTCTTCGGGTAGCTGTCGTCCTTCTTAAAGGAATCCCTCCTCGATTCGAATTCATCGTCGGTGGTCTCATCATCAGATAATACGCCGTCCCATGTCTCTGGGCAAGATTCATCAAAATTTCCTTCATCGCCATTATGAGAGTCTATCCCCATTTGCCTTTGCAACTTCTCTTAAACCTCTTAAGGGGTGGTGAACACAGTTCTGTGGGCCATTTTGGTATAACCTAAAATAGAATGAAAAATTAACGATATTAACAAGCTTGGGTAGAAACCCACCTGAGCTACTGTCACATGTGTAACAGTGTTGGGTGGAATCTCACCCGAGGATCGTATGTAGAGTAGTAGTACGTACCACGGAGCAGGCAACCTCTCCAATTCTGTGGGCGTGACGGGCTGGGATGCGTAAGACTGGGGATAACGCCTAGGCTACACCGCACTCGCGCACGCGTGTCCACATACTGAGCTTTGGTACCATCGTTGGCACTAATGTTGGTACGACTCAGTTGCTTGTCAGTATTTCGACCAAACATCGAAGGACGTTAGGACAATATCGATACGCCGACTACACATTGGCGCCAACATTGTTTTCTGTCTTCGTCAACTCGGTTGTTTGTTCGTTTGTCCTTCATCGGTAACTGAGTTTGTTCGCTCGTTCTTCGCTGTAATTATTTCAGTATTTCTTTCGGCATGTCTCTGTGTGAAAAATGGAGCACTCCTCAAGTTCTGGAGTTACTGGAACTTTATCAACAACAAATTCATTTGTGGAATTCAATGTCAGGGAACCATAAAGCACAAATGACAATGCTGATACATAGCAACACATTAAAAAAAAAAAAAGACGACGAAAGAAGACGAAAAAACCCATTAGTTCAGGGGCATTAGCGTTTGAAGTCTACAAAAGCACATGGCTCGCATATGAACTAATGGGCAGTTTTCTCGGCACAGATTATAGCAAGAAAGATACCGACACAATAAATGCAGTGGTATATGTATTGAAATAAAGCTTTTTGTATTTGATCTTTTATTTATGAAGTAAGCACTTGTACATATTTTTGTACTGAAGATCTGGCCGAATAAATGAAACCTGCAAATACTTCATGTATTTCTCTCACAATTTCCGTTGGCTGTCTTGGTGTATGAGTTAGTGGTAGTAGTGAAGTTCGATTTTCCTGTAACATACGTTGTATTGCGTCTTCAGGCATGTACATATTATGAGAAAGCTCTGCTTTTCTTTAAAAAGTTGCTCAATATTACACGTGTAAGTGTCACAAGTATTGCTTCTTCTAGTTACAACAACATTAGTTTCTGAAAAACTCTGGAAACATTTGTCATTATATCAAATGTACATTCAATTACAACACTGGCTCGTGATAACTGCTTGTGGTTATCATGGAAGATTAGTTGAGAGATAACACAATATTACTTAATATTGAATACACATTTATTGGTCACTCGTACATATAACAAAGAATGGCTGTTACACAAGAACAAACTAGTCCAAAGAAGGAAGTTGCCAAAGGTAGGACAGTCTGCGCCAGAGATGCCTCAAAGCACAGCGGAGAAAAGGCTCAAGAGATGAATTCGTAATCTTGGTGCCAATGTGGCGGTTGTAGGCAGCAGCCAGCGTAGGAAGAGGGAGTGGCAGAGTCGGCGGTGCTGTAGCCCAGTGGTTGTTCCAACGGCTACACGTGAGAGGTGACGTCTGGCAGAGATGAATTGGCCAAAAGCAGGACAGCTGCATCGGGAGGAAGGTCGTCATTGAGGGATCCCCGCCAGTTTAAGTGGTCCAAAAATGGTTCAAATGGCTCTGAGCACTATGGGACTTAACACTTGAGGTCATCAGTCCCCTAGAACTTAGAACTACTTAAACCTAACTAACCTAAGGACATCACACACCTCCATGCCCGAGGCAGGATTCGAACCTGCGAGCGTAGCGGTCGCGCGGTTCCAGACTGAAGCGCCTAGAACCGCTCGGCCACACCGGCCAGCAGTTTAAGTGTTTTAATTTAGACTGTGTGGGGCCATCCCTGGAGATGGATGATGAATGTGTTGGTACTGCAACGTAGCACACGGTGAGTGCCTGATTAGGGCAGCTGAAGTTCTGCAAGCACAGTGTTGTCCTGCAGCAGAACAAAGTCGCATGTAGCTAGGTCTTCGTGGATGAACACAAGGGGGGTGGTGTGGGCCTGGGGCAGGGGGGGTGCGGAGGAGCACGTTGTGTGTGCAGACATGCTCGACCAGGGTGGGGAGTTCCTCGGAACCTCGACGAACTCGGTGGGGAGAAGGAGACGATAAGATCTTTATAAGCCAAGCGAATACCCAGCAGGACCCATGGGAGAGCCTCCAACCATATGCCTCCGTAGCACATTAGGGCGGCATTGAGTGTGCAGTGACACTGCTCGATGAGGCCGTTCGCCTGCAGGTGGTAAGCTGTGGGATGAAACTTGGTGACGCTGCAGAGTTCGCAGAGTCATGCAAAGAGGGTGGACTCAAATTGGCGTTCCTGGTTGGTGGTGAGCGTTGGGGACAGTGGAGGCGAGCAACCCACGCCAAGATGAAGGAATGGACGATGGTCTCAGACCTGATGTCAGTAAGGGGTACCGCCTTGATCCAGCAGGTCACACGGTGAATGACCAATAAGATACATCTGTAGCCCTCGGATGGAGGAAGGGGACCAACGGCGTTGATACGGACGTGCCAGAAACGCCCCTTCGGGATGTCATACTTGTCCAAAGGAAGTTGGGCATGTCTGCCGACCTTGCTGCATGGGCACGGAAAGCACACATGGCTCCAAGTGTGACGGATGTGCCAGAATGTGACAGTTGTGCTTTACAGCAGGCCAGACAAAGCGCTCTGTAAACAGCTGCATTGTGGCTTGTGTCCCAGGGTGAGCTAAGCCATGCAAGGCAGTAAAGACACTATGACGAAGGGTAGTGGGGACCAGAGGGTGAAGTGTGCCTGTAGAAGTGCACAAAGGACAGGGACTGCCGAACCTGGTAGTATATGGGGCTGGACAGTGAGCGATGAGCCGCTGTCTGATCTTAGCCGCTGTATTTCGTCGTCGTCGGCGTGTAGTCGGGCCAGCTCCTCCAGATTCAGTGGGGTGGTTAGCACTTAGATGCAGGAAAGGCAGTCTGCCGCAATGTTCTCCGTGCCACGGATATAGCATACGTTGGAAGAGTTTTGACAGATGTAGTCTATATGGCAGAAACGCCTGGGTGGAAGGTCTTTAGCTGGATTACGAACAGCGTCAACGAGAGGCTTGTGATCGGTATAGATCGTGAAGGGGCGCCCCTTGAGGTCAAAAAAATGATTCAAATGGCTCTGAGCACTATGGGACTTAACATCTGAGGGCATAAGTCCCCTAGAACTTAGAACTACTTAAACCTAACTAACCTAAGGACATCATACACAGCCATGCCCGAGGCAGGATTCGAACCTGCGACCGTAACGGTCGCGCGGTTCCAGACTGAAGCGCCTAGAACCGCTCGGCCACACCGGCCGGCCCCTCGAGGTCACTATGGAAATGTTTAATCGCCTCGTCCACTGTGAGCAGCTCACGGTAAAATGCCGACAACTTGCGCTGGCTCTTAGTCAGTTTCTTGGAAAAGAAGCGGAGGGGCTGGGTGCAGCTGGTGGTGTGCTGCTGTAAAACAGCGCCGACAGTTGAATCACTGGCGTCAGTCGTGATCGAGACACGGGCCTCTGGGTCAGGGTGGGCAAGTGTGATGGCTTTGGATAGGGCAGTTTTAAGGTTCCAAAAGCATCGAACGTAAGTTGGGTCCAGCCCAACTTTCGTTTTCCAGTGGTGTTCTTGCTGGAGAGAGCGTCAGTGAGGGCCATTTGGACGGAGGCAGCTTGAGGAAAATCATGGTGGTAAAAGTATGCCATACCCAGAAAACAACAGAGCTGATCATTGTCCTCAGGGAGAGGAAGCTTAAATATTATTTCGACACGATAACTCGTTAGTTGGAGGCTGTCGGCAGAGACGGAATGGCCGAGGAAGGTAACGGATGTGGGACATAGTTGAGATTTATCATGGTTGGTCACCATGCCGTTGGCAACCGTTGGCAGCGAGGGCTGAATGGACTGAAGTGAGGTGAACCTGATACTCCTCAGCAGAGGAGGAAAAGATAAGGATAGCGTCTAAGTAAGTGTAAGCAAAAGGCAGAGGGAGCAAAATGGAATCAATGAACCGCTGCCATGTCTGTGAAGCATTTTTCGATCCATAAGGCATGTAATAGTATTCAAATCGCCCGAAGGGTGTGATGATGGCCAGTTTCGGAATATGCGGTGGGTGCATAGGAATCTGGTGATAAGCTCTGCAACAATCTAAGACGGAGAAAAAGGTAGAACCACGAAGCACCTGTGTGAAATCTTGGATTTGTGGCATAGGGGTAATCATCGATAATGGTGTGGGCATTAAGGGATCTGTATTCCCCACACATGTGTTTTTGGGAACAAGGTGAATAGGGGAAGACCTGTTGCTATCAGAGGGGTGGGGGATGCCTGAAGCCAACAGGTCCTGAATGATCTCCTTGGCATGCAGAAGTTTGGAAGCGTTGAGGCACCTGGCCTTATAATAAACAGGTGGGACATCGGTGATGGAAATCTCATGACAAGTGCCATTTCTGATGGCCAGTAATCGCGGTAGGGAGTTTGGCATGAGGGGCCAAGAAGGTGTCCACAGGCAACATCGGTTCACTGACCTTGATGTACTGGGGTGATGTAGGTGGGGCGTCGGCTGTAGTCGGCGACGGAAGGCTCGATGCAGGAGTGAAGCAGCGCGAAGAATCTGGAGAGGTGCATGCAGGTACATCTTGGGAATTAGTCTGTGACGCTCGAGAAAAACAGCAGGCGGTGGGATATTCGACACTTGAGCAGGTTGGTGAGAAAACTCTGTAGAGGCGTTGCTGAGTTGCCTCACTGCAGGGCTGAAGATAGGCGATGTATGGTACGCCATGCATGTGATAGTTTGGCAGAGGCAGAGGCGGTGCGGGTGCATAAGTCGTCATTCTGGGTGCGGAGTTTGTCGATCTGGGAGCGCAAATATGACAGAGCAGAGAGTTGTGTGGTTATGCGCTCTACCAGGGAAGCACATTTGGAAAGCATAGCCAAGGAGGCAGAGAACGGAGCGGTGCTGAACTCAGGTGTGCACGGAACTGTAGAGCCGGATGTATGGCAGAGCATGGTGGCCTGCAGGTCTGGTGAAAGTTCGTAATGTTAGTCCAACCCTATCACAGGGTCACCAAAGTCAGCAGTGTGGAAGGTCCAAGGGAAGGTGTGAACCAGTGAAACGTGAAATGACATCTTGATGGAGCTGTGGACAGCAATGGGAGAACAGTTGCTGGCGATCAAGGCGAGGGTAGAGGGCGGTAGCGCGTCAATAGCATGCTTGGCCGGAAAGATGCTAACATTGGCGCCAGTGTTGACGAGAAAGCGGATACCGGTCGAGATATCTGTGGTATGCAGGCATTGCGTTGCTGAGGGGGGCCGTACAGCATTGTAAGATAGGCACCGTTGAGGTACATAGCATCTAAAAGTGCCCACTAGTCCCGTTTGGGTAGGCGCAGGGCATGCGGCAGTTGTGGGTGGCGTCCAGTGTGGAACCAGCACAGCAGTTAGGCCAGTTGGCGGGCCAGTGCGGTGCAGGTGGGGTTGCAGCTAATGGTGGCAAGGTTGATAGCCGATCGGGCCGCTGCTCGGGCGAGGCCGGCACCTGTTGGGAGCTCGCTGGCAGGTCATCCTGTAGGTCGCTGGGTGGCACCTCCTGATGAGCAGCTATGGCGTCAAATCGAGAGTGCCGGTCTCTGCTAACAGGGCGTGGAACCAGAGGCGCAGGTGTGCCAACTGAGTAGAATGGTGGAGATGTTGTTCGTGACAGGTGGTGGCGGTGACGAATGAAGGTGTAAGCCTGATCCGTCATGCGTAATAGAACCTCGAGAGTGTAGCGGCACGAGACAGTAGATGAAGCTGCAGATCCAAAGGCATTTTCCCCGTCTACAGCGTCCAAAGGACGATGTCAGGCAGTGCATAGTCGTCGATTAAAGCACGTAGGTACAGCCAAAGCTACGAAGGGATGCGGTCATCAAGATGCTCCTCGTGGATATGGTGATGGATAACCTATGCCAGAGAATGGAAAGGAGCTAGGTAAGCAGTGATTTGGCTGTCGAATATTTGTGCGAGGCGGACAGTGAGAGGAGCAAATCGCTGATGAGGTCTGTATGTGTGTAAGATGCCTCATCAGGCAGACAAAACGGGCACTGTTTTCGGAAATGCCGTGGATGTCCAGGTGGTGGTCCACTAAGGTGAACCAAGTTTTTGGGTTGTCTTTCTGCAATGCGTATAGCTTAGGGAACCTGACTGGTAATACATGTTGAGTCAGCACCAGGAGGCAGAGATCGGTGCGAGCAGAGCAGGGCACCTCCGATGCCGAAAGTGCAGTAACAGTGAACGGTGCATCACCCGACATCTGAGTGGGGCGGTCGCTGCATGCAGCACATTATATGGAGGGGGCAGAGGAGGCGGTGGGTGTATAAGCTGGCAAGGTGTGTCCAATTGGCAAACCAGATGAAGAATACAGTGCAGTTGTAACGGCCGGTGCCATTGCAACAGTGGGTGGGGGGTGGTCATGGTGGTGCCACAGGGCGGTGGACGCTGTAACTGGCGTGGTCAGAACGGCTGGTATCATTACAAAAGCGAGCAGAAGGCGGCTGTGGTGCAACCACGGTGCGATGGTCGCAGAAACTGGCGCAGTCAAGGCGACCAGCGTCGCCGAAATGGCGTGCGGCTGGGGAGGGAGTGCTGTGGCACTATGTAAATGAGAATGTGCTACCCCATGAATAGAAATGTTCGATTCACAGTCCTGGAAATTTGCTCGTGCTTCAAGCCATCTCGAAGTCAACGATGTACATGAAGGATAAACCACAACGTCTTTAACTGGAACGTCCTCCATGTTGTGGTTAGGTGGCTTACACTGTCCATGTTGTGGCTGTTGTTGTGCTGCCACACTAGGCGGCAGCCATATTGAACTTGGTAAAGTTAGGTGGCCGCCAGCATAGCCGGGCGTAAATAACTGTTCACTTTTAACCAAGTTCGAAGGATGTACACTTGCCCACACAAGTTCGCAATCTGCAGAATTGATGATGCCCATTACACTTGCACCCAGAGTCACAGGTAGATCCATTGTGGCATAAACAATGCGGTCTGGCACGCGATGCGAGTGAATGACGATAACAAGCACAAATAATGCTGCATGACACGTCGACAGTGTCGGGGTCATCACTGTGGTTATCACGGAAGATTATTTGAGAGATAACACACTTAGTATTGAACACACATTTATTGGTCACTTGTACATATAACAAAGAATGGCTGTTACACATCTGCGCGCTGAAAGTTAACACGAGAACAAACTAATCCGGGTAATATACTGAAACTGTCTTTATAATTAATTGATAAGAGTCTGTGTTTTGAAATGTTTGCCATCCAAAGCCCCAACAGTCTGGGAATTGCCAAGTGTTTTCGAATTTTTGTACTACAAGAAGCCATTCTTCACTGCCTGCAGGCACTTGAAACAGAAAAACACAGAAACAGATTAGTACTTTCACTATAATAGTATAAAATGATTTTGGTACACATTAATTATGGGATATAGTTTCCATTTACTAACATTGTATGTTCCTTTCAGACTTTGACAATGAAAATGAGAGTGACAGTGAAGAGACTGAATCTGTTGAAGATGGGTCCATAGAAACATCAGTCAAATACAGATGTTAGAGACTGCCAGAAATTGACCAAGCAAAGAGGCAGATGGATCAAGCAGCCTCCATTTCAAATCCTAATCGGAAGGAAACTAACCAGAGCTGATGATGTGGACTTGTATTTCCAACTGCTGGCAAGAAACGAAAATAAACAAATATAAATGAAAATAAAAATTTGATGAAGAAGAGAGAGAGAGAGAGAGAGAGAGAGAGAGAGGGAGGAAATAATTCAAACAATAGACAATTTTTTGTACAAAAAGCAATGAAAACATTATATAACACTCCATCAAAGTTTATCTGATACCCAATATTTACAGTACCTGCAGCAGCCAAACAGCAAAGGACATACTAAGAAACAAGTTACGCCATTGCCGACATACTTAATACAAAGGGCATTTTAATGTCCAAATGTTGTGACTGATTCTTATTTTGTATTTTTTAAATTTTATTTTGTAATAAAACGTCCTTTATATCATTATCAAATGTTATTCCACATACTTACTGCCTATATTTTCAACTATCTTTTAAGTGTGTGGTTGAATTTTACGGTGTTACAAATGATGGCTTTGCAAACTTTGAGCACTATCAGTAATGTCACTTGAATGGATTTTTAAAGAGGAAAGGTAGCCTGTTCAAACTTATTGGTACTTTGGTTACTGAATATAATTTTAAAAATGAGTTTTATCTTAATGTAGTCATTCAAGGCCTCACCCAATGCTTTGAAATCTTCAGGCACTAATAGTGATATAGTTTGAATGGATATTTTAAAAAGGAAATGTAGGCTTTTGAAACTGTTCCTGTAACAAAAGATCAAAGCGTCACTGCCAAACGAACTTTAGCAGGTTTAGCTTCCCTCCGGAAAGTACCTTTTTTTTATTTTGGTTTCAATCATTTGAAGAAGCAGTTCAAAATAAGTTTTTGGTGATGTGTTGGCTGAAGAGCCAACACCGTGTTGCTAGAGGAGGCCGAAATGCACGCGTTTAAGCTCACGCAGACTGGCGTGAGGTCTGGAACAGTTAAAGGAGTTGAGTCTAATAAATAAAGTAGGGTGCTCTTGGAATACTTAACTTTAATCCATAATTGGAGAACATCGCTCTTGATTATACATGAATTACAATCTCAATATAAACTGGTAATGGCGCCTTGCTAGGTCGTAGCAAATGACGTAGCTGAAGGCTATGCTAACTATCGTCTCGGCAAATGAGAGCGTATTTTGTCAGTATCCATCTCTGGCAAAGTCTGCCGTACAACTGGGGCGAGTGTTAGGACGTCTCTCTAGACCTGCCGTGTGGCGGCGCTCGGTCTGCAATCACTGACAGTGGCGACACGCGGGTCCGACGTGTACTACCGGACCGCGGCCGATTTAAAGGCTACCACCTAGCAAGTGTGGTGTCTGGCGGTGACACCACATTTGGTATACGACAAAAGTTATCAAATTATCCTGAGGATTCAAACACCAAGTTCCCTAATAATTGACGTTCGTCATACCAGCAAGATCAATTACAAATAAAATCAAGTTGGTGAAATACTAATAATGGTAATTGATGACTTACATAGTTTTTAAAACTTCCTTATTTCGGAGAGTATGAAGTGATATAGCTCACCGTCTTCATTTACGTGTTCTCCTTTTTTTTTTTTTTTTTTTTTTTTTTTTTTTTTTTTTTTTTTTTTTTTGCAGTGGTAAAACAATTATTCATGGCCAAAATAGCAAATGCACTGGCTGTGATCTGTGCATCAGACATTTTTACGTGACTCTATACAAATTCAACTAAATGTTGGCTTCAATGTGTTGACACTGTCACATAGATATTGGCCAATGTAGGCGCCAATGTGTAGACGTAGGGTAAGGCAAACAGGGTGGGCAGATGTTTTTTCACCCCACCTTCTGGGCAGAGGGTTTAATTACCTGGACCACAAGAATGGTGGTAAACCTTATGAAAGACCATTCAACCTCAGTGTGCTACATGCTGATGTGGTGGATGGCTACTGAAACGAAAAGAGTCGTCGTTGGGCAACTTGTGGGTCACCTGCCGCATTCCAGATATATGACAGGCATTTCTGTACCTAGGTGGATCTTCATTTCCCTAGCACCTCGCCTGAACAACATGGTTCGTACCAATGGAACTCAAACTCCCAAGTGAAAGAGTGGACGGTGAGAAAGCATTAACTCCCAAATGAAGGAGAACTTGGGTCAACTATACTCATCTGAAAACAAATCGAAAAAATTTGGTAGGAGGTAAGGATTTTCAGGAGGATATCGGGACCTCGAAGAACAGGTGATGATCAGTATAGAAGACTGTCAAATCAGTAACTGTGTACCTAGGTAGACAGAATCCGTCAGGGAAAGAAGGAACATTTTCTTTGAGCACATTTTGAGATTGGCGTAATGGAGGTTAACACATTACACCATTCAGTTCCTTGTGAACAGGAGAACCAGAGTATATTGAATCCAGGATGCACAAAAAGATCTGGAAGGCGGGGAATACAAAAACAGAGATCTGCAACAGCGTAACTTTCAAATAAAAAAATCAGTCTTTTACAGTTTTCCAGGACAGAATTAGTCCCACAGCATAATTAAATAGAGAAGGGTGAGAATAAAATAGTATGGGACTAGGATAAAGATCACAAGAAACAAAACTGCATGGAATTCGTGGTATTCAGGTGGCCAAAAGAAAAAGAAGAAAAAGAAGAAAATGTGGTAGCAGAACACAACCTTGCTAAAATTCAATTATATTTGTTGCTTGATAGCAGGGATCCTTTGAAAAGGTCTCCCCTCTAAACATTCACAAATGTGTAGATGCAATTACTGGGTACATGAATGGATTCAAACGACTTTGAAACATCTATACGCATCACACTAAGTGTGTAATGTTTTAGCATCCAAAAACTTACCTGAGTACACTACAGCAAATGAAATGCGTAACAGCCTTAATTTCAACTGCGATATAATAGAAAGTAACATAATTAAAGACACATGTCGGATTCAAAGAGCTGAATAACATTTATACCAGTAATAAAACCATGAAACTGTCCCATTTGTCTGTTTGTGTAGAACATGCTAATCTCCAAAACTACTAGATCAATTTTCATCAAGTTTTCGCAGGTAACTGGAGCATAGCATGGGACAACGTAAAAGCTTTATTTCATGAAGATCGAATCAGTAAAGAGAAAGATATAATAATACAGCACGATATAGTGAAACATATTTACTTCTTGAAAAAGCTTTTTATTTTTTGTCAGGATAATATTTACGAAATTGCTTATACTGATTCATACGGTTTACATAATATGATTCAATCTAATAAATGCAGTGCTTATACAATCCTTAATATGTTTGATCCAGACTTCCATACTAATACTATTAAATGCGAGACTAACTCTGTTACGTTTTTAAGACTAAACTGCTGGACCGATTTCCATTTAAATTTGGTACGCAGATAGCATGAACTCTGCTGTGGGTCATAGGCTACTTTATTGCAAAAAAAAAAAAAAAAAAAAAAAAAGACTATGGCCCCTAAGAGTGTAAAGGAGGGGATGGAACATTTTTTTATATCAATGAACTTAAACTATGATTAAAATTGTTACCCTCTCTCCCCAGGGGCTCATGGTTTTTCCGTGAGTTCGGGTATGGCGCACAGGGGAGCCCAAGTTATTCCAGCCCATTCTTCCTTTCCTGGCTGCATCTCCTCCCCATCCTCACTCCTTCCTCACTGCCCCCTCCTCACCCCCTCTCGGTGTTCTGAATTATATTGATCTGGCTATCCACCTCGTTCCCTGTATTCCTTGCAATTTTGTTCCTCTTGCCTATTCCCTTTCATCCTTTTCGGCATTTTCGTCCCCCCTTGGGGTTTGGCCTCCACTTCTAAACTTACTGTTTTAGTGTGAGCCATTTGGTGAAGAACTCCCTCCCTAGAGTCTATGGCGTGGATTCCTCTCCCCCCTACCTTCTCCTCTTCCCATAGCCCCATCCACTCAACTGCGTCACCAGCACGTTTAGCCAGTCTGTGTGGTGGGGCTGTTAGGTACCCATCTGGCTGAGCCCCCTGACTACACAGATATAATAATAATTTTAATTTTAATAATTACAGCCTAGAATTTACGTAGGTTTCAGTCGGGATAACCCAACCTTCTTCAGAATAACAGTAGCTACCGTCTTTCCATAGTGGACATCGTCAAGACGGTAGTTACTGTTATTCTGAAGAAGGTTGGGTTATCCTGACAGAAACCTAGGTAAATTCTAGGCAAACAGTGCAAATGAGGCTGTTAATTATTAACATTAAAATTAATATTTACACAGTTGCTTACAGGGCTGTGAAATGTTGAAGACACAGATATAACACTGATGATATCTGAGCTGTTGCCTCCCCATGTATGCCTAAGAGTGGCCCTTGCTGTGGCTGGGTGGCCCTCATGGGGAGAGCCCCTCATTGGAGTGGGTGGTGTCAGGGTTGATGCTTGTGCATGAAATGCATCGAGCTGCAAAACTTTGGCTTTTCTCAAATGGCCATCTCTCAGTGTGGTAAATGTTCACTGACTGCCATTTCATATGACCTCGCAACCTTCCCTTATCTGGATACACCCTGGGAGGAAGGCCACACTCGCCATCTTGGGATGAAACACTTTCCCTGCTACCTAGTGTGTACTAGGATGGACAGGAACATATTCACTACCACAAAGCCATAACTTTTTCTGGAGAATATTGAGGACAAATTTGGGGAAGTAGAGTCCCTCTATAAGATGTTGTTGGGCTCCCTGTTGATCAAAGCTTCTTGTGTCACCCAATCTGCAGCTCTTGTGATCGTCTTGGTGACGTCCTGGTGTCTATTATTCCTCACCGGCCACTGAATATGGTCCAGGAAACGATACTTCATTGGAACCTCATCTTGCAAACTGATGAGGCGCTCTGGGCTAATCTGGAGCAATTTATAATTAACTTTGTTTGACATGTGCAGAAGGGTCATACAGACAACTGTACTGATACAGGCGCCTTTGTTCTGGCTTTTGAAGCAGATACTCTCCCAGAGAATGTCAAGGTCATATTTTACCAGTGTGACATGAACCCATATGTCCCAACTCTGATGAGGTGCTTCTGGTGATTGTGTTTTAGGCATACGTCTTCGTGCTGTACAGGAGACCTGTTTGGTCACTGTGGACGTCCATTCCATGACGGAAGCCCCTGTGTTCCGCCACTTGTGTGTGTAAATTCTCGTGTCCGCCACTTTCCATGCTTGCCAGTTTGCCCAGCTTACAAGAGAGCTGAGGCTTGCCAAAAATATGACAGATTGTATCCAGTGTCACGTTCTTCAATTTTGCCTCTGTTACATCCTTTCGCCATCCTCCCTCTTCCTTACCCCCGCCCTGTTCCCCTCTACCCTCCCCTGTGGTTCCCACATCCTCCCCTCTGGATGACACTTCCATTCCCTGGTCGAAGAAGTGCTCCCTTCTTCGGCACCCATTTGTGATGGGGCTCCCCCCCCCCCCCCCCCCGGGCCCCTCCCCATGTTGTTTTCCAGGCTAGAAGCCTATTACCTCAACTCAGCCATCCCTGGGACACACTGTATGTGTGTCCTAAGGTCGCTCACTCTCTTTCGGTCCTGGATCTTGCGGAAGCGTGCTCTCCCTCTGTGCCCTACCCTTCACTTCCTCGAGAGGATAAGAAGAAGAAACATAAGTCCCAGGACAAGGTCCCCTGGCTCCCCCAGACGTGCCATCTCCCCCCATACAACCCGAGTCTGACATCTTATTTATGGATGTCACAGCATCCTCGTCAATGATGGCCGCTGACTGAGTGACATAACCTCCTCTCAGGTTCTTTGTGTCTACCCTGGACCCTCGCCACATGCTAATCCAGTGGAATTGCAATTAATATTATCGTCACCTACTGGAAATACAACGCCTTGTTTTCTCTTATTCTGCATTCTGTCTTGCTCTTCAAGAAACGCAGTTCAGTGATGACCAACATTTCGATTTTATTGGGCGTTCTGTCAGAACTGTGCCAGATATGGGATAGCATATGCAGGGGTCTGCACTTTGGTTTTCACCGATGTCATTACTGACTGGATACCTCTTCATACAAACCATAAGCAATAGCAGTACGAGTGCAAATGACCCCAGCAATCACCATTTGCAATGTCTACCTCTCTCCAGGTAGGCCACTTCCTTACGTTGAACTGCCTGGCTTAATACATCAACTCCTGCCCTGTATTTCCTCCACAGGGAATTCAATTGACGCCACCCTCTGTGGCGGAGTGCCACTTCGACAGGTAGGGGTCTTCTAATTGACCAGCTTATTGCAGACTTTGATTTGGTCTCTTCAATGACTGTTCGCTTACCCACTTCAATTCTGCTCATGGCACCTTTTCTGCTATCGATCTCACAGTCTCCTACTTTCGTGGCTTCTTTATTTTGGTCACCCTATGATGATCTTTGTGACAGTGACCACTTTTTGGAGATTCTATTGTTACCCTACCACTACCAGGCAGACAGGCCCCCACGTTGAGCTTTCTGTGGAGCCAAATGGAATGCACTGCTGTGCACTTCCACACCTCTCTCTCTCTCTCTCTCTCTCTCTCTCTCTCTCTCTCTCTCTCTCTCTCTCTCTCTCTCTGATTGCATTGACATGGTCGTGCAAGATATCTCTGACACTATCCTTCATGTCACTAGCACTGTCATCCCCCTATCCACCTATCCACAGGTCCCGCTCACCATCGATCAGTACTTTGGTGGACCAAGGACTTCACAGTCGCTATCCAGGATTGCTGACGGATGCTGCAGTGATTTAAACGACACTCTTTACAGATCAACCTTATCGCTACCTTATTAAGCAGTGTAAATAGGAATGCTGGGTGCGCTGTGTTCCCTCACTGGAGATGTATGCCTCCTGGTCCAAGCTCCATAGCCTTCCAGGCCACCAGCGACAGTCAGCTGCCCTATTTGGTGCTTTGTATACTGATCCATTGGTTGTTGCGGAACACCTCATGGCTCACTTCATGACAGCATCAGCTTCTTCTTCCTATCCTGTTACCTTTCTCTGGCAGAAACGATGAGTTGAAAAAAAAAACTCTGTTTCAACCCCTACCAATCTGAAGCCTGTAATGAACCCTTCACTGAATGGGAATTCGTGCAGGCTCTTACCTCGTCACATGACAAGGCCCTATGTCCAAATTCCATTCACAACCAGATGATCCAACACTTGGACACTACCCAGAGGCAAAATTTACTCAGGGTCTGCAACCGCATTTGGCTCACAAGTGCCTTCCCCTTGCAGTGCTGAGACAGCATAGTACATCCCGTTCTTAAGCTCAGGAAGAACCCAATGCCTCTCAACAGCTACCGACCAATTAACCTGACCAACACACTTTGTAAATTGCTCAAGAGGATGGTAAGTTTCCTATTATATTGGGTACTCGAATCTCGAGGCCTGTTGTCACCGTATCAGTGTGGGTTCCAGGAAGAACGATCTACAACTGATCATTTACTCAGATCGGAAACAGCAACCCAACAGGCTTTTATTGACTGTCAACACCTTTTCCCAGTCTTCTTTGACCTATATCGAGGCTTTTCGTAATCACATTTTAGTTACCCTACATGACTGGGGCTTTCATGGGCCCCTTACAATATGTATCTACAAGTTTTTATCCCACCAGCTCTTCTGGGTTCGAGTTGGCACCTCACTCACAACTCCTCAGACTCAGGAGAATGGGTCCCACAGTGTACTGCATTGAGTGTCACACTCTTCCTCATCACCGTCAATGGGCTTGTTCCTGTATTGCACCTGTGGTTACCTTAACATGGTATGTTGCCAATTTTTGCACCTGGTGCAGCTCCCACCCTGTAGCATCTGCTGATCACCAGCTCTGAGGCGCCATCCAATGGGCCTTTGCATGGGGCCTTTCTCATGTGTTCCAGTTTTCTCCCTCCGAAACTCAGGTTATGTATTTTTTCCATAGACCTACAGTACACCTCAATCCAGAACTTTATTTAGGCTACCAGCACCTAGATGTTGTAGTGCAGTTCTGTTTCTTGTGCCTTATTTTTGATAAAAGGCTACCTCATATTCGTCACATGAAGAGCCTCCTGGTCCACACATCTTGGGGTGTAGGCCTTGCTTCTCTTCTCCATTTTTACCACGCTCTGGTTTTGTCCAGACTACATCATGGTTGTCAGATTTATGGCTCAGCGGCTCCTTCCACTCTGAAACTTGACCCAGTTCATCATTGTGGGGTGTGTCCAGCTATTGGTGCCTTTCGCAGTGGTCCCTTTGACAGCATCTTCGCGGAAGTGAGGATTCCCCCTCTACAAATACAATGGATCCAACTCTTGGTTTCTTACACAATCGTCAGTCAATGATACCCTGACCTCCCATGTACGCCATCCTCTTTGCAAACGATGAATGTCTCCCTCCTGATGCCCGCCCTCAGGTGATATTGCCAGTTGGAATCCACCTCACTTCCCTCTGTCAGCATCCCCACCTCCAGTCACTGGAAACTGCTCTATATATAGCCTCCTCCTCCCCCACCCCCTTTGGATGGTGCCTTGACCATAGATTAGTACTGACCTATTCCAGGGTCCTTAGGTCCTGTCACCCCCGTGATATATCAGCATCTTGTTTGTTCCAAGCATGGGGAGTACCAGGGTCCTACCATCTTCTACACTGGTGGTTCTAAAATGATGGATAGATGGGATATGCTTTTACATCTCCTACTGGCATGGAACACCATTTGTTGCCATGTTTATGTAGTGTGTTCACAGCATAACTGCTGGCCATTAACAGGGCCCTCCATTTTCTCTCTCAGGCTGCCATCCACAGTGTTTTAATATGTACTGACTCGGCAACAATTTGGCAGGCTATAGACTGATGCTACTCTCGTCACCCTAACCTTCTCTCTGCCCTTGGCTATGCCGCATGTTCAACTGTCTTTCTCTGGGTCTGAAGTCATGTGGTCATCCCAGTGAATTAACTAGCTGATCATTTGGCTGGTGAGGCAGATATTCCCCCCCCCCCCCAATTCCCTTTGATGAGGTGGATTCACATCAGATCTCTTTTTGGCCAAAAGTGGAACGACATCTGCTGCACTACTGTTGTCAGCAATAATTTTCACACAATCAAGGAGACTACTGCAGTTCTGCACTTTTCCTTCTGCTCCTCTCAGAAGGAGTCCACTGTCTCATGCTGGCTATGCATCGGTCATACTATGCTCATCCATTTTTTTCTCTTGCATAACAAGCAACCTGCACAATATGGTTGTGGAGCCAGACTGATGGAATCCCTTATATTGATGGAACATCCCTTTCTTTTGGTTCTTCTCACTACGTATGGCCTTTCTAATTCCTTGTCTTATAATGTTAGTTGACAATTCACTGATGGCTGATCTGGTCCTCAGTTTCCTTCATGAAAGTGGTTTTTATTTTCAGTTATAAGATATTGCTTTCCTCCTGGAGCAGGGGCAGGGTGGTTGTGGTTGGGGCCTCTCCCCATGTTTTCTGAGTCAGGGACCCACGACCTCTTCCCTGTGCAGATTCCGCTTTTTTATGTCTCTGTTTTTCCAGTGTTTAGATTTGACCTATCCTTTTATGCCTTCTACTGTGTGCATTTTTAGCTTACTCATTTTATAGTTTGATTCCTCTGACTGGATCCACCCAGTTTACACAGGCACCTCTACCTTTTTAACTGGGATACTGATGACCTCCCTTTAGTCCCATAACCCCCACAATCAATCAATTAATCAATCAAAATTACTACATATGTTGCATAATTTACATGTTGTGTGATGTACAGCTACTTCGGCAGTACAATCCATTGGGCAACTGGCTGTAGTGCACATACAACAGCTTACTTATGCACCATCATTCATGACAAGAAAACTACTGATATGTGAGCACAGCTGTGGGTAAGCAAGGACAAAATGCAGCACTAATTTAACATTCTACTCACCCCATTACCAGAGTACATCACAGTTCAGTTTGAAACGTCCCCTTAGAGAAATTATAAATTACTGTGCTGGTAAACCTCTTACGTTATTTGATTTACAAACAGCTGAGCAAAACTCAACGTACTCAAACAGTTTTCTCTTTACTCTGCTCATCACTAAACTGACACACAATATTTTTAGCGCAACGCAGTCTGACTCTCAATAATCCCAACAAAAGAATGGCCCTGGCTGACAATAACCTATACTTTCATGAATCACTTACCTCACAAAAATCTTCGTTACTCGAACTACTGCAATACAGCGACCGCCAATACTGCCAGCTAAATAAAAGATTCTAACTATTGAAGGCACTAACTACTGATAGGCATAGTTAGCAAATGAAAGATTTTGATAGAGAACAAATAATGTATTTACCTTAATAATGTTCAAAAGTCATTATATATATATATATATATATATATATATATATATATATATATTCATGATATCCATCTTTATAAATTTCCTTTTTCTGGCGGCCACACGTCCAGATCGTCCGCTTATAGTGACCTCTCAAAACTCTGGCATCTCTCTCTCCACATCCACCATTGCTGTCAGCTCACCTCCAACTATGCAACGCTACGTGCTGTTCCCATCCAACTGCCCAACACTACACAAGCGAATATTCCAACAATGAGTCCAACCAGCCACAGACTGCACACAGTACAGTCAATGATTTTCATACAGAGCGCTACGTGGCGTTACCAACATAAAAACCTAAACAGCCTACTTACAAGTTAATCCGCTCCAAAAACTGTGATATGTCTCAAATGGCAAAAGTATGCACATGCAGCTCTTGGCCCCTCCCGCCGGAGGTTTGAGTCCTCCCTCAGACATGGGCGTGTGTGTTGTTCATAGCGTAAGTTACATTAAGTTAATTTAAGTAATGTGTAAGTGCACATCGGTGAAGTATGTAAACAGAAGAAAGTAGTGATCCTATGTGAAACTGAGATTGGTGCATCCACACCAAGGAAATAAAAATTAAGGAACAAAGGTGAGGATAAGACAATCTTCAAGGGGATACAGCCTCCAGCATTCACCATGCCCTGTGAAACAGCTTTTAGAAAATAAAAAGCAATCCCTAAACACAAACTCAGACATCATTGTCGAACATAAATAGATGTACTTGAATTTATCTGCAGTTGTAGAGTGAATATATTTTCTCTGAACACTCAGATACTCTTGATGTCAAGAACTAAATTTTCTGTACCATTGTCCAGAGAAACACCATTACATTCGAAAAAAGAAAATAGTCATGTAAAAATGGATCAAAGCCAAAGAATCTTTCTTCTCTCTTTCTGTTAGTTGAATGCTAGTAATCCCTGATGTTCTAAACTCCGCGCTTTGAGTTTTAATTTTGAGCAGTAACAGTCACTTTCTTCACATTAGGCCCTCTAGAAATAATGCCAATGGCAAAAGCAATACCCCCTGCGGGTTTGGGGGTAAGAATAGGCCCGCGGTATTCCTGCCTGTCGTAAGAGGCGACTAAAAGGAGTCTCAAACGTTTCGGCCTTAATGTGATGGTCCCCTATGAGGTTTGACCCCTATCTTTCAAAATTTTCTGTTAGTGCGTACCATTTGGGGAAGGACGCCTTACGTGGTGTATTATATATCCCTCTTGCCCTAAGATCTGGCACAACCGATATTGTCATGGAGTTGGCCTTACACTGTGCTTCCAGCCACATCAGCTGCTGTGTGCTCCGGGCAGCATACATGCCCTCCATTATGAACTTCCATCTTTGCCCTCCTGACACATATGGATATTCGACACCCGACATCCAGCACGGTAGCCAGTCCATTGTGGTGGGGTCGTCATGTACCCTCTTGGTGGTAGCCCCCTGACTACACAGGGATCGCACTGCTGATGCCTGAGCTGCTACCTCCCCACATATGCCGAGGAGTAGATGCCTATCCCTCTGGGGCATCGGGACTCCCGGCAAAGGCCATCCTGCCAGGTGGTCTTTGCTGTGGATGGGTGGGGCCCGTGGGGAGAGACCCTGGTCGGAGTGGGTGGCATCAGGGCGGATGACCCGCAATGAAGCGTGGTACATCATCTCTCGCTGGTTGGCCTCCACCAGCAGTCTCTAAGCGATCGAGGTCTAACCTCAATGGCAAGATCATTTCCCTCCCTGGCCACTCCATGGGAGGAACGTATGGCAAAAGAAGGCAGTGGAGAATATTCACCCCGGTTCCTTGTGTGTACGCGAGTTGATGGGGAATCGTTTATGTCAACCAAGCCCCAGTTTTTTGTGGAGCATTTAGAGGACAAGTTCGGGGAGGTGGAGGGCTTGTCTAAAATGCGCTCTGGTTCAGTACTCATCAAAACAGCATCCTCTGCCCAGTCATGGAGGTTGCTCAATTGTGACAAGTTGGGGGATGTTTCCGTTAGCATCACGCCGCATAAGAGTCTCAACATGGTCCAGGGTATTATATTCCACAGGGATCTTCTTCTGCAGTCCGACGATGAACTACTTGCCAACCTAGAACGACGAGGTGTTCACTTCGTCCGGCATGTCCATCGGGGTCCGAGGGATAATCAGGTAGCCACCGGTGCCTTCATCTTGGCCTTCGAAGGTGAAGTTTTACCCGAAAAAGTCAAGGTGATGGTTTTCCGTTGTGATGTGAAGCCATATATCCCTCCTCCGATGCGGTGTTTTAAATGCTGGAAGTTCGGGCACATGTCATCTCGCTGCACTTCTGGCATCACATGTCGAGATGGTGGACGTCCTTTGCATCCCAATACTCCATGTGCTCCGCCTCTCATCTGTGTTAACTGCGGAGAACACCATTCCCCCTGCTCACCGGACTGTCGGATCTTCCAGAAGGAAAGGAAGATAATGGAATATAAGACCCTGGACCGCCTGACCTACACCGAGGCACGGCGGAAATATGAGCGGCTACATCCTGTGCTCATGACGTCTACCTATGCCGCTGTTACAACACCGGTTCGAACCTCTACAGTGTCGTCACCTACAGTTCGATCTCAGCTCTGTCAGAATTCGCCGGCCCCCTTGGTTGTGGGGGGCACTTCACTCCCTGTTGCTCCTGCTCCATCTCCTTCAGGAGCAACACCACCCCAACCACCGGGGACATCTGTTACCCCTTCCCAGCCGGAGAAGCGTGAGCCTTCTTCGGCTCCTCTCACAAGGAAGGGGTCTCTTGGGGCCCTCCCATCCCAGGCTTTGCCCAGTGCCAAAGTGGACACCCGCAAGTATCTCAAACAACCACCGGTCGCTGGTCGTAGGGCGTCACGGTCGTCTTCAGTCCCTGAGACTGACCCAGTGAGGCCCTCCCAGCCAGAACCACCTAAGGCACAGCGCGCAAAGCAGTCCAAGAAAAAGGCTCCCAAGCATCCTGACATTGCAGTGGCACCTGTCCCACCGCAACCTTCTCACTCTGCGTCCGAAGATGAGGTCGAGATTCTGGCGTCAGCTGAGGACCTGGATCTCGCCAGTCCCTCGGACGCAATGGATGGCTGTTTTACAGGTGGTGACTCAGTAGCAGCAGAGGCCCAGGAGGCGTAATCTGCCTCCCCAGTCCCTTCACGCCTTTCCCATCTATGGCCAATACCATCCTCCAGTGGAACTGCAGCGGTTTCTTCCACCATCTAGCTGAGCTCCGCCAACTTATCAGCCTTCATCCTTTCCTTTGCATTGCTCTGCAGGAAACTTGGTTTCCAGCAATGCGAACCCCCGCCCTCCGTGGCTATCGGGGTTATTATAAGAACCGAGCAGCTTATGAAAGGGTGTCTGGTGGCGTCTGCATCTATGTCCTTAACTCTCTTCACAGCGAGTCTGTCCCTCTACAAACAGCTTTAGAGGCTGTCGCTGTTAAGGTGTGGACGCCGCAGGCTATTACCGTCTGCAGTCTTTACCTTCCACCTGATGGTGATGTCGCACTGCCTGTCCTGGCTGCACTGATAGCCCAATTGCCGCCACCTTTCTTGTTGCTGGGCGATTTCAATGCCCACAACCCTCTATGGGGTGGGACTGTCTCCGATGACCGCGGTCGTGCCGTGGAGCATTTGTTGGCTCAGCTCGACCTTAGCCTCTTGAACACCGGTGCTCCCACCCATTCCAGTGTGGCCCATGGCTCGTTCTCGGCCATCGATCTCTCTCTTTGCAGCCCCAGACTTGTCCCGTCCCTCCACTGGAGAGTGCATCCTGACCTGTGTGGTAGTGACCATTTTCCCATATATTTGTCACTGCCCCAGTGTCATTCTTCTGGGCGCCAGCCCCGCTGGGCTCTCCACAGGGCTGACTGGCCGGCTTTTACTTCCGCTGAAACCATTGAGTCTCCCCCACAGGGTGATATTGACGAGGTGGTCCATGTCGTAACCACGTCCATCATTTCGGCGGCCGAGGCTGCCATCCCCCGCTCTTCTGGACTCCCTTGGGCTGTACCCTGGTGGTCGCCGGAGATTGCTGAGGCTATTTGCGACTGTCTCTAGAGACCATCGCCTTTAAGAGGCTCCGTGCCTTGGCCCGTCGTCCTATTGCACGGCATAAGCAGGAGTGCTGGGAGAGGTATGTCTCATCCTTGGGCTCCCGTGTCTCCCCCTCGCTCGTGTGGTCCGGGATCCGGCGGATTTATGGATACCAGACCCCTATGGGTGTTCCTGGGATCTCCTTGGACGGCGCTGTCTGCACGGACGCTGCCGCCATTGCTGAACACCTTGCTGTGCACTTTGCTAAGAGCTCTGTGACTGCACAGCCGGTGTGGCCAAGCGGTTAAAGGCGCTACAGTCTGGAACCGCGTGACCGCTACGGTCGCAGGTTCGAATCCTGCCTCGGGCATGGATGTGTGTGATGTCCTTAGGTTAGTTAGGTTTAAGTAGTTCTAAGTTCCAGGGGACTGATGACCTTAGAAGTTAAGTCCCATAGTGCTCAGAGCCATTTGAACCATCTGCGACTGCAACTTATCCCCCCGCCTTTCGCTCTCTGAAGGAGCGAGCCGAGCAGACGCCATTATCATTCCACACGCGTCGTTCTGCACAATACAATGCTCCTTTCAGCGAGCGGGAATTCCTCGCTGCCCTCGCCAATTGCCCTGATACAGCACCAGGACCAGACTCCATCCACGTGCAGATGCTGAAGCATCTCTCCAGGGACTGCCAGAGACACATCCTCACCATCTTTAACCACATTTGGAGCGAGGGCGTGTTCTCGTCGCAATGGCGAGAGGGTGTTATTGTCCCCATCTTGAAGCCCGGAGTGGACCCACTGGCGGTGGACAGCTATCGTCCCATTATCCTCACCAACGTTTTGTGCAAATTGCTCGAACGTATGGTGGGGCGGCGTTTATGTTGGGTTCTTGAGTCGCGCGGTCTCCTCGCTCCATCCCAGGGTGGCTTCCGTCAGGGCCGGTCTGCTGTGGACAATTTGGTGCGGCTGGAATCTGCTATCCTTCCGGCCTTTGCCCGACGTCAGCATCTCGTTGCTGTATTTTTTGATCTGCGGAAGGCGTATGACACCACATGGAGGCATCACATCCTTGCTACGTTGCACAAGTGGGGTCTTTGTGGTCGGCTCCCGGCTTTTCTTCAAACCTTTCTATTGCGCCGCTCTTTCCGGGTGCAAGTCGGTGCCACCTGTAGTTCCTCTTATACACAGGAAAATGGGGTCCCGCAGGGCTCAGTGTTGATCATCTCCTTATTTCTAGTGGCCATTAATGGTCTGGCTGCAGCCGTGGGGTCGTCGGTGTCTCCTTCTTTGTATGCCGACGACTTCTGCATCTCATTTAGCTCCACGACTACGGGAGTCGCCGAACGCAGGCTGCAAGTAGCCGTTTGCAAGACAGCATCATGGGCTCTGACTCATGGTTTTCAGTTCTCTGCAGCCAAGACTCGAGTTATGCACTTCTGCAGGCGTCGGACGGTCCACCCTCATCCTGAACTTTACCTCGACGGCCACCTGCTTGAAGTGGTGGACACTTGCCGCTTCTTAGGACTCGTCTTTGATGCCTGACTCACATGGCTTCCTCATGTTACTCAGCTGAAGCAAAAGTGCTGGTGGCACCTCAACGCCCTCCGCTGCCTGAGCCACACATCTTGGGGTGCGGATCGCTGCACACTGTTGCGATTATACAGGGCCCTTGTGCAGTCGAGGCTTGATTATGGGAGCCTGGCCTATGGGTCTGCATCACCCTCAGTGTTGAAGTTGTTAGACCCCATACACCACTGTGGGGTTCGGCTTGCAACTGGCGCTTTTCGTACGAGCCCCGTGGATAGTCTACTGGTGGAGGCCGGGGTTCCCCCACTGTGGATTCGCTGCCATCGACTCCTCGCCGACTATGCTGTCCACGTGCATTGCTCGCTGGGCCATCCCAATCGTCGCCTGCTTTTCCCTGCCATGGTTCTCCATCTGCCCGAAAGGCGACCTAGGTCTGGGCTTTCCATAGCTGTCCACGTCCAGTCCCTGCTGTCGGAACTGGGGTCCTTCCCTCTTCTGCCACCCTTCCGGGTCCGTGCACCTACGCCTCCCTGGTGTTTGCCCCGGCTGTCCGTCCATCTGGACTTGGCACAGGGCCCCAAGGATTCGGTTCCGCCTGTGGCCCTCCGTCGCCGTTTTCTCGCGCTCCTCGCCTCATTTTCGGGCTGTGAGACTGTCGACACTGATGGTTCCCTGGTTGATGGTTGCACTGCCTACACTTTTGCTCACGCTGCCCATGTTGAGCAGCGCTCCTTGCCGGCTGCTCCAGTATTTTTACTGCAGAGCTGGTGGCCATATTGCGCGCTCTTGAGCATATGTGTTCCTGCTCAGGTACGTCCATCGTCATCTGCAGTGACTCCCTGAGCGGCCTCCAGGCCATCGACCGCTGCTATACCTCTTCTCCTCTGGTGTCCTCTATTCAGGAGTCTGTTTCCGCCATTACCCATACTGGTCGTTCGGTAGTCTTTGTTTGGACGCCAGGTCACGTTGGCATCCTGGGGAACGAACGTGTTGACAGGCTGGCCAAAGGGCGATCGACGCCCCAGCTTTCAAGATTGGCCTCACGGCTCGCGATCAGCAGCTGGTGTTGCGCCGTAAGGTGCTTGGGATGTGGACTGCTGAGTGGCGTGGCATAACATCCCCAAATAAACTGCGGGCTATCAACGAGACGACCGATGTGTGGCGCTCCTCCTTGCGGGCTTCTCGCAGAGACTCTGTCATCCTGTGTCAGCTGCGCATCGGCCATACCTACCTGACGCACGGCCATCTTTTGCGTCAGGAGGATCCCCCCCCCCCCCTGTGTCGGTGTGGGTTCCGGCTGACGGTCGCCCACATTTTGCTGGAGTGTCCCCGACTGCGCACCCTCCGGCAGTCTTTTAATCTCCCGGGCACTTTGCCTTTGGTTTTATGTGATGATGCCTCCATGGCTGATGACGTTTTAAACTTTATCCATGGTAGTCCTTTTTATGGTTCCATTTAGGGAGGTCCTGCACCTTTCCCTTTCTGTGTCTTTTGTCCTCGCGTCTTTCAATATTTGTTGCTGTTTTGGTGTGTCGTCAGATGGTTGACTCTTTCCCTTTTTTTGTTCTCGTGGTCAGTCACCCAGTCTCCGGCCATCTTCTTTTCTTCTGTTTCTTTCTGTTTGGTGTTCATCTGTCCTCTTCGTGTCTGTAGTGTTCGTTGCCACATTTGTGTTCTTTTAGTGCCTGGGGGGGAATCTCCTTCCCCTTGGGGTTTTACCTGCTTCGTGAATTTATGTCTCGCCTGTTTTTGGAAGGGGGACTGATGACCTTCGCTGTTTAGTCCCCCTTAAACATCCCAACAACCACCACCACCGCAAAAGCAATGCCGATACACAGGTGTTTGCAAAGTAGGGCAAGAGGAGGCATTTTCCCCAACAGTGAGTCTACATACAGGATCTTAATTCATTACAAAATTCTCACCCATTCCTAGATGTGACTGTCTGCAATTCTGTTCTATGGGATATTCACCATTGACGATGTTTCCACATTATTCCACTCAAATGCTTGCCTAAACAACCTAAAAAATGTAGCTTTCAAAAACCATTTTGTTGAAATTTAATGGTAGTCAATATCAAAATACAGAAAGCAATATATCTATTAATGTGGTCTGGAATAAAGTTTTGTCAGCAAAGTTATATTAATAGTATGAAAGCTATGTAAGTGTCTCTCAAAGTTTTTTTTTTTCCACTTTTCAGAGTTTTAATCAACAGTATTGACGTCCAGCAAGATTTCTTATGTCTCTCTTTTTCATCTATTACAGATGTTTAATTTCCAGTGAAACACTAAATAATTGATGTGTGAATAGCAATCTCTTTAGTGAGCACCTAATAGGGAAGCACTTATGGGAAGAGAAAATATTCACTGTTTGACACCTCCTATAATTCAATGGAAAGAGAACAAATTCGGATGTTGTGCAATGTAAAAAAAATAACTCCCAGTACAGGAAACACCTATATACGTCTGCATGAGAGACACTTCCAAATTTATTATCCTTCTGAGATAGTAACTTGTAATTGTCTCCACAGGTTACATGACTAACACAATCACCACCACCACCACCAGCAGCAGCAGCCTGCAGACAGTAGCTGCCATTATTGACATGTCACTCAAATTTGTGATACACACATTTCAGCTGAGCCACATGCTCGTTCTTGGCCACTGACCTGCCCTCACCGATACTGCAGAGTTGTAAGTAGAGACTGATTGTGATTCAAGCCAAAAGTTCTCTATCTGAATCCTCAGAAAGAAGAGACTCCAATTAGAAGCCACCATAATGGGTCCTGAGCAAAGCTGAAGGGATGTTGTACAAGCAATTAGTAGGGTCTGAACATAGTTGCAGTTGTTCAGGAATAGATAGAAGATATTAAACATATCCCCTATGCCTCTGAAGCACACATTTCAAATATCTCAGAGCACCAAATGAATGATGAATGCAAAACTGCAATCAAGGAAAGGTGGGAGGCACTATCTAGGTTCAAGACCAAGCCATCGGGAGAGAACCTACCACTTTATGGGTGCCAAGGTCAAAAGCATACCTAACAATTAAAGAGAGCAGAGAAAGGTCATAGTATAAGAGATTTTGCTTAGTATGAGCAGTAGTGGGATTTGGTGTTATGAAGGGCAGGAAGGTGATCCGTGTATATATGTATGTACATATGGACCTTGAGGCGACAGAGAGGTTTCGTCCCGCCATAGACCTCAGTGGTTCACAACCCCACAACAGGCCACAGCAGTCCACCCACCCCCACCGTCTCCACACACCAAGCCCAGGGTTATTGTGCAGTTTGACCACCAGTGGACCCCCCCCCCCCCCTCCCCTGGGAACATGTCATACCAGAAAAGTGCAGCCCCAAATGTTTGCGTGGTGGAATAGTTATGGTGTACACGTACATGGAAATGTTTGTGCAGCAATCACTGACACAGTGTGACTGAGGGGAATAAGGGGAACCAGCCCGCATTCACTGAGGTAGATGGAAAACTGCATTAAAAACCATCCACAGGCTGAGCAGCACACCGTACCTCGATGCAGATTCATGCTGGGCAGATTCGTACCAGGGACTGGCATGCCTTCCCACTCAGGAAGTAATGCATTAGACTGCGCAGCTAACCAGGCAGGCTTAGGTGATCCATATTAATAGCCATATTCCAGTAAGTGGTGAATGGTGCATGTCTTTCTTCTTGCTGTGATAGATACGTCATACATATAAGAAGGTTTTACTCTGTGTTCTGGCTCAGGCTTGTTATAACTTGTTTCTTATCTCGTGTCAGGTTACTCACTTGGTTGACATATTCAAGATCACACCCACTCTCCCTCCTTTTCCCCCTAGGGAACCACAACGAACTGATCGAGGTTATGTATGGGAATCCATCCACATCTTATGAAACTGTGTGACAGTGGAGTCATGACAAAGTTGGCAACTTGGCAGGAAATGCCTATCTATCTCTCTCAGCTAATGAGAGCATAATAAAATGGCGGGAAACTCAATTTACCAGTAGGAATCCAGCTCTCCTCTCCATTCACTCTATTATGAACTGAACACCTGAGCCTCCCCACATTCCAGGTCTGGGCTATATAGTGAGAGGAAGATGAAGTGCTAGCAGCATCAGCAGCAGGGGCCAGTCAGAGCCCCAGAACACTGTTACATTTGAAAGTAAATACGTAATCATAATGACAATAATAATAGTAATAATAATAATAATAATAATCCCCGTGGAGGCCCGGGAAAAGAATAGGCCTCCGGTATGTTCTGTCAGTCGTAAAAGGCGACGAAAAGAACAAACCACTAATAGGGCTAACCCCCCTTTTAGTGTGATTAGTTGGTTCAGGACACAACTAAAGAAGCCTCGGACAAGCGGTGTCATGATCGGGGACGACGCTTGAACCCTATGCCCGCCCACAATGGTAACGACACTGCTAGCCAACTGGAAAATGATTTAAATCCAAATAGAGGTGTTTTGCAGGATATGCTTCCTGCAACCACCCTAGAAGGAAAACAAAGACAGAGGATGAGATGGTCAGATGAAGTTAATCGACACCTCATGTTCTGTTATTACCAAGCAACAAACCTAGGAACCAACACAACTGGATACAGATCACAAGTATACACAACATTTATTACCAGATACCCAGAATTAAAATTTTTAACAGAACAACGACTAGCTGATCAGATCCGTGTAATAATAAAAAATAACAGGATACCCCAGTCAGAATTAGAAAACATCAAACAACAAGTACAACAAATACTGGAACAAAATAATGTGCAATCAGAAGAAGAAGAAAATACAGTAATGGACTCAAACATCCCAAAGCAAACAAACAAAGAACAACACGCACCAATTAAACAATCAGAGGAAAACGAAATCTTAAGACAGCCACCAGAACAAGCACAAATAGAACATGAAGTGACACAGATATTAGATATAGAAGAAAAATTTCAGCTAACATATATAGAATACAAAGACACAAATACAGACATTAGACCATTCTTGCATAGACCACCAAATAACCCACAAGTCGAAACAACAATAAAAACTATCAACACAATCATACACAACAAAATAAATGAAAACACAACTATGGAAGAGTTACAACTACTGGTTTATATAGGAGCACTCACTACACTAAATATACACACTAGGCAGAGATCAGAACCAACCAACACACAGAAGAAACCCACAAAACCAGCATGGCAACACAGGCTACAGATCAAAATAGAAAAACTGAGAAAAGACATCGGACAGCTAACACAATTTATAAGAAATGAAATCTCGGAAAAAAAACGAAAAAGGTTAGGTAAAATCTCACAACAAGAAGCGACAGAGCAATTAGACGAAAAGAAGCAGAAATTACAAGCATTAGCCAAACGACTCAGAAGATACAAAAAAAGTGAAAATAGAAGGAAACAAAACCAAACATTCAACACAAACCAAAAGAAATTTTACCAGACAATAGATAACATACACATTAAAATAAACAATCCACCAAACATAACAGACATGGAACACTTCTGGAGCAACATATGGTCAAACCCGGTACAACATAACAGGCATGCACGATGGATACAAGCAGAAACAGACACATACAAGATGATACCACAAATGCCTGAAGTGATAATTTTGCAACATGAAGTCACCCAAGCAATTAATTCTACTCACAATTGGAAAGCCCCTGGAAATGATAAAATAGCAAATTTCTGGTTAAAGAAGTTCACCTCAACACATTCACATCTAACTAAATTATTTAACAGTTACATTGCAGACCCATACACATTCCCTGATACACTTTCACACGGAATAACGTATCTGAAACCTAAAGATCAAGCAGACACAGCGAACCCAGCTAAATATCGCCCCATAACATGCCTACCAACAATATACAAAATATTAACTTCAGTCATTAAACAGAAATTAATGACACATACAACACAGAACAAAATTATAAATGAAGAACAAAAAGGCTGTTGCAAAGGAGCACAAGGATGTAAAGAGCAACTGATAATAGATGCAGAGGTGACATATCAAGCTAAAACTAAACAAAGGTCGCTACACTACGCATACATTGATTACCAAAAAGCTTTTGATAGTGTACCCCACTCATGGTTACTACAAATATTGGAAATATACAAAGTAGATCCTAAATTGATACAGTTCCTAAACATAGTAATGAAAAATTGGAAAACCACACTTAATATCCAAACAAATTCAAATAATATCACATCACAGCCAATACAGATTAAGAGTGGAATATACCAAGGAGACTCATTAAGTCCTTTCTGGTTCCGCCTTGCTCTGAACCCACTATCCAACATGCTAAATAATACAAATTATGGATACAATATTACTGGAACATACCCACACAAAATCACACATTTGCTATACAGGGATGATCTAAAACTACTGGCAGCAACAAATCAACAACTCAACCAATTACTAAAGATAACAGAAGGATTCAGCAATGATATAAGTATGGCTTTTGGAACAGACAAATGTAAGAAAAATAGCATAGTCAAGGGAAAACACACTAAACAAGAAGATTACATATTGGATAACCACAGCGACTGCATAGAAGCGATGGAAAAAACGGATGCCTATAAATATCTAGGATACAGACAAAAAATAGGAATAGATAATACAAATATTAAAGAAGAACTAAAAGAAAAATATAGACAAAGACTAACAAAAATACTGAAAACAGAATTGACAGCAAGAAACAAGACAAAAGCTATAAATACTTATGCCATACCAATATTGACCTACTCATTTGGAGTAGTGAAATGGAGTAACACAGACCTAGAAGCACTCAATACACTTACACGATCACAATGCCACAAATATAGAATACATCACATACATTCAGCAACAGAAGGATTCACATTAAGCAGAAAGGAAGGAGGAAGGTGATTTATCGACATAAAAAACCTACATTATGGACAGGTAGACAATTTAAGAAAATTCTTTCTAGAACGAGCAGAAACTAGCAAAATACACAAGGCAATCACTCATATAAATACATCGGCTACACCACTGCAATTTCATAACCACTTCTACAACCCTTTAGATCACATAACATCAACAGATACGAAGAAAGTAAATTGAAAAAAGAAAACACTTCATGGCAAGCACCCGTATCATCTAACACAGCCACACATCGATCAAGACGCATCCAACACATGGCTAAGAAAAGGCAATATATACAGTGAGACAGAAGGATTCATGATTGCAATACAGGATCAAACAATAAACACCAGGTATTACAGCAAGCATATTATTAAAGATCCCAATACCACAACGGATAAATGCAGACTTTGTAAACAACAAATAGAAACAGTAGATCACATCACAAGCGGATGTACAATACTAGCAAATACAGAATACCCCAGAAGACATGACAATGTCGCAAAAATAATACATCAACAGCTTGCCTTACAACATAAACTTTTAAAACAACACGTTCCTACATACAAGTATACACCACAAAATGTACTGGAGAATGATGAATACAAATTATACTGGAACAGAACCATCATAACAGATAAAACAACGCCACATAACAAACCTGACATCATACTCACCAATAAAAAGAAGAAATTAACACAACTAATCGAAATATCCATACCCAATACAACAAATATACAAAAGAAAACAGGAGAAAAAATGGAAAAATACATCCAATTGGCTGAGGAAGTCAAGGACATGTGGCATCAGGATAAAGTTGACATCATACCAATTATACTATCAACTACAGGAGTCATACCACACAATATCCACCAGTACATCAATGCAATACAGCTACATCCAAACATATATATACAACTACAGAAATCCGTAATTATTGATACATGTTCAATTACCCGAAAGTTCCTAAATGCAATATAACACATACCGTACAGTTAAAAGGAAGTGACGCTTGATCAAGGTCCGCGTCACTCCATTTTTAACCGGACTTAACGTCTGAGAAAGTGAAGGAAATAATAATAATAATAATAATTATTATTATTATTATTATTATTATGGTGCATGAACTTCACTCTGAAACAATGCTGAAACATTTAGCAACGTATCATATAGTCAATACCATTCATCGGCAGATAATATCATTTAAGCATCACAGGATTGTGGATTTTCAAGTGCGACCACTGTACGGAGCTCCCAGTCAGATATTATACCAACACTGACATGTTTACAGCTTGTTTTGTTTAAAATATAGCTAAGGTTAAATAACATAGTTACCACATCATGTGGCTTCTTCACCTAAGTATTTCTTGCAGTAGTGTGTACAATTAAAAAAAAAGCAGAGTAAAGACAAGTACACTGGCCTCTATGCCAGTATATGAATATGGTAATGATCATTTGTGGATCGACTGTGAACATTGTTAACTGGAACTGTGAGCATATAATGCAAGTCAGATATTACCTCAATATTTAGGGATAACAGTGGCTATATAACTTTGGTGTATTTAATAAGACGACTTAATCTAGACGTTCTAGATATTTCTGAATATGTTGAAATGATCAGCTGGAGGATCAAGGATTCCAAGAGGATGGCAAGCGACTCACTACTGCCTATTCCATGTTCAAGTGGCTGAAATCACAAAATATTTGTAAAGTCCTACTGGAATTGTAGAAAACTTACAGAAAGATGTAACATTAGACTATTAATCGCTTTCAATACAGCTAATACTTGTTATGTGATAGTTCAGAAAGGTTTAAGGTAGTACTTCAAGTGTTCAAAACTGATGTGCTTCTCTCTGTGTATTACCCCTGTTATAAACACTACGATGTGAATGCTTGGTGCCAGATCGATAAGCCTACTCACGCATTAAACTGCACTGCAATGGAATATATGTATATATACACATGTCTATGTATGGTTCAGTCACATTAATGTGATCGCTGCCCATGTTCGACATAAATGTAGGAAAACCACCCACAAATGGCAGGTGGCAGCACTAGTAATGGAGGGTCATAAGGCATGTATGTTGGGGGCATGTGGAAAACAGTACAGTCATTGTCACAATCTGCAAATGGAATGTGTTATCTCATGTCCTAAAGTACATGAGCATTGGCTTTCGGGACAAGGGTGGAAGCATTTCAGTAATGGCCAAGATTGTAAACTGTTTGCATGCCACCATGGTTAATGTATACTGCATGACAAAATGGTTCTGTCCAAAACCAGTGCTTAGGAACCGTGATGACCATGGGCCATAGATGACAGGAGCGAAAGATGATTGTGGACAGGTGAAGAGGCAGGCAACAGTTGACCAGGTGGCTGCCAGATCAACCAAAGAGCTACCAACAGTGTCTCCTCATCCAGAATGACCGATCAACGAACATTGGTGCGTATTGGTCTTCACAGCAGGTACCTGATTCATGAGACCGTTCTGACTGCCGTTGATCAGCAACGAAGGCTGGAATTTGCATGCCAATACCGCAACTGAACATCAAATGAGTGTTGACAGATAGTCTTCCCAGATGGCCATTGGCATGTGCAGTCTGAAGTGTATGAAAGCAAACACCTTGCAACAACCATCATAAGGTTCTAGGCCATAGACGATCTAGGAAAAGGCGATCAAGACAAGTGTACATCTGCCCTTATGAAGCATGTCCACTAGTACATGCAGTTCACTTTTCCTCGGCATGATGGCATCTATCAACAGGACAGTGCACAATGTCACACAGCTCATAGTGTAGATGTGAGGTTCAAAGAGCAATAGAATGAGTTTACTGTACTCCCCTGGCAACCAGACTCCCCACTTTTAAACCGAATCAAGAATCTGTGAAACCACTTTGATTATGCTGTTCATGCATTGGATCCTCAACCAGGAAACCTAATGCAGTTGGCCTTGACTCTGGAGCATGCATGGCTCGACATTCCTGTCAGTACTATCCAGAACTTCACTGAATGATTTCCTGCATGTCACCCACTACTTTGGTTGTTCAGACTTTTGACCGGTAGTCACTTTAATGTGCCTGGACAGTGTATGTGTAGATGCAGTTGTTGACCAGGTATGTGAGGCATATTTCTTATTGCAAGGAGAGGTAGTTAGACCTCACTCACTACATCTGTTACTGTGGTCGAGTATGGGCTGCTATTTATTAGGAGCCCAATAAGCTAATAGCCTGTGGCTATCTTAATGAGTGCATATCAAAATTCATTCAGTAGTGTTGGACGGTGGTGGCAGCATCCTGTGTGACAGAGGCAGCAGCAGTGGAGGTTCAAATGGCTCTAAGCACTATGGGACTTAACATCTGAGGTCATCACTCCCCTAGACTTAAAACTAACCTAAGGACATCACACACATCCATGCCCAAGGCAGGATTCGAACCTGCGACCGTAGCAGCTGCGTGGTTCTGGACTAAAGTGCCTAGAACCTCTCGGCCACAACGGCTGGCCAGCAGTGGAGGAAGTGGCAGTTGTGCATGACCCCTGTGACCCTTGTTGTGTAGCTATACTAGTATATTTTTTAATAGTTTGGTTGGTAGAACATGTGAGGGTGGAAGTCTTGGACTGCAACAACTCATTAACAGATATACCATGCTTTATTCATTATTTATGTGCATTGCATAGTGGCAAAAAAAATTGGAAAAAAGCTGCCGACTATAGGCCTAAAGCTCAGCCTGTATGACATCCACACAAATAGGTAACATCACCCAAATACGAATTCTTTCTATGAACTCGTCCCCTACAGTCTATACAGATTCTACAGTTATACACTTTGGCACAAGGGGTATACAGGAATTTATACACTGCTCTGTTTGGTTCATTGTAACACTATTTTTGTTGAAATAGTCTAGAATCTCATGGTATGGCGTTGCCAGTGGAACAATCCTTCTGTAGCAACCGATATTGCAAAGCACATATCATTTAATTTCACAGTACCTAAATGTTTTAAGTATATATTTGGGCCCATGAAGTTAATTTTTACGTGATCTCACTAAACATATCAATTATAGTGACTCTTAGTCATAATATTTTAATGTCAACCAGCATACGGAAAGGATAATTTTCGTCTGTCGTCTTATTCTTTATGCTGCTTGTGTATTTCCACTTGTACCATTAATACTGAACTTTGGAATCAACTCGCTGTTTGATTTCAACTTCAGTAACCACAGCAAAGTCACTATCGAAATCCAGACCTACATTTACTCCTTCAGATCCACAGACAGTAACGTTGTGTGTACTGATGAACAGTAGTAGCCTTGTTGGGGGACTCGTTTATGATTCTGCGAGTTGTTGCTGTTGTGCTGATATAGGATAGTTGAATGAACCCGGCTGCTGTGGCAGTGGTACGGTATAATTGGACAACAACAAGTCCAACAAATCAGTAAGTCCACCTGTGATCGGCTGCTGTAGCAGCACAGAAGTGTCATGTGGGCTTCCTCATCCAACAGTTCCGTTAGCACCAGTTCAGGGATGAGGATGCCAAATTAACTACCTTTCAGCTGTCAGTCTCCACCATTATTTTATTTGGCAACCAGTTTCAGCGTTTTACTACGCCATCTTCAGGGCCCTGTCCAATGTGTAGGAAGAATCTACCTCAGTGATGTTCAAAACAGGGGCCAACAATACTGGTATTGGTAGATATCTAACGCTTAGGGGATCACTGTAGCAAGTAGATATCTGCTAATACCAGTATCGTTGGCCCCTGTTTTGAACACAGCCAAGGGAATCAGTGTAGCAAGTAGATATCTACTAATACCAGTATTGCTGGCCCCTGTTTTGAACACAGCCAAAGTAGATTCTTCCTACACGTTGGTCAGGGGCTTGAAGATGGCGTAGTAAAACGCTGAAACTGGTTGCCGATAAAATAAGAGTGAAAACTAACAGCTGAAAGGTATTTAATTTGACATCATCATCCCTGAACTGGTGCTAATGGAACTGTGCACACGAGTCATTCCCCCCATACACAGGCTCTAGACAAGAGTGACATAAGGCTCACCCCCTATGACCATGAAGTTTTTTTTTTTTAATTTTAGAATCATACATATTATCGATCCTGCCTTCAAATTTTAAATCTTCAACAAATCCTCGTTCTTATAAACTAAAATTACAAATTTCTTATTCCAGACTTGGCAGTCAATAACTAACCTAGCCTAATCTTTTAATTTATTTATGAAAAATAATTTCTTACTTGACAAAACTGATGCAAATTTTCAAAACAAATTTCTAACATTTTAATAAATTTTTCAACTTTTTAAATTCATGTTTCATCAAAGTCTTTTTTATTTAAAGTCACTGCGATTTGTGTCCTTCTATGTAATAATTGTATTTTTTCCTACCAGCAAATCACTATTGCCTTTTTGTCACATACATTTCCCTGGATTTTGATTATGGCACCTTTGTATTATAGCATCCACAACATTCCTCCATTCTCCACATATCTGTTCTTCCAGGATTTACAATGCAACGTTGCCCCTGGAACCATACTTCCGTCGAAAGCCTAGTTTACACGACGACACTAGAATGCAAGAAACTGCGCTACCGGCCACTGCGCATGCGCGCCATGCGTTTGTGCAGCACATTGGTGAAACTAAACTCTTTCGGCGTGTTCCAACTTTGGCGACACTAGTTGCATAAGTTTTGAGGTTATGCGTGTTCGTAGGGATCCGACAAACTGAAATATGAAGTGGGGAACGGAGAAAAACGTTCGCTTTTTGGATATTTATGCTTTGCATAGGTGTTTGTGGGATTTCAGCGATTCTGATTACAAAAATAAGCAACATTCTGCTGCTGAGACCACCATGTGCGATCATAACATAAATGGTATCTGAGCTGCAGGGCAAAATTTATTGAGTTAGGAGCACATATACAACTGAATTAAGAAAAATAGAAGCAAGTGTAATTCTAGCTGCAGCAATGCTCTCGTCTACAAGACTAAAATCCCATCGTTCGAGTTGTCCAACTCTTTTTTAAGGAATATCGTTGACAGGAGGGAAGGTTATACAAATTCAAGAAGCTGCGTTCTTTATTCAATATTTATCTGTTTAAAACGTCGCTGCAGTGCTCCCCTTCCACATATGTTTGAATTTTGAAATATTGACACTGTACAGGTCTATCTTCGAGAGAGTAGTTAAGAAACCATTCTATTCTTAATGCGGCCTGTTTCGAATAATTATTGTTGCTAATGTTAATATTTATTGCTCTTAATGTTAATAATTATTTGTGTTAACGAAAAAGCGTCATCACCAACTAAAAACGCATCTTATAGCATGCCGAGTGTTCTTGATTGTAATGCACGCAATATGATTTGTAATTTCAGTTCTGGCGATAGTGCTTCATGCATTACAGTACCTTTATTCCTTATCAAATAACTAACTCCATTTAGAAGAAACGTGAACAATTCTGGTGACATTCTAAGATAATTAAAAGAACTTATTGGATCTTCCGTTATAAATTATTTTAGCAAGGATGCTGAGCAACCGAGCTAACATCTTTTCTTCATCCAGTCACGAATCGAAACATGTTTCTCAATTTTTTTTTCTTATGCAGCGATTCCACGCAACAAGCTTTAACTCCATCACAACTCATGCGACGTGCAGGTGCCAAAAGTTCCATTTCAGACATGACTCAGGGACCCACAAAACGACGAAACTGAAGTGTATACTGGTGTTGCCGTGTCTACAGTCATATATGAAACCACTTGCGTGCCACTCATTCTACGCTATGAGAGGCACAACCCAATATCCTCGTGTAAACTAGGTTTAAGACTACTTTCTTTACCTACAGCCTAACACACAAACATTTATTATTACAAGAAATTATTTACAAATTTTATATTTCGTTTAACTTGACTACAAATGATAGTAAATTAACAAAGTGTTATTTCTTATTTTACTCTAATCAGCAAGATCAAACCTACTAGAAAATTTTTCACTAATTTATTTCCTTTAGAAGACTTAATGAGTTTTAAAAGCTAGTTGCTATCGAAAGAAAAACTTAAACTTTTTCTTTACTTTAACTTAAAACTAAGAACATTTAATTGTGAAAAACACATTTCACACAAAGCAATTATTTACAAACATTTTGTAACATATAGTTACCACTTTTATGCAGTGTCGCTTTCCACCACTTCTTCTTCATTCTTTTTACCATTATTGAACAGAAATCAAATTCTTTATTCGCAATATAAATATAATCTCCACATTCATTCATATGCCTTTAATAACAAATGTTCTTCAGCTGTATTCAGGTATATTTTTCGTCATATTTGTTAAAGTTCCTTTAACTATGTGACCACTATATACCCCTTTTCATCATTACAACATGCCTTTTCCTGACCATTACACTTCAGTGTTCATTATCAAAATCTCCTTTATTAACTGCACTTGTCACATGTGGCTGCCTTCATTTCCCTACATTTCCCTCAGCCTCTAATATATTTTTACATATTCCAACAGGATATTCCTTCCTTTCTGCGCCCTTTTTTTACTCTCCCTTACGTCATCATCTTCGTACCTTAATTATTTTCCTACATCAATATACTTATGTCGTTACTTCACTCCATTACAGTTTGACACTCATTTCTCTCATCATGAAACTTATTTCTTCGTAAGACACCATAACGCCCCCTATGGGTCTCTAACACTTTACCTTCATTGATAGAGAAAAAAATTAAGGATGATAGATTCAGCTCAGAATTGACAGTGCGAAATGAAACTGAAATAGCATAACCAATAACTCGAGCACTTGGTGTTCGTCAAACACCTAGCGTTGCATGGGATGCAACGCCCTCTGAGGCCTCCAAACTTAGCTCACATCTGACTCTGGCACCTCTTGTACTTTTTGTTCTATTTTTTCTTGTACGACCTTCATTTCCTCAGGGTCTACCCTCACATCACCTCCATACTCATGGTACCCCTCTAAATCTTTCATCCTTCTACAATACCTAATTGGTATACTGGCTACTTCTTCTTTGGTCAAATTATATTTTCGAAAATATGGTACAACCACATCTTTCCCATTGATTTCAAAAATTACTACATTTTCATTTAAATTTAATCTCCCTTTGTACTGGTTAAAGAAATTTACATCAATTAGAAGTTTTAGACATAGATTAGGGATTATAAGGAAGCTAAGAACTACTTACACACTATTTATTTTTACTGGCAACAGAACTTCGTGTTTAACAGGTTTTTAAACTTTTCCTCTAGCTACAATTATCTGCACCCCCATCATTGGCATTATTACGACTTGATATCTATTTGGCAACGATTCTAACCAACTTTTACTGACAGCTCATAAATCACTGCCACTATCTGCTAAACACTGTACTTTTTCGTTACACACTTGCAGACTAATTGCTGGCTGCCTCAACACCTTACTATCATCGCTAGTGTCAGAACCCTCCTCCAACAAACATTTCACAACCTCCCTTCTATCGAAACCTTCTGTGTTTCCAGAAATTCACAGACTTTTGCAGAATTATCCTAATCACTTTTCTTCCCTATACTAATTATTCTGTCCACTAACTACAGTTCAAAATTTTTTCCGGTGTTTCGCCATTCGTCCTTTCCTTCTCTCTTCCTTTTTTTCACAATTAATTGACTGACCTCCATTTTGGTCACCATTTTCCAGCATCTCCTTTGTAAACTCACAAATGTCATTTGTAGACACTAGAATTTCTTCTACACTGACATCACTAATCTCCCACAACTCTGCAGCTTCTGTACTTTCTCCTTCCCCAGAACACCAATTTCAACTTTGTTGCTAAGGATTTTCTGGCAATCAAGTTCTGTCACATTTTCCGCTAGTGCATCACCCATTTCGTCTGCAATACAGTCCTTATTTTGTTTATGTCTGCCCAAAAAAAACCCTAAACCTCCGTTAAATGTACAAATTTTTGTGTAGTTCGTTTTGTCTGTTGTTACTGCCTTCTTCTGCTTCTTACTTATAATCCCTGTCTGGTTAGAGATTTCACGTACGAAAAGTTTTGCTAGCGGGTTCAAATTACTACTTCCCATCTTTCACAGGCGGCATTTAGTTTAACGGATTCTGGGATTCTGTACCATGTCTTACATTTACCCCTCTTTGCTGTCCCCTTGGCTCAACATCCTCTCGCACCGGAGAATACGATCGATAGTTGTGCATTTCACCTATCATTTGCTGGATAGCATCACCTCCCGGCACCTCTCCTACTGCTATTTCCACAGTACACGTCAATTCTGATAATGCCTACGTTCTGCCACGGTTCTGCATTATTTGGTGGACTGAGATTACGATTTGCATGCTCCTCCTCATGCAACAACTTCTCAACTCTCTCCAAATAACTAATGAATATATGAACGTCATCCCTCAGAGCTGCAATAATTTTGTTTCACCAGTTCATGGGCAGTTTACCCTCCAGGCCCATAACAATTTGTTCTGGTTCAGCTTTATTGTTTAAATATGACAAATTTGTCGTCCACTTTGACGCGAACTTTCTTACGCTTTCCTTTCTGGGATTAAACTTTTCCCCAGCTCAGAAGCTATTTAGCAACTCAATTTGTTTTTCCTTGCCCCAATATTCTTTAAAAAACGCCTCTTTAAATTTATCTAGAGTGTCGTACTGCTCAGTAGCGATAACCTCCCAAGTTCTAGCCTCTCCCAAGAATTTAGACTTAATAAACGCTATTTTTTGTCTGTCTGGCCACAAACTAGGTAGAACATCTTTAAAGTCATTCCAAAATTATTTTGGATGTACATTTCCTGTTGGGGTAAAACGTAAAAACTGCCTGTCAGTGACATACGATATTTCAGACTGTTCTACTACAAAACTACACCCACTACTGTTAGTTCTATGTCTGAGGTTAGTTTCAATTTGGCATAATCTACTGCTATGGTCATCCAACTTATTTTCAACCTCTTCTACCTGGTTAGTTAGCTGAAGAACATTTTCTTCAGACACACCCACTCGGTCAGACACACTTTTTACTTCAATCATACATTTTATATATTCAGAACTGATTTTACTGTCTAACAATAAGTGATCATTTACACATATAGACTCTGTTGCCGCTATTTTGACCTATACATCTGCACAATTTCTTTTATCAAATCTACCCTTTGTTTCCAGTAGCAACTTTTTTCAAGGCATCTGTTAATTCACCTTTTACAGTTTCAATGAATTGTTGGCAATTATTCTCAACTTGAGAAATTTTGCCATCCATTTTACTTTCTAACGACTTCAAATAATTTACCACATTCCTTTTAAAACAGCAGTACGCTTTTCGAGTTTTTCATGAAGTTTACTAATTTTCTGACCAATTGTTTCAGCCAAATTAGTATGTTGTTGTTTCCATCTTTCTGGGATCCTTACAGATTAGAACTGATAGAAAAGACAGAGAAGATCCAAAGAAGAACGGCTCGTTTCGTCAGAGGTTTGTTCAGTCAGTGTGAGAGCGTTAGAGTTGACAACGAACTCCACTGGCAGACGTTACAAGAGAGGTGTTGTGCATCACAGAGAGATTTTGACCGAGCACTTTCCGGGAAGAGTCGGACAGCATATTGCTTCCTCCCACATACATCTCGCGAAATGACTACGACGAGAAAATTCGAGAAATTACAGCGAATACAGAGGCTTACCGACAATATTCTTCCTACGCGCCATTCGCGAGCGAAACAGGGTAGGGGGGAAGACAGTGATACCAAGAGTACTCTCCACCGAACAGCGTTAGTGGGCTTGCAGAGTATAATTTAGATGTAGAGTAGATGTCTGAGCAAAATAAACATTCTCCGGGTATGTCTGCAACCCACGTCGCCAGTGATTCATTAGATGCTTTGTGGAGGGCCCATACAACTTTGTGAAACAGCCCGTAGTTGATTCTTGTGACGTAGTCGGGTAGATAGAGAGGGGAATCACCTGCTCTACCTTCAGCTTGCAGACGTTTGAAGGAGTGAACTGCATGAATGCAGCCGGCCGTTATGGACGAGCGGTTCTAGGCGCTGCAGTCCGGAACCGCGCTGCTGCTATCGTCGGAGGTTCGAGTCCTGCCTCGGCCGTGGATGTATGTGATGTCCTTAGGTTAGTTAGGTTTAAGTATTTGTAAGTCTAGGGGAATGATGACCTCAGATGTTAAGTCCCATAGTGCTTAGAGCCATTTGAACTTTTTGTTTTTTTGTTTTTTTTTTTTTTGCATGAATGCAATCAGACTACTTAACTTCTGGCGCGCTTCTGTCCCACACATTTCATCCCCTCCACGCTGTTACACTCCTACAACACAGTTTATCCTCTAATGTGGTTTTCGAGTTATTCGAGAATAACACAAAAAACTAACTTTTTTCTTAACTGCGATTTTGTATATATTAATTTCGACTTGTCATATCTCTGGTCCTAAGTGAATCGCAATTATAAAAGTCAAAGTTCTCTCGTTCGTCCATTTCTCCATTACTGTACACAACAAACAACTACAACACTTGAGGCTATAGGTACTTCTTGATCACGATATTATTACACTTGGCCTCGCAAGCGTGTCACTGGAAACACGCTATGATGTTACAGTAAACAAGCGTAGTAATGACTAAGGAAAACAAGTCGCTGTGTGAATGATGTCAAGACAATTGAGTATATACTATCAAGTGTTCCATCGTGTCCTCATGAAATATCACGAGAAGTCCACCGAAGCGCCCTCGCTCCCATGTGCAATAATATTGGGGTCGAGTAGTACGCGCTCAAAGTTCCGAACAAAAGCGAGACGATGTAATTCTCTCTTAGCAGTGCTATCGGTGAGAGAAGTAGGAAACAAACGTGTGGGCGAGAGGGAAGCATTTACTGACAAGGACAGAGATAGATATTGCCCTGCAATACGAATATTCTCCACCCCAGCACAGGCAACCCTCGGCAATACGTCGCCACTTACCAACAACGTTCTGTAACTCGGCTATATTTCCCAGCCATACCGCAAAATTGCTGTCAATTACAGCCACATTGCGGCAATGTTGACGCCAACGTTATTGCCGCCAAATATTGTCGTAAAATAATCAGTAAAGACAGCTCGGTCCGAAACAAGAATAACCAACAGCATTTCACGGCGGTCGGGTCGGGTCACGTGAAGTCGCTCGCTTGCTACCGCAAAGGCTATACTGGATTTCATCGTACTCTCTTTCTTGCTGTATTATAACATGCATCTAATGAGAGTAAAAAGGCAATGGGGCATGGAATATTTATCACAAACGTCATTCTAGATACGATTTGTTACAGTTAAGTCTTTCAACGACAAATCAGCAGAAATCTTATGATAAACTATACTAAGACCAAGATCCGTAGAATGCGATATTGCCTGAAGTTGATCTCTCGCCTTGACACCCCACACACGAGCGATTTGCCAACCACTGTGTCGAGAAGTTCTGCTATGGAAGACGAATTGTGTTTAGCAGCAGTTGCAGCTGATTTCCGTATCAATGGTTCAAATGGCTCTGAGCACTATGGGACTTAACATCTTAGGTCATCAGTCCCCTAGAACTTAGAACTAGTTAAACCTAACTAACCTAAGGACATCACACACATCCATGCCCGAGGCAGGATTCGAACCTGCGACCGTAGCAGTCGCGCGGTTCCGGACTGCGCGCCTAGAAACGCGAGATCACCGCGGCCGGTCAATTTCCGTATCCCCAGGAATAGTTTCATTAATCGCCAGTTCCTTTTTATTCATTACTCTTGTAATTTAACTGCAAGCGGTTACACAATTTGCTCACCATGTCTATAGGGATCGTGTCAATAGCAGCGCTATTGATCACTGTAACTCCTGTTATTAATTGAATGACGAAGAGTTACTTTATCTGAAATAACAATGGATTTGAGTATAATTGTTGTATAATAGATTTTCCCTGAACAGTTAAATCAAAATTATCTCTCAGCATTACAGTGGGTACGTATGTCATCCTGTTTAAAAGTTAAAAACTTTAATAATGCTTATAACTATTTCGTAAATAACTCAAAATCGTAAGAGGGAGCCCATTGTGTCATGACTATGCTTCAAAATGCTAATCATTGTATTTCGTATTATTTATTATTATAAATGGTAACTCTGGCTTCCACTTCACTTCTCAGAATGTTTCGTGGCCCCTGAATAACCTAACGTAAATTTATTATTCAACATGGACAAAGCGAAACGAAAGAAAACTGCACAATCGTGCCTAATAAATAAATGAACCGCAACCATGTTGCGACACACCCCTCCTAACCAACCTGGCAGCCATATTTAGTGCACGAATCGCATATGATCCATCAGATTGTCTGGGATTTCCAAGCGACCAGCGATGAGCGACCGACAGGTGCGAGTTGCCCACACACGTGCGATTTACGAAGCGATCGGTTGCCCATGCGACGGATCGCTGCGATCCATCGCCCGTTTTTGGGGCACTTTAAGGCCCCCGTAAACGACAAAACTAGTCTGTCAAACGCGCCCTTGTCTAGTTGTCGGTTTGTCAAAGAAGCCCATGTAAGTACAAAGTTCGTCAGTTGAACCTCACTTTGAAGCAGACGCTATTGGTGTTCGTGCGTGTTTTGACAGTAGAGAGAATGGCCCCAAATGCAGAAAAGCAGACCTGGCATTGTCTTTGGTATTATGTTTAAAGAAGAAGAAGAAGAAGAAGAAGAAGAAGAAGAAAAAGAAGAAAACAAGGCACTGGTCCAGGTTAAGGCTTCAAATGAGCGAGAGAGATTTACCCATGAAAATCTGCCAAAGGAAGTATTACGGCCCTCGTAACAGAGCAAACTTTCTCTCGAAGTAGCTATAGATGAGTCAGACATGCCGTACACGTAGACTACGAAGAAAGCTTGCCAGTTTAACGTTACTTTTGAAGTAGACGCTTTCGTGTATGATGTATTTTGGTAATAGTGGAAATGGCTACAAACAGAGATAAGGCATTTCTAACATTGACTCTGGCATAGTGTTAAATGAAGGATAAGAAGAAGAAAGCAAGACCCTTAGCCAGGGAATTGCTTAAAATGAGAGAAATATACACATGAAAAATTGTTAATAGAAATGTTATACTCAAAATTCATGTTTACATCGAATTTCTGCGGACGGACAGTGAAACGTTTAATAACTTGATCAGAGTATTTCGCCCTCACAATGAAAAAGAAGATGCAAGTATGCGAATAACTATTCCCTTCTTCTTGGTCCTCTAATGACAATTCATTAAAGAAACAAAAAATACACATCGTGGGAACATATAGCCGGCATCGTCCGTAGAAGAACCAGAGAACTTCGATTTCTTTTATTTCATTGCACGCCTCCTTTTTGTCATGCGAATAATATTTTGTTCATAACCTCTTCCTGCGAAAGATGTGAGACCTCTACCATTTTCGTAAACGTCAGCGCTATTTTTTTTCGGGTTCCTTGACCATAGTTTCCATAATTGCATAAACTCGCTATTTAGTGCGATAAATTGTAATAAAACCATTTTTACTGTGTATGCGGCGAAACATCGACACAAACAACGTCCGCCATCTTGTCAAACTTTCCGTCAGTCAAAATTTCTCGCAAACCCGTCAAACATGACCTATGGTTGAGAAACACATCAAACATCACCGTGCGGGGTAAAATATTTGGCAAGCGTAGTTAAGTTTGACAAAATGTTTCATCGTTTACGCGGTTTTAGGGGAGCAAAAAGAAGGGGAGAGAGAGAGGCGGGGGTGAGGGAGGGAGGGTGGTCTAGGGGGGAGAGCGGGAGTGGAATGGAATCTCATTGTGCCGACCACTCACAGGTGTTCTTAGCTGCAGGTCAGCGGGACACTGGGCCAAACAAGACGTCTGCGGGCGGGATTTACGACGGCACGCAGAACAACACGCGCGGAACAATGGCAGCAACGGGCCGGGCTAGACGAGTGCCAGCCACGCTGCCTGCAGCTGCAGGCTCCGCGCTGCAGAGTAGACCCTATTGTCCTCAAGGCCTGGCGGCGCCCAAGGCCGCGGTCCCTCATTACCAGGCTCGCTAGCTTTCTCGCCTCGAATCGCCTCGCCTCGCCTCAGCCGACAAGCCGGTCTTTTAACCTGCGCCTCGCGTGCCACCTTGCGTAGGTCGTGCATGCGAGGCAAACGTTCTGTCGTGGACTCACTCTCGTCCTTAAAGTGCGCACTGCTTGTGGCAGGCGCCTCGTTGTGTACCCAGATATTCTGTCAGATCTTGACAGGATTTCAATGTGCTGCAGAGATTGGCAGCTTGCTTTAAATGCTCAATGCACTTCACAAAAAGAAGTATCGTGGTATTTTATGACTACAGCATCAAAGTATCACGAATGGGAACAGTCAGCACATACAAATACCTCATTGTAACAGTTTCTAAGGCTACGAAATGGATTGATCGCATAGACTCAGTCGCATGCAAAGCCGATGGCAAATGTGAAAATGCAACAGCCTACAAAGGAGTAGTACTAACGGAAGATGTTGGACCTATGCAAAGAACGGCAGCACGAATCATCACAGAGTCGTTTGATCAATGGCAGAGCGTCAAGATGACGCAGGAAAACATTAAGTGGAAAATGCTTTAAGACAGACAACTTTCTTTCTTTCACTGGTGCCATGTCCCGCACTGACGCAGCATCGGCATTGTTAGGAACGGATTTGGCAAGGTTAGGATAAAGGGGCGGCCGGATGCCCTTCCTGCAGCCACCCCATACCCCCTGGGACGGAATTAGTGTACCCCAGCTGTCTGCGTCTAGTGTAATTCATGGAATAGTGCCCACGTGTTCAGATGTCGGCGAGTCGTGTAATTGAGGCTGAACCTGGGGACCAGCCCCGTATTCACCTAGTGGGATGTGGAAAACCGCCTAAAAACCACATCCAGGCTGGCCGACACACCGGCCCTCGTCGTCAATCCGCCAGGCGGATTCAATCCGGGGCCGGCGCGCCTACCCGGGTCCAGGAAGCAGCGCGTTAGCACTCTCGGCTATTCTGGCGGGTCGCTTTAAGACAGACAACTATCCCGCTTCAAAGTAGTGAGTTACGTATGTCGGAATGTACTGTAGTCCAATACGCATTGCTGCCGTAGCAACCACAAAGGTACACAGTCCAGTCATACTAATGTAATCACATGTGACCTCCCGTCATCTGAAAAGGCTACCTATCGTCACTTAGAGGACGTCTAGTTGCAGTATGGCCGTGCAAATTCCAGCCATTGTCGTCGATGAAGAGCAGTCAGCATGGTGGATGAACCAGGACCTGCTGCGGAGGCCTATACACAGCAACACTCGCTAAACGAAGTCACAAAATCTGTCGGCTGAAGAGCGGCATACTAAGCTGCTGCCAGCCCGCCCCCTTCGGGGGGAATTGAAATTCAGTAAATGAAAAAAAAAACGATCGTTGAGGAGACACTGTCGGTTGCTCAACAGTTGCACGTCTGTTCGCCAGTACACTTATCCGCAGCCGTCGTTCACCCCTGTCCTCTACAGCTCGCGGTGCCCACAGTTGCCTTGGCGCCGTTTTTGGATAGCGCTATTTCGCCATTCGCGGTACACTTTTACCATGGCGGCACGCGAGCAGTTTTACAAACTTAGTCATTTCGGAAATGCTTTACACCCATGGTCCGAAAGCCAATGATCATGCTCTTTTGGACGTCCGATAATCTGTTTCCGCATTACGACAACGACTGCACTTTTTTCTGCATCACTCCGACACACTTTACATATCTTCCGCTGCCAGTGCCGCCGCCTGCCAGCTGTGATTGGTTATTGCGAGTTGATGTCGAACATAGGCGGTGGTCATGTTAATGTAGCTGGACCGTGTATTACACTAACTAAATTGCGTGCAGAGGCGTTAAAACAGCCAGTATACCAATGCTCCATAAGCGAATGCAACGGAAAGAAGCCTTACATTCTGCCACGCGTTTCTGTGTTTTGCAGACTATAACTGTAGATGTGTACATGCCACTAGAAAGCATCTATCCACTGAATGATAAGTATTTCCGACGGTCCATCAAATAAGGACAATTCTTTCTCTTTCATAGTCGAGTGGCAAATGCAAAGACAGACAGAATTTAAAACTACAGCAGTAACATTAAGGCGTACCTGAACGCCAAAGCGAGGGCCTATTCCTGACGCTATACTCGTTCCTGCCTCTGACCTGAGATTCATTCCACCCAGCCAGTCTTTGTCAAAGCTGTACTAAGGACGAAATGATATGAAACTCCGTACGAGAACCTTCCCCATCGTATGGCTATGTAATCTTCTCATGTCACCATTGGACGTCAGCATGGTACGGCATGTGGTTAGTGAACCGGTCTCCCAGTCATTGTAGTGGTGCACGTATAGCAAGGCGGGTGGTGAGACGATGTTCTGTGGCGAGGAGCACAGCACAACGTGATGCTCTGGCCAGTAGTATCATTCTGCCGCTCCTTGGGGTGCACGTAGAAGATTTAGCGCTCATTTTCATACACAAGCGCCGGCCGTTGTAGCCGAGCGGTTCTAGGCGCTTCAGTCCGGAACCACGCTGCTGCTGCGGTCGCAGTTTCGAATCCTACCATGGACATGGATGTGTGTGATGTCCTTAGGTTAGTTAGATTTAAGTAGTTCTAAGTTCTAGGGGACTGATGACCTCAGATGTTAAGTCCCACAGTGCTCAGAGCCATTTGAACCATTTTTTCATACACAAGCATTGAGATGGTGCTAACTGATGGCACTGGTCGTTAGTGGTAGCATACAGTACACAGTTGTAGAAGAGCTTTGTTATTTGGATTGCACAATAACCAACGATAACCCAAGTAGAAAGGATATAGTATGCAGACTCGCGATAGCAAGAAAAGCAGTCCAGAAAAAGTAGCCTTGTTTGGGAAAGAAATGTGGACTGTAAGGAGTTCAGACTGGAAGAAAATAGTTTTTGGAATGTGGTGCTACAAAAAAATTGCTCTGAGCACTATAGGACTAAACATCTGAGGCCATCGGTCCCCTAAAACTTAGAACTACTTATACCTAACTAACCTAAAGACATCACTCACACCCATGCCCGCGGCAGGATTCGAACCTGCGACCATAGCGGGTGCGCGGTTCCAGACTGAAGCGCCTAAAACCGCTCGGCCACGGAGCTACAACGAAACGCTGAAGATTAGATGGGTAGATCTGTAACGAGTGAGGAAGTGTTGAGGAAAAAAGAAAGAAAGGCATCAAGAAAATATCAAGTTGATGATGGAGGAAAGTAGGGAAGTGAAGGACGGAGAGATAAAAATTTTAAACGGAGACCAAGGCGTGAATACGGTAAGTAGGTGCCAATGGAGCTAGGTTTCAGTAATTATGCGTCGATGAGGGACAAGACACACTGGTGTGGAGAACTGTATCAAACCAGTCTTCGGATTGAAGACCACAACAACACCTCGACAGCCAGTGTTTTCCGAGTACATATACGAGAGTCATTCAATAATTAAAGAGACAAATTCGTCTCGGGAGAAAACAGTTAGTAGGGCAAGTTTGGTACTTTCATGGCTTTCAGTTGGCATCACTTGGATGAGCCCCGATCAGCTGATGTATCAACATTGTTTTGTTTATAACCTCAAAATACATTTCAAGACGGCGAGTCTGCTTGAAACGTCCACATTAGTTGAACAGCGTTCTGTTATTCGATTTTTACTCGCTGAAGGCGAGAAACCAGTGAATATATACTGTAGAATGCCTAAAGTTTATGGTGAAGGTTGTATGAATCTTGAAAATTTTTACAAGTGGGTAGAGCAGTTCAAAAATGGCCGCGACTCAGTGACTGAAGAACACCGTTCTGGCCGACCAGTCGCGGCTTCATCTCCCTCACTCGAAAGTCGAATTGTTGACATTATTCGTACCGACTGCCGTGTAACTTTGGAAATGATAGTTGATAAGGTTGAAGTTGATACTGGTACAGTTCCTAACATTATCTGTAACAAGCTGAAGTACCGCAAAAAATGTGGAAGTTGGGTCCCAAAGGAGCTGACGCGGCTACACAAGGAAACAAGGTTGAGAGTGTGCACAGAGCTAAAGGAACGTTATGAAAGAGAAGGCGAGCACTTCTTCAACAAAATTTTAATTCGTGATGAAACTTGGGTTCACTATTATGAGCCAGAATCAAAAAGACAAAGCATGGAGTGGAAGCACACCAACTCACCTGTTAAGAAAAAATTCAAAACCCAAGCATCAGCAGGAAAATTCATGTTCACGGTGTTTTGGGATGCTGAAGCTCCAGTTTTTTGTGATTGTTTCGAAGAGCAGCGTACAACAAACAGCCACCACTACTGGAATTTGCTTTTAAACAAAGTGAACCCAGCTATGAGAGAGAGACGTTGTGGATCTCAGAGGAGAGGTGTGATTCTCTAGCAAGACAAGGCACGTCCTCGTATTGCTTAACCAGCCTGTGAAACCATCGATAAAATGGGCTGGGAAATACTGCCTCATCCACCTTACAGTCCTGATTTAGCAACTAGTGATTTCCATTGGTTTGGTGCACTGAAGGAGGCATTGCGTGGGAAGAGGTTCCAGGACAACGAGGACGTGAAAGTTTGTGGGAAATTGGTTCAAACATCAAGATAAAGAGTTCTTTGTAGCCGGAATAAAAAAGCTTATAGCCCGCTGGAGCAGGTGCATATATGTTCCAGGGGATTACGTTGAAAAGCAGAAAAAGTATTGTTTTGTAAAAATAAACGCTTTTTTCTCCAGACCAATTTGTCTCTTTAATTACTGAATGGCCGTTGTACTTCTCGAGGGCGATTCGGAAGTAGTAACCCAGTGTGGCGCTTGTCCTAGGGCTTGGCAGTTACAGTGGGAAGCGACTGGTGGACGTGTGGTATGGGACAGGGATAGAGAGCACACACTGGCCACGTCGCGAAGTATTAACCATCCCTCTGTGCACAGAGCGCAAAACACTTACTTGCGTGCAGTAATAATGTCGGCTGTTCATAATCGGTGCCTTTGCTTCTGACTAGAATAGCCGCCGCGTTACGTTTGAGTACGCCTCGCTTGTTCCTCTCAGCAAAGTAGTTACAGGGCTGTGAGGATAAGAAGAATGCTAACCGCAAGTCTTTTATCCGTGTCCGCAGATATTAAAGTATTGAAAACCTCTTTAAACCGCCCGGTACGCTGTAGCTCTGAGCGTATTGTAACCTTGCTCCTAGCCTGTGTTTTCGTCTGCTGAAGTCGGACCTCGTAATATTCATGCCATACACTGAGAAAACAGGTGTCAATCGTGACCACATTTTAATACAACATAGTCTGCCATATTCTTGAAACGTTTCTGAAGTTACAGGTTTCTGTAGTAATTGATGAAACGGATTTTGTAAAATTTTCTGCACAATATTTCATCAACGTTGGGAAGTCAGTTGAAGTAATGTTCTAAATCGTCGTCACATCTTGCATGTTGTTAAATATTAGTTATCAAATATACTTTAATCTTCATCGGAGTAGGGATGTTAAATCACTCAGACGTGCTACGCTTCTCAAAGTTACAAGCGTTGCGTTGTGAACTGGTAAACGTATTTAAGAGATACGTTGATAGATTCACTGATTTTGTACGGAAAATTGTTTTCTGTTGTACAGACACACCAACAGGAGTCGGTCCTTGAAGCGAAGATTGCAAAGGATGAAGTGACGTAGAATAACCTTCATGTATGTTTGTGATAGCTTTCTGTAATTGTATAACGACCACTGTTAACGCAAACGAAACAGGTTTGAGTAGGACGTTAAGGCAACTGTTTGTAAGAACAAAAGCTTAATGCACGCGTTATTGGATGATCGCCATGTCGCCACCACCTTTACCTGTCGCAGATGTCAACAACGCAACTGTGGTCTCCACGACATTGTGCATTTAAGCCACTATAGAGGCACCCAGACCCGAAAGGGCAGTAATGACGACCTAAATAATAAGTACATCAAGATCTAACGCTTGTATTGCAAAAGTGAACGCAAACCGTTATGTTATTAACTTTTAACCACAAAATAGTTATTGTTGTGGATATCCGCTGATACATGCGCGGATATTTGCCTCGGAGTAGAGTTATATCCGCAGAGTCAATATATCCGAGAATATCAGCATCCGTGCATACACCTACGACTGGTGGATCCTCGTAGACTGGAAAAAGGTAATATGGTCAGGCGAATAACATTTCTGCCTGTATGTGAAAAATGTGCAGCATTATTCCCGCAAGTAAGCCTTCTAGAAGCACTATGTGGAAATGAATGTGAAAGTTGAAGTCACACTCCTGGTGTTAGTAGGATCTTCTAATTACGAAAAATGAGTGGTTCGTTTGAAATGAAGGATAGAGCTATTGCGGAATCGGATTTCATCTTTTTTGCTCATTCCTCATTATTAGCAAATTTTTTCTAAAACGACGATTCGGCTTCCTACCGGTCTAAATTATGGTATCGTGGTATGACAACGTTGACGGGCAATAATAGTAGTGGACCGCACGGATGTGGACGGCGTCGAATCTACTTCGTACCGTGCGGAACAAGGCGCTCCATGTCAGATACGTTTATCCACGTATTGTGTGTTATTATTATGAAAAGTTGTGGTTGGTGTTATCAGATACCGATTTTTCCACTCTCAGAAATTTGTGCCGTCCATCTCACTTCTAAATACTGTTGACACTGCTCGTGCGACTGTGTAATGGTGTGAAACCGATGACGAGTAATTCTCTACGCACTAAGCTTAGTTCCGCTGCGAAATTTGTGAGAGGACACATAGGGACATGGGGCCTAGTTTTCATGGCTTAGCTGGTTTCCTAATAGGGACACGAATGCAAGTGTGGTTCACGGAACATTCACGCTGGTCCTCCTCACGCGGCTTTCACTGCACATGCACCACACGGATAAACCTGCTTAGCGAAATGCAGCTGCTGTTTACACGCTTCCTCCAAGGTCACGCACCGTATAATACATCGAGTTCGACGAAACGCCGCGGAAGTTCGCAGCGCGCTGCGCTCGCAGGTCGTTCCACATAACGCCTTCCTCTTTCTCCGCTCTTCGCTATAACTTTGAGTGCAGCAGACGATGTCATTGCTAACTATTGAAACTTTGATTCAGTGGTTTTCAGAGCTCGTACGTGCATGGATGTATTAGGAAAAATTACAATCTTCAATGGTACAAGCAACTAGAAAGTAAATAAATTGTATTAGTGTGAATCCTGTACGTGAAACTCATAACACCAGTAAATACAATAAACAGAAGCGTTATGAATTTGCGTATGGAGAAAAAAAAAAAAAAAACAACATTGATGTGTCTCGGTGTGCTCCCTGCTCCCATATATTGTGTGTCACTCTTATACTCGCTGCTCCAAATATTCGACGAGGCAGCTGAATTATTGCACAGTGTTACTCGAATACCGAATTCTCTAAACCTGTTTAATAAAAAAATGTGTTTAATAAAAAAATAAATATTCAAGTGTATTCATGTGGTCTTTTTTATAAGTGCAAACGCCTTTCTCGCGCTGCAATATGCAAAAAGAAAAAAGCGTTTGATTTCTAAAACGAAAAGGAAAATTTACTTAATTCAACTGTAAAACTGAAAGCCCGTGTAACAAGGGGATCAAGCAGCAATTCCGTCTTGTACTAAAACACTCTAATATGATGGTGGAGTTATAGAAAACGATAATTATTAGATGGCACAGAAATGAAATCAGTTAGGATCCAGTGATACAAACGCGACTAACAAACCATGGTACAATGACGTTAGCGTGTTTTTCCAATCGCGTGTCTGCTCCTCAACACTGTTTGCACCACAAAGCTAGTAAGCAACTCCACACCTTGCTGCTCGCCTCCAGCTATCTGCAAATGTAAAGAGACACATTGCTCGTCCCTAGAGATGGTCCCCGTGGCAGAATGGGTCGAATAAAACCGCCTAGTAGGTGTCGTCTCTCTGTCATGGAGCTGAGAGATAGTCTCGGAGCTCTAACGATCTATCAAGGATCAAACAATAATTAGTGCCCATTTAGGCAAGGCTATTATAACAGATCATACAATCAGTAGGTAAATTCGGAGTTTGGACTGTGATCCCAATGTAAATCTAAATTCAGATCGGGTGTCGTGGAAGATTACAGCGATTTACCGAGGCTTGACGTAAAACTTTAGTTACTTATGGTTTAAAGGTAACTGCGAACGAATAAATAATCACAAAACGTTTCTCAATGTTGACAGTTAAACGATATTTCCTGGTTTCTCTTGCGTACAGCGTGTTAAAAAACCGGCGAATTCTTTTAGAGTTGGTAGTACTAGGAACAAGAAAAATAAGCCCAATAAACATGGGTCCGGAAACGTATACTTTCCGAGATAAGTCCACAAACCCTGGATCCGGAAATGCTTATTTTCTGCGATAAACACCTGTTTACAGGAGGTGTTCAACGTGGCGTCCATTCATAACAATGCACCCCTCTGCTCTCCGGCGTAAGGAATGACGCACCCTCTGAAGTATACCCAGTTGTTATCGTACCACCTGGCACGCATTGAAGACGCGTCCCTGTAGTGACAGCAAATCGTTGATCAGTTCGTTCAAGTGCCCCATAATCAAAAGTCTAGGGGATTGAGGTCTGGGGAACCAGCAGACCAAGGTGTGCTCCCCTCCCCCCCACTCCACCTCCCCTCTCACGACACCAGCCCAGTGATCCTGAAATGTCCACGTCAGATGTTCGCGCATATTGTGACGAAAGTGTGGTGGTGCGCCATTAAGTATTAACCACATTTGCATTCGTTGCTGCAATGGTGTAGCTTCCAGCAGATAGGCAACACATTAATCAGAGAGTCCAGATAATGCGTCTCAGTTAACCTTTGTGGTAGCACGTTTGGCCCTATTAATCTATCACCAAGTACGCTTGCCCGTACGTTGACTGACAATCGGTGTTGGTGTCCTCTTTTCTAAATTGCTTGAGGATTTACATCTGCCCATACGTGCTGATTATGCAAAATCACAACACCATCTATTGTGATCTCTGCCTCATCGGTAAATAAGATCTTGGATGTGAACAGTGAATCTGCAGCGTACTTCTGCAACAGCCATTGACAGAACCGCCGACTGCAGTGACGATCTTGTGGCCTTAGGGCCTAAACACGCTGTAGATGATAGGAGTTCACCAATTGTTCATTAAGTACTCCCCCTCCCCCAGATAAGAGAGTGAGACGTGCCTTCTGCTGCTCCTAATCGTCGCACACTGGTCCGAGAAGTTTTTTTCCACTGAACCCGTAGCACACGCTTTTCCATGTCAGGCGTGCATACTGTGCAGGGCCTTCCACTGTTCAAATGGCTCTGAGCACTATGGGACTTAACATCTGAGGTCATCAGTCTCCTAGAATTTAGAACTACTGAAACCTAACTAACCTAAGGAAATCACACACATCTATGCGCTAGGCAGGATTCGAACCTGCGACGTAGCGGATGCGCGGCTCCAGACTGAAGCGCCTAGAACCGCTCGGCACTTACACAGTCAGTCTTCAGAGATGTGAGTGTACCTTTGTCCCTCAGACGCTGGAGAAGTCTGCCGAACACTTTATCAGAGGGCATTCTGCACTGCGGATATTTTTCAGCGTAGAGGGCAAGGTCTCGTAGGCTACGCCCATTTGTTAAACCATAACGGAATATCGTATCCGCCATTTCTCTTGTCGAGTAGAAGGCTTTCATTGCTAACAAGTGGTAGAAGAGAGAAAATGCTAACGTACTACACCACTTGTACGTACAAGCAGCACAATAACAGTAAACACATAAGTGAATCTGCGTTTGGAACAAGGTAAAACACCACAATACGTACCCAGGGTTGACGGTACTGTACAATAAGGCACACGAACACGATAAAAACTAACGTTGCCTACTAAAAGACTCGAACCACACAACTGACTGCAGACCACCTTATGGTAGGTAGAGTACGGTGAGTAAGACATCATAATACCCTGTCGACGCGTTTAACAGAGCGCCAGTTCAACGACCGTGATGATATTCGCAACCAAGCGTCGCACAGTGCTCCCTATAAAGAAGTGTTTATCTCGGAAAGTATGCCTTACCGAACCCATTTTTATTGCTTCGATGAGTACTACCACCTGTTAAGTATTCGACACTTTTTTTGAACGCCCTGTATATCATTATGACCAAGGTCCGCATTCAGCGCACGAGCTGCTTGTGTTCTCGCATGCTGCAGAACCAGTGGGCGCGCAGCGGATGGGCAGGGTTCGCCGACGGAAACGGCCGTTTGTGCTGACTTGGCCTGCAGGCCACAAACTTGCAGACGAGCTGCGTGCCCTGCATCGTGGCCGGGCCACGTGCCACGGGCGGGGACCACGGTACAGCACCGGTAAACGAAACGTCGCACCACAAAAGTCCTTAGCGAGTGCGTGAGCACATAGAATGTCGGACAGTTGCGATCTGGTACATTCGCTGTCGGCAGGGTTTGCCGGACATTTGCGGTTCCCCCCCCCCCCCCCCCCCCACCCCCCCACCCCCCTACGCTGCTAGTCTGAGCAGCCACCTCTCAGGCAAGGCGGTGCTTCCTCGTACTCGTCGTGTCCGCTTACAAGCTTCCATCTCTGCATCTTACTCGATATGGCCAGTACATAAAGGGGTTCCTTCTGCATCCTGAAATCACGTTGCCAAATGATATAATTATTGATGGCAGTCACTACATAGATGGATTTTAGATATGGCAGTTGCACCTAATTTCCAACTAGTTTCCCAACATACCGAAATATGAAGCTTCTTTTTAATATCCAGAAATCGAAATATTTAAAACTTTTGGGAAACGAATGTAATACCATCGACTTTGTCAATATGTAATTCATTCTTCCAAGCATAAATATAGCTCCATCCTCCCTCCGTCTGTGAGCTAGCTTCTGTCCACACTTACTGACAGCGACTAAAATAGCCCGTCACCACGGGAGGAACAGCAAAGGAACGATGTAAAATAATGCAAATGTGGCAATTTTAATTACTATGACTGACAGTCCAAAAAAACATAAGGAAAGAAGAAATGAGTATGTGAATGGTCGAAAATAAGAACAACATTCTCCATGTTAATTTACTCACTAAAATCCGTTCTCTCTTTCGGCCAAAAAATAGTTAATGATGTGTCACGGTACTACGTTGAAAACGGAGGGTCCGCAGCTCGTGGTCGTGCGGTAGCGTTCTCGCTTCCCACGCCCGGGTTCGATTCCCGGCGGGGTCAGGGATTTTCTCTGCCTCGTGATGACTGGGTGTTGTGTGCTGTCCTTCGGTTAGTTAGGTTTAAGTAGTTCTAAGTTCTAGGGAACTGATGACCATAGATGTTGAGTCCCATAGTGCTCAGAGCCATTTGAACAATTTTTTTGAAAACGGAGGAATAAACATGGCCTCTAAATAGGAAATAAGAGCTGAAAAAAGTTAGATTTAACTATAATTTCTGGTGATAGAAATATCATTTGAGTGATGTTTAATGTAGGCTTCGTTACTGCTTATTGATTACGCGCTAGTGCACCGAGCTGCGGCAAGGTAATTTTATCGTTAAACTATTTAGGGATACTGTTGTGAGGCCTAAAACGCTCTTTAATTCTTACAACTAACAAAGACTGATTCACATCACATTTTGCACACTCTCTGGAATGGTAGATGGCCGGTTGTCATTTTGGCGTGTTTACAATCAACCTGAATAGGCTTCATCATTTTTCTGCAACAACTATAATATTCTTTATTTGTAAATATAACGTAACATTAGCGCCGATAATGCTGCTTGAATATACTTAATAATTGAAACTAAATAATCTGCTAGGACTCAGTGGTCTTCATGGATTTCTGATAGATTGATTTTCAATATATTTTGGTCTAGTTTCTTAAAATAAGCAATGGCTGTCAAGCAGGACCTAATGTTGTCAGTCTCATCATGATTTTTTACGGTTCTCTTTATCCTTTCGTCCAGTTATGAGCATTTCTTCTTCCTCTTATTCCCTTCAAGATTCATCTCCAACTTCATGTACACGCAGTTCGTGAGCTCCGATTCCTTCTTCAAGCTCTTCACCAATAGTTATTCTAGGGTGTGGGTTTCCATCAGTATTATTTATTTTGTTGTGCTACCCTTCAATAACATTCGTCATTCAGCATATTTTTCCGTACCAATTCTACACTGGAATGGGGGATGTTCTCATTCTGTAGCCAATAGTCCACAAAGTAGTAAAATAATTCAAAGAGCCTTTCTTTATAATGACCTTCTGCTTACTGACTTACGACCTCCGGTTTTATAAATGCCAGCGCTGCATACATGTTGACATGAAGTCTTAAATCTCCGTTGTGGCGGCAATCCTCAGACAGAGATCTATTAAGTCTTCTCCATAAACTCTTATTCATATGGAAATAACATCCATTCATTACACGTGAGGGGAAACATGACGAAGGGCCAATATCGCAGCTGCTTCAAAATCGACGTTCACTTCTGTAGGACATTACTGATGAACTGCTTACTTAATCGGACAAAACAGACGAAATTATGTGTCTTTCTTCTTACTACTGCAGGTTCAAATGGTTCAAATGGCTCTGAGCACTATGGGACTTAACAGCTGTGGTCATCAGTCCCCTAGAACTTAGAACTACTTAAACCTAACTAACCTAAGGATATCACACACATCCATGCCCGAGGCAGGATTCGAACCTGCGACCGTAGCAGTCGCGCGGTTCCGGACTGCGCACCTAGAACCGCGAGACCACCGCGGCCGGCAACTACAGCAGGAAGAATGTCTGTTTCGTCACCTAAATCTGCGTGTATGGTATAGATTTGTGCAAATTGCCTGTTGTACCTCCTAAATGTTCCATCTTTAAAAAGACGGTAAGACGTTTTTGTGCTTTCTTCTCCTTTATTTGCACTAGATATGATTATACTCTTCTCCGATGAACCATGGACCTTGCCGTTGGTGGGGAGGCTTGCGTGCCTCAACGATACAGATAGCCGTACCGTAGGTGCAACCACAACGGAGGGGTATCTGTTGAGAGGCCAGACAAACGTGTGGTTCCTGAAGAGGGACAGCAGCCTTTTCAGTAGTTGCAGGGGCAACAGTCTAGATGATTGACTGATCTTGCCTTCTAACACTAACCAAAATAGCCTTGCTGTGCTGGTATTGCAAACGGCTGAAAGCAAGGGGAAAGTACAGCCGTAATTTTTCCCGAGGGCATGCAGCTTTAGTGTATGGTTAAAAGATGATGGCGACCTCTTGGATAAAATATTCCGGAGGTACAATAGTCCCCCATTTGGATCTCCGGGCGGGGACTACTCAAGAGGACGTCGTTATCAGGAGAAAGAAAACTGGCGTTCTACGGATCGGAGCATGGAATGTCAGATCCCTTAATCGGGCAGGTAGGTTAGAAAATCTAAAAAGGGAAATGGATAGGTTAGATATAGTGGGAATTAGTGAAGTTCGGTGGCAGGAGGAGCAAGACTTTTGGGCAGATGAAAACAGGGTTATAAATACAAAAGCAAACAGGGGTAATGCAGGAGTAGGTTTAGTAATGAATAAAAAAATAGGAGTGCGGGTAAGCTACGACAAACAGTATAGTGAACGTATTATAGTGTCCAAGATAGACACGAAGCCCACGCCTACTACAGTAGTACAAGTTTATATGCCAACTAGCTCTACAGATGACGAAGAAATTGAAGAAATGTATGATGCGATAAAAGAAATTATTCAGATAGTGAAGGGAGACGAAAATTTTATAGTCATCGGTGACTGGAATTCGAGAGTAGGAAAAGGGAGAGAAGGAAACATAGTAGGTGAATATGGATTGGGGGTAAGAAATGAAAGAGGAAGCCGTCTGGAAGAATTTTGCACAGAGCATAACTTAATCATAGCTAACACTTGGTTCAAGAATCATAAAAGAAGGTTGTATACCTGGAAGAATCCTGGAGATACTAAAAGGTATCAGATAGATTATATAATGGTAAGACAGAGATTTAGGAACCAGGTTTTAAATTGTAAGACATTTCCAGGGGCAGATGTGGATTCTGACCACAATCTATTGGTTATGAACTGCAGATTGAAACTGAAGAAACTGCAAAAAGGTGGGAATTTAAGTAGATGGGACCTGGATAAACTGAAAGAACCAGAGGTTGTAGAGAGTTTCAGGGAGAGCATAAGGGAACAATTGACAGGAATGGGGGAAAGAAATACAGTAGAAGAAGAATGGGTAGCTCTGAGGGATAAAGTAGTGAAGGCAGCAGAGGATCAAGTAGGTAAAAAGACGAGGGCTAGTAGAAATCCCTGGGTAACAGAAGAAATATTGAATTTAATTGATGAAAGGAAAAAATATAAAAATGCAATAAATGAAGCAGGCAAAAAGGAATACAAACGTCTCAAAAATGAGATCAACCGGAAGTGCAAAATGGCTAAGCAGGCATGGCTAGAGGACAAATGTAAGGATTTAGAGGCTTATCTCACTAGGGTTAAGATAGATACTGCCTACAGGAAAATTAAAGAGACCTTTAGAGAAAATAGAGCCACTTGTATGAATATCAAGAGCTCAGATGGAAACCCAGTTCTAAGCAAAGAAATGAAAGCAGAAAGGTGGAAGGAGTATATAGAGGGTCTATACAAGGGCGATGTACTTGAGGACAATATAATGGAAATGGAAGAGGATCTAGATGAAGATGAAATGGGAGATACGATACTGCGTGAAGAGTTTGACAGAACACTGAAAGACCTTAGTCGAAACAAGGCCCCGGGAGTAGAAAACTTTACCATCTGGTGAGCAAGATGTATGAGACAGGCGAAATACCCTCAGAATTAAAGAAGAATATAATAATTCCAATCCCAACGAAAGCAGGTGTTGACAGATGCGAAATTACCGAACTATAAGTTTAATAAATGACAGCTGCAAAATACTAACGCGAATTATTTACAGACGAATGCAAAAACTGGTAGAAGCAGACCTCGGGGAAGATCAGTTTGGATTCCGTAGAAACGTTGGAACACGTGAGGCAATACTGACCTTACGACTTATCTTAGAAGAAAGATTAAGGAAAGGCAAACCTACGTTTCTAGCATTTGTAGACTTAGAGAAAGCTTTTGACAATGTTGACTGGAACACTCTCTTTCAAATTCTAAAGGTGGCAGGGGTAAAATACAGGGAGCGAAAGGCTATTTACAATTTGTACAGAAACCAGATGGCAGTTATAAGAGTCGAGGGGCATGAAAGGGTAGCAGTGGTTGCGAAGGGAGTGAGACAGGGTTGTAGACTCTCCCCGATGTTATTCAATCGGTATATTGAGCAAGCAGTAAAGGAAACAAAAGAAAGATTTGGAGTAGGTATTAAAATCCAAGGAGAAGAAATAAAAACTTTGAGTTTCGCCGATGACATTGTAATTCTCTCAGAGACAGCAAAGGACTTGGAAGAGCAGTCGAACGGAATGGACAGTGTCTTGAAAGGAGGACATAAGATGAACATCAACAAAAACAAAACGAGGATAATGGAATGTAGTCGAATTATGTCGGGTGATGCTGAGGGAATTGGATTAGGAAATGAGACACTTAAAGTAGTAAAGGAGTTTTGCTATTTGGGGAGCAAAATAACTGATGATGGTCGAAGTAGAGAGGATATAAAATGTAGACTGACAATGGCAAAGAAAGCGTTTCTGAAGAAGAGAAATTTGTTAACATCGTGTGTCAGGAAGTCGTTTCTGAAAGTATTTGTATGGAGTGTAGACAAGTATGGAAGTGAAACATGGACAATAAATAGTTTGGACAAGAACAGAAGCTTTCGAAATGTGGTGCTACAGAAAAATGTTGAAGATTAGATGGGTAGATCACGCAACTAATGAGGAGGTATTGAATATGATTGGGGAGAAGAGAAGTTTGTGGCACAACTTGACTAGAAGAAGGGATTGGTTGGTAGGACATGTCCCGAGGCATCAAGGGATCACAAATTTATCTTTGTATGGCAGCGTGGAGGGTAAAAATCGTAGAGGGAGACCGGGAGATGAATACACTAAGCAGATTCAGAAGGATGTAGGTTGCAGTAGGTACTGGGAGATGAAGGAGCTTGCACAGGATAGAGTAGAATGGAGAGCTGCATCAAACCAGTCACAGGACTGAAGACCACAACAGCAACATGATTATCCTCTCCTTTAACCTATCGTCTTCTGGAGGAAAACTACTGCCAGCTATTTTTAAGAGATCGTCGTGAAGATCCAGTTAGTAAGGGTTCTTGGAATCTTGTTGTTTCTCTTTAACTTTACTCCACTGACACGCAATGTACTCTCCATAGATTCTGCATTAGTCATCACTGTAACAAAGTCATACCCTTTATTATGAATATTTCCCATTTCATCCACATATATGTCGGGTAACTGTGTAGTTTCTTCCCGAAACCTCCTCTTTACCTGCTCCACTTGCTTATTCACTCCCAGAGCTGAATCATTAGGTGGTCGACAGATTATGTTCTGGTACGTTAAACACTTCCCTGTTCTTCGAATGCATTCTTCCCTTCCAATGATCCGATTTTGTACGTAAACACACTAATGTGACACCAACCTCAAAGATTCCTTCACTTTACGATGCGCGTAACCACCGTAATGAGCAGAAGGCTTGCCCTCGGTCGTTGTAATAAGTTTCATACAGATGGTCACACTAGGAACTTCGGAAGCAAAGTAAGCATAAGTACTTGTCTTTCGACCAGCGTGTTGTTATCCATTCACATCATGTAAAACCGCAAGTGTCTGGACACCGTCCACGGTAATTCCAGGGACCAGGTAGTGGGGGAGGAGGAGGAGATAGGGGTACCCAACGCTTCGGAGCATATAAAACCGCAAATGTCCAGGGTCGCAAACGTCCGCGTTCGCAACCATCACATAGGGCACAGGTGAGGAATCAACAATTAATTCAGGTGCACGTGTGCCTTATAATAGGCTGCAACGTCGGTTTCATTGTCAGAAACTCAAACTTCAGTAAATAGGATCCAGAACATGTAATTGCAAATACTTAGTCGTCGATTTGAACTCTTATCACACCATCTCACAGCGAAAGGATGTATTTTGTTTTTTAGAAGCGAAGTTACATTTGTGAGGAGGTGCAGAAACTTCACGACATTATAAAGTGGATTAGAAATGTTGAGATAAACGGAGACAATGTACAGAATGAATTGAGCAATCTATGAGAGTGTCGTGCGGAATGTACGCGCGGTTAGAGGCGCCATGTCACGGATTGCGCGGCCCTTCCCGCCGGAGGTTCGAGTCCTCCCTCGAGCATGGGTGTGTGTGTTGTCCTTAGTATAAGTCAGTTTAAGTAGTGTGTAAATTTATGGTCCGATGATCTCAGCAGTTTGGTCCCTTAGGAATTCACACACGTTAAAAAAAATGAGAGTGTATAACAATCATATGGGTATACTAAAAGTCAATATTAATTCTACAGGGTAATTATAAAGCCCTTGAAACATTCCAAAACATCGATACAGATACATTCACAAGACCAACGTAGATGTTCTATGTGTCCACCCTTCCTCAGACGGCACTCATGTAATTGGTAGTCCAATTCTGCCCATACCCTACCTGACATTCAGGAGTGACAGTGAGAAAAGCTGCGCTAACTTTTTCAGAATCCCCGAAGTGTTAGACAGATGCATCTGGAGTCTCCGTCCCCCATGTGCGTGTGTTGTGTAGGTTGAATTTTTCTGAAAATGAGAAGTGGCGTCGTCACTGAAGATTAATTTGCTTGTGAAGTCGTCGTTTTCCAGATGGTATCGCATATAAAATCAGAACTGCACACGGCGCAATTAGTCGTCATGGCTTACGGCTTGCAGCAACTGCAATTTGTATGGCATCACTTTTCATCGCTAACGAAGCATTTTCCCTACCTTTGCCTAACGAATGATCACTTCTGCACTAGCTTCTTTGGTAGACTTCGCAACTTCACGTCACTCACACGGTCCACTGTCAGTTCTGCCAGACATGGTTCGATCGGAATGTTTTGCAGCGGAGAAGGGATAAACAAACACCTTTTTCGAATTTCTTGTGCTACTTCACTGTGCTGTTATAAACTGCTGTTGTCTTGTGAAAATTGCTAAAGAAAGCTTTTTGCACAGTCGCTACCTCATAGCAACGGTTAAATTCTAGAACACAGAATGCTTTTCTAACAGGTTCGCTGCGATTTTCAATAACTATAGTTTATGGTGCCACTGTCGGGATTTCCCAAACTAACTTGCCGATACCATGTTAAAATAAAAAAGAGATTTTGAGAGTTTGTCTTTCACGCACTCTTATGATCCGTTACCTAAGTTCAGACGTTTACTTATACCGACTTTTTAAAATTTTTAGTGGACTTAATAATAAACCTGTACATCTTCTCTTACAAAGCCTCTTCGCGATGTTTGGTGGAGGACATTTAGCTTACGGCCCACACACCCCTCCTTCCCATTTTTCCTGTTTTTCTTGATTGGTGCGAATTTATCAAATTTTACGGTCATGATCGTTTCACGAGATGTATGTCAAGGTGATTATCCCTTCTTCTCTTCTTAGAATTTTAACAGTAAGCAGTTCAGTGTTGCTTATCTCTCACGGAGCGTCCTCATCACCTGGAGGTGGATGAGATTCTCCTAAACACTCTCCCTCCTAACTAAACGAGCCCTTCGCGGAATGCGTTACGACTCTTCAGATTTTGCCCTTCTCCTCTGTAATCCTATGTGGAACGGATCCGAGACTCAAGAGAAATATTTAAGAACCAGCCGAACGAGATTTCGTTAGTGGCTAAATTATCTTTTCAACGGCAAATGTGGATACTGACCATAAACAGTTGGTTGTAATCTGCAGATTGATACTGAAGAAATTGAAAAGAGTTAGCAAATAAAGATGACACCTGCATATATTGATATGAAGAAAGGATAAAATACAAAAATCCAACAAATCAAGGAGGCAAAAGGGAATATAATCGTTTAAGAAATAAGATTGACAGAAAGTGCATAGTCAGGCAGCAGGAATGATTACACAAGAAATGGATGGCTACAGGAAAGATAGACGCCACATAATTCGAGAGTAAAAGAAACCTTTCAGGGACAGAAAGCAGCTGTATGAATACTAAGAATGTAGCTGACAACCCAATACATAAGGAACGTTGAAAGTTACAAGGAATATATAGATAACCTATACAAAGGAAACGAATTTGGAAAATATATTGTTGAAAGAGAAGTGGAAGTAGTTAATAATAATGAGGACAATATGATACTCCGAGAAGAATTTCACACAGCTCTGAAAGATGTAAACCTAAACGAGGCACCTGGAGAAACAACACTGTCTCAGAATTACTGATACCCGTTCGAGAACATATCATCCTATTCCACGTAGTATGTAACATACATGCGACTGGAGAAATATCCGCAGATGTTAAGGAGAAAATAACAATTACAGTTTCAAATAAAGGTTGTGATAGGTGTGAATAATACTGGATATTCAATTTGATAAGTCATTGTCGTAAAGTACTAATACGAATTGCTCACATAAGAATCAAGGCATTATAGAAGCTAACCTTAGGGAAGTTTGGTTTGGCTTCCAGATAAATGTAAGAACACATGAAGCAATACTGTCTTTCGTATCTTTAAGAGATAAGAAATTAAATAAGGTAAACCTGCAAGGATAGCATTGTAGGCTGAAAGAAAGCTCTTGACAGTTTTGACTGGCATATATTCCTTGAAATTCTGAAAGTAGCGAGTAGAAGTTACCTGCAACTTGTTCACATGACAGGGCTGCATCCTATCTCTGACGTTATTCTGCTTGTATATTGAACAAGCAATGGAGGAAATCAAGGAGAAATTTGGAAAGGGAACTAAAGTTGTGGAAGAAGCAATAAAAACCTCGAGGTTTGTCGATGACGTAGAATTCTGTTAGCTAGAACAAAGGACTTGGAAGACTAGTTGAGTGGATAGTGTGTTGAAAAGATCTTATGAGACGAAAACCAACAATAATTAAAAGAAATGGTAGTGGACGTTGACGAATAAAATTGGGAGAAGTTAAGGGAATTAGACAAGAAAATATGAAGCAAAAATTAGTAGACGAGATGGTTTAGCTGATCAGCAAAATAACAGAAGATGAGACCGAAGTAGAGATAATACAAAATGTGAAAATGCGATTTAGTCATATGATGACATGGTTGGAGACCGTTGCTGTTATTTGAAGACAAATGTTGATGGTGTTGAGACAGCAACCAGCCACAAATTTATTTTAAGTTCCTTTATTCAAAGGGTACGGCTACCGATTTCGAATCATTACAATTCATCGTCAGACGGCTTTCATGCTTTAATTACAACGTGTTCTGCGTTTTTTACTGATTGGTTATCGTGAAATATCTGTCTGGAGTACTTGTTTTCATAGTTTTTGTCCAGCAGACGACGTTTGTAGTTTTTGCCGCATTCGCATCATTACACACATAAACTTACGTAACTGAGTGCTTCAGATTTGTCACTGAATGCATCTCCACCACATTTCTATCGTTGCACACGTAAATTTGTATCACTTAGCACTTCAACTTAGTCACAGAACAGAAAGTTGACGAAAAACAGTTCAGACTTGAAGTGAATAGAAGTTTTTGATATGTGATGGTATGTAAGTATGTTGAAAATCACAAGGGTAAATCGAGTAACTAATGTAGACATGCTGAATGTAATTGATGAGAAATTAAATTTGTGGTTTAACTTCGTTAAAACAAGGGATCGGCCTCTGTTCTAAGTCCTCAGGGAATAGTCATTTTGGTGACGGCAGAAGTTTGTGGGGTAAGAATTGCAGAGGGAGACCAAGTTCACTACAATATGCAGGTCAAAGCCGATTTAGGTTGCGGTAGTTAAGGGGGGTAGGACGTCAAACGGGCCGACTTGGAGTAGGAGAGGCACCACAGGACATTTTAATTTCCACTGTCTATACTTTTACAAATAAATTCATAAATCTTTGTCAGCATGACCAGGAAGAATTCGGGATTCACACTCATAGCAGTTCAAAAACATAACAAAATAAATTTTTTTACACGTGAAATTTCATCATTTTTTCGCTTATTATTGGCTGCATTTGTTGCTATAGGTACATTTTTCTTCACAAGTAAGAGAGATTCTTTGATGAATTTTGCGCAGCACACAACCAATAGTTACAGGTGTAAGAAACTCTAGAATTTTCCAAATCTATTAAAAACTGTGGTAAAAATTGAGATAATTAACTGCAAAATTTGATTTCTTTTCTAAACATAAAGTTTAAAACGTAACAGCCCATTCGTTTTTTTATAAATTAAACAGATTCTGGAGTTTCAGACACCTGTAAGTATGGTTTGTATGCTGTGCAAAATTCATCGAACAGTCTCTCTTACTTATGAAGAAAACCTATAGCAACAAACGCAGCCAATAGTAAGTGAAAAAATGATGAAATTTCACATGCAAAAAAAAAAATTATTTTGTTATGTTTTTGAACTTCCGCTGCTACGAGTGTGAATCCTGAATCTTTCCTGGTCATGCTGACAAACTTTTATGAATTTACTTGTATAGACAGCGGAAATTAAAATGTCCTGTGGTGCCTCTCCTGTTCCAAGTCGGCCCGTTTGACGTCCTACCCCCCTTACGCGGAGATAAAGATGACTGCACAGGACAGACTAACGTTGAGAGCTGTATTAAACAGATCTTCTGACCGAATACAACAGCACAACCACTGCGGTACATACTGTTCCATAAAATAATCATTGAAACTGTGATGGCTTGGCAATATTAGTCTCTTGGAAATAACACTACCTGAGAATGGAATAAGAGAATAACCTTGGGAATGAGGGCTGCTGTCGTGAGAGAGACTGGTGCGGGGAAAGAAAAAGTCTCTGCCGAGAAGAAGTTGCAACAGAGCAGGGTTGCCTAGAGTGCCGACAAGCAGGACTCCATTGTCCTCAGGTGGCACCGTGCGGTGGGACTGAGAGATAGAGCAGATACGGGAAAGGTCAGCATTTCGTATCCGGTTCGAGTCCTGCAGCCGAAACCGTGGATGAGATGCGGAAAAGTCAGTCAGGAGAGCATCTCCTGAATTTCCATTGTGGAAACTAGCCAATCAGTTTCTTCGGAGTTGATGTGATCCATGAATCACTAATCGTTTCCAAGTTGGTGCAGTGTGTGGTAAGACACTGGACTCGCATTCGAGAGGACGGCGCTTAAATCCGTCCGGCCATCCAGATTTTGGTTTATAGCTTCAGGCAAATGCCACGATGGTTTCTTCAAGGCTACTTGGCCGATTTCCTTCCTAAGCTGCGACCTGCCTTTCCATTCTAACAACCTTGTCGCGGCGTGACGTTAAACTCTGAATCTTCCTTATTTTTCTAATCGTTTTCTGGTAATACTGCACCGCGTATCCATTCGGAGTATTCTTTTCAATATGAATAAAGATTGTCAATAGCGAATATTCATGACGGTTTCTAAAGCACATATATTTGTAATCCTCTTGTTGAACATGTCTGTTAGATGGCTTGAGTTGTCTGTGGTTGCGAGAACCATTTGTTCTTATTCTGTTCTCTCGACTCTAAATTAGTTTCACCACCTTCTTTGTAACTTGACTATCTAAGTCGAATAACGTCTGAAATTAAAAAAAGAAACTGAAAAATGAAACGATTTGCCTAAAAGTAAGAAATAAAATAGATTAGATAAACATTTGACGCGCCTTTGAATGTTACTCGAAATCATGTACAGTAAATTCGGCGCGTCAAATGTTCCTTTAAACTATTATGCTTCTTACTTTTATACAAGTCATTTTACGAAACATTTTACCATTCAATGTTTTTAACATTCAAGTTTTGTTCAGAAAGCTAGAAATATGATGTATTTAAACGTCGATCGGTATTCTATTATTATTAATAGTACATGTAAAACACCATAAAATAATTACTGTAGAGTTATGAAATTTCAGAAATACACTTGTTTACGTAACTTATTTAAACGATTAACACTGAAAGACCACAGGTTAATGTAAGCGCGAGATTTACTATTGCAAAATGGTTCAAATGGCTCTGAGCACTACGGGACTTAACTTCTGAGGTCATCAGTCCCCTAGAACTTAGAACTACTTAAACCTAACTAACGTAAGGACATCACACACTTCCATGCCCGAGGCAGCGGTCGCGCGGTTCCAGACTGTAGCGCCTAGAACCGCTCGGCCACACTGGCCGGCTTACTATTGCAAAAGTGAAATGCTGGTACATAAATAACCGGTGTAACCACCAGAATGTTGAATGCAAGCATGCGACAGTGCATGCATTGTGTTGTACAGATGCCAGATGTCAGTTTATGGGATGGAGTTCCATGCTGTTGCACATGGTCAGTCAGTACAGGGACGGTTAATGCTGTTTTTGGATGACGCTGGAGTTGCCTTCCGGTGATGTCCCATGTATGCTCGATTGGAGAACGATCTGGTGGTCGAAAAGACCAAAGCACCTTGTCGATACTCTGTAGAGCATGTTTGGTTACAACAGTGGTATGTGGACGAGTGTTATCCTGTTGGAAAACACCCCCTGGCGTGCTGTTCATGAATGGCGGCGAAACAGCTGGAATCACGTACAAATTTTCAGTCGGGGCGCGTGGGATGACCACGACAGCGCTCTTGCTATCATACGAAATCGCATCACAGACCATAACTTGAGGTGCAAGTCCTGTGCGTTTAACATGCAGAGAGGTTGCTGCTGCTCAACTGCTGCTCATATTGCTGCTCCAGATGCAGTACGATGCGCCAGAGCCATACACCGAACATGATGGTCTTCTCTCTCTCGGTAGTGCCACGTGGCCGGCAGGATCCAGGTCTTCTGGCGACTGTACATTCTCGTGACCACCGCTGCCAGGAGACATGTACGGTGGCTACATTCCTGTCAAGTGTTTGATCAGTATCACAGAAGGAACACCCAGCTTCTCGTAGACCTATTACAACGACCTCGTTCCAATTCAGTGAGGTGTTGATAATGCCATCGTTGTCGCCTTAAAGACATTCTTGACTAATATCAGCTCACCACGTCGAAACTCAAAACTAACTAACGCTCATGGCCGTTACAGCGTGTAAGTAAAGCAAACCTGATTTACATCTTCATAGCGGCGCTATCAGCTCAACTATTACGCGAGTGGTGCGAAATCTGAATAGACATCGAGTTCGAGACGTAGAGACCCGCCTGCCAACTTTCGTTTATGTCGCAGAACTCCTTCTTGTTGCTGCGATTTTTTGCCCTGGCAGAGTAGATCGAGAGAAAGCTGAGAGGTGTCACTCGATGCTGTGATTTGATATTTATTTTAATTTATCAAATGAAGGAAGGAATTCCATAATTTCTACTACAGTGTAACTCTTTATGTGGGAAATAACTAGGTCTTGATGAGAACAACTTTTTCAAACTTCATTTACATACCTAGCAGTAGCTGTTCCTGAAAAATTTCAATTTTCTTTCAGATCACTAAGCTTTTCTTGGTTACCCTGATTACTTTCAAGAAATTAACCTTTTATTGTGAAACTATTCTGTACGTTCATTAGTTCGATGCACTATTTGTACATTGCCTATTGTAAGTATGGCTATGGAAATTCGGACAAAAATCGTTGTGTAATTTGTAAGGCGTCTTGTTATTGCTCCTCTCAGACATTTGACCAAAAAGAAAGAGAGAGAGAGAGAGAGAAACGAAAAATCGTGCGGCAGACGTCTGTTATGAGTGTAAGTGCTGCGGTGCTTGGTAGTCGCGTAACAACTTCTTCAAGTAAGTGAAAAATATTACTTAAATGCTAAGCTGACACTGACAACTCTCTCGATATTTGGCACGAACAGTAGATTCAAACTCGCATTGCCTAGCTCATTTTGTCATTTTTAGGTTGCATGAACACTGCAACGTATTGTAGTGTTCACGTACAATAAAATTTGTCATACTGCTTAAGTAATGTTATGCAGTGTTGACATAAAACCAGAACGTCTGAAGTATTATAGTTAAAGAGAAATGTACTGCTCAAAAGAATTAGGGGAACAGGACGTTCGGCGTCTGCGACACTCCATTGACCAATAATTGTGAACTAGGTATGTTACCAAATTATATTTTCATCTTTCACAAATTAAATACACAACAAAACGTCATTGAATCCTCTATCATTCACATAAAAAGATCTCAAATATCCGACAGGTGTCGAAAACAAAGTGGGAACAAGCATTCATCCCTTCATTCTCGGTGCTGTTCATTGGAATTTGCGAGCCTGAATAACGCGTATGCGCTCCAAGGGTGTTTATCACTGCCTTACTCCTACGTGGTGTGTAAGTCTATGGAGGTCAGCCTGTGTCATCCGTTCCCATTCTTCAATGAGTGGCCATGCCAGTTCTAGGAGAGTGTGGTGGAACAGGATGACTACGAATTCGTCTGTCAGGCTTGTCCCCCATATGCTCGAAGAGGTTTTGACGCCCATCACGTGGCCCCTGGCATTAGAAGGAATTCAGAGCCACCACCATATGCAGCATCCCCCACACATTCCAACGGGATCTGTTTGATTTACTGTGTGCGGTAAGGCGACCATGGACAACGACAAGATCCGTATGGCTGTCAACACTGACGCCTTCCCACAACATCACAGTAACTTGGATATCTGTCAGATTCCTGGACAGCATCTGGGAGATACCGCTCACCACGGATCTCCACGCACGAACATGGCCATCACGTTGTGTTGGAGGATATGTGGACACGTCTGTGAATAACGCGTTTTGCCAGAGACAAATGGCAGAACTGAAAGTGAGCTGCAAAATGCGGGGTACTCGAACAGGACTTCTGGGTCGTATGGTCCTTTCACGTAACCCAGATCCTTACAGTCTGATCGAACTCAGCGTCTCCAGTGACCCTTCTGAGGTCGTCCTGCACTATTCTGGCGATATCCTTGCGATGCCGCAACGCAGTCATGGCCGATTATCGGTCAAGTGCGGTTGAAATGCGTCTGCGACCTTGTCCAATTCGCTGTGTGTACTGACCTCCGTGTAGCGTGTCTGCAACATGTGTATAACAGGTGGAGAGACATTGTCATGTACGGAAACACGACGGAAAGTCCATCCTTTTTTTGATCAAACAGACTGCCTTTGCAACTTTCATTGGATTAAGACATCGTGTTGCATGTGCTTGGTTGAATACAAAGTCCACAAATGACAGCTTCCATGTGTGTACCCCACCAGGAAACACCGGGAACCGGCGCTTGACACTGTAATGCATAACACAGCCAACAGATGACGAATGATTTTAATTGCTGCATATACTGAAAGCGAAAATCTTAAGCCATCCAATGAGACCACAGGTACCACCTGTATCAAAACAGATTTAACGTGCGGAACGCTGATTTACCTGTTCCTCTAATTCTTTTGGACACTGTTTATTCTCCAATTACGAGGGTGCAGATGCTGTTTTAGCATCCAGGTCCTCGTAATTTGAGAATAACATTTTTCGGAATGCACATCTGAACACAGCTTTATATGCAAATGAGTCATGGTTTTCTGAGGCAAAGAATAGGACCGAGGTGTTTCAGATGTGATGTTACAGAAAGATGCTGGAAATTAAATAGACATATGATGATTAATAAATAGGTTCTCTCCAGAATGGGCGAAAAAAGCATTTTGTGATACAGGGACGATTCTAGAAGTCGGTCAAGAGGGGGGGGGGGGGGGCGGCTAAGGGAGGAGGGGGTTGGGGGAATGGAATATCGACTAACAAAAGGAGAGTTGGGGTCCTCCACCGACAAATTGGTAAAATTTGGTTCTACTGAAAGTAGTTTTTAGTAACTGTTTTGGCGTTCAGGGTAAGAAATGCGTATTAATAAATAATAAGACTCCCATTTTAAGATAAATGATATTTATTGGTTTAGATAGTAAGCTATGTGCCGCTCTTTTTCTTTTGTTAAAATGTGTTTGAAATACATGGCAACCTATATTGCTACATAATTATAAAAAAATAATGAATCTGTTGGAGTAATATATTCGCTGATATCTAAAGTCATTTTATTCAGTGTAATATGATACTCTATTGGGGGGGGGGGGGGGGAGGACTATAGCCTACATAGCCCCTGATGTGGTAGAAGCTGTGAGTAAAGGAGAAAGGACAATATAGTGTGACACGTGTTTAGACATTAGTGAATAGTGGTACCAAAGCATCCGTAGTAGGGCAAATACTATAGAGGAAAATAGAGACTGAAATCTATCCAATAAATAACTGAGAACGTTGTGTTACTTTGAAGCCTGGTTTACGCCAGAGTAACCACAAGCGAACGACAGTTCTCTCTAGTTTAAATGGTGGCCGAGCGCAAGCGGGCAACGTTCGTTTCAGTGAACCTCCAAAAGAAATTTGCAGCTTCTTCGCTTTGGCGCGTAGCAGCTCGCAGACCATTAGCCTCCTGCTGTTTTGCGAGTGAACTCCTGTTGTTGACGTGAGCTGCGTGAACGATAAAGTGGTCTGAAGAGAATGTGATATTTCTGATAGCAGATTGTGGACTCGTATGTGCTTGTCACGTCCAAGAGATCCGCAGTAGAAATGAGCAGTAGAAATGACACAGAAAAAAAAGTGATTGGTAGAAAGTTATCAAAACACTCAAAAGTCCAAAGGGGCACGTGGGAATGACGATACATTTATTAAGAGCTTCCATCAGGCGGAACGAGATGAATAAGAACAAACTTCGTATTTATTTTTATTAATTTTAATAAACTTCTTGAAAATAAAGAAGTACGAATGTGTTTCTATTATGCTGATTAAAAATATACGAAAGACCGGTTGTTCTCGTTTGTTACGTTTATTGTTGCTGTGATTACATGGATGATGTATCATTGTAGTTTTAGAGATTTTTTTGAATCATCAGTCTTCTGACTGGTTTGAAGCGGTACGCCACGAAATCCTTTCTTATATCAACCTCTTCATCTTAGAGTAACACTCGAACTCTATATCCTCAATTGCTTGTTAGATGTATTCCAATCTCTGTCTTTGCCTACAGTACCATGGAAGGTATTCCCTGGCGTCTTAACACTTGAACTGTCATCCTGGCCCTTCTTCCTTTCTTCACCGATTCTGCACAGAACCTGTTCATTCCGTATCATCCCACGTAAGTTTCAACATCTTTCTATAATACTACATCTCAAACTCTTAAATTCTCTTCTGTTCCAGTTTTCCCAGAGTCGATGATTCACTGCTATGCGATGCTGTGCTCCAGTGCACATTCTCAGAAATTTCTTCTTCAAATCGACGCTTACGTTTGATATAGTAACCGAACAAACAAAAATCATTTTCCGACGATCACGCTACTTCCTGCCCTTTAACAAACTTAATAGACCTTAGCAGGTAGGTCTTGTGACAGACTGTATGAACATTCAAATTTCACTGATCATACCTTAATGAAATTATCGTCCTTAACTGTACTTCTCTAAAACCCTAAAAGTGTTCCGTATATGTCACTGCACACATCAGGAGCTGTCTGAGATATAGCAGTTACTCAAATGCGAAACAATTCATGATAAAGCTTATTTTCAGTTGCTAATGATTTAGAGCGCAAATCTAGGCTTTCTTCATGTTACGTTGCTCCACGGTTATCAGTGTTTTGCTTAAGACCTTCTCCACAGCTGTAAAGAAGCCAGCGACAATCCTGAACCGAGGTATGTGCAAACTTGTGAAAATATGCTAAGAATGCTTAGAGCTGCAATTCAGTGTCAAGTGCTGTACAAGCGCTTCACGCTTACTTGCAAGTTGGGAGGCTTACATTCTTCTTTTCTACACCATTTCGCATACTTCGCCAAAATCAACACGCTCGCATGTAAACTAATCCTATCCGAATACAACTGTTTCGGATCGTGGCTACAACTGCTATTGTATAGCTGGAAACCTGTATGGCAATTATTAGCGCCAACAAAATAAAACACAGTTTTACAACGGTTGGCACGCTACGCTCGTTCTCTCGGGATCTGTTCAGTTCCCTCCAGTGTAAACTCTTGTCCACAGGTACATCTACATCTACATGATTACTCTGCAGTTCACACTTCAATGCCTGGCAGCGGGTTCATCTAATCCCTTTCAGACTATTCCTTTACCGTTACACTCTCTAACAGCGCGAGGGAAAAATGAATATTTAAATCTTTCCCCACGAGTTCTGTTTTTTTTTGTATGATGATTATTTATTTCTATGTTGGTTGGTGTTAATAAAGGATTTTTGCATTCAGAGGAGAAAATTGGATATTGAAATTTCATGAAAAGATCTTTCCGCAACGAAAAACGCCGTTTTTTAATGATTGCCATCCCAATTCCCTTATCATATGGGTGACTCTTGGTCCCCTATTTCGAGATAATATAAAGCGAGTTGTCCTTTTTTCCGGACTTTTTCGAGGTCCTCCGTCAAAGCTATTTGGCAAGGATCCCATACCGCACAGCAATAATCCAGCAGAGGGCGTCAAGCATAGTGTAACCAGTCCCTTCACTAGACCTGTTGCATCTTTTTGTGATGTGCCAATAAAACGCAGTCTTTGGTTTGCCTTTTCGACAATATTATCTATGTGATCGTTTCAATTTACATTGTTCTTGTTTATTATCACTAGTTATTTAGTTGAACTGACAGCCTTTAGATTTGTGTGATTTATCGAGGAACCGAAATTTAACGCATCTCTGTTCGTACTTATGTGGATGATCTAACATTTTTGACAATTGATACTTTTCGCACTATACAGATATCTTGTCTAAATCTTCTTGCAATTGATTTTGGTCTTGTAATGACTTTACAAGAGGACATAACGAACCCAGTCGCAGAACTGAGACAATACTCCATAGACATGTAATCTGACTAGAAGCCGCTTTTGAGTAACGGTGTCAAAAGACTTTTGGAATTCTAGAAATGTCGAATCAATCTGAGATCCTCTTTCAATATCACTCATTACTTCGTGCAAATAAAGAGCTAGTTGAGTTAGACAAGAACGACATTTTCCGAATCCGTGCTATGAGTCGATTGTTCGTTACTCTCAAGGTAATTCATAATGTTCGGACACAGCATAAATTGCAAAATCCTGCTGCAAATCGACGTTAGTGATGTAATTCATCGGATCACTCCTATTTCCTTTCTTGAGTGCTGGTATGACCTGTGCAACTTTCCAGACTTTTGCTACGGATCTTACGTACAGTGAGTGATTGTATACGATTGCTAAATATGAGGCTATTGTATCAGTATACTCTGAATGATACGTAACTGGTACACTATCTGGACAGGAAGACTTGCCTTTATTAAGTGATTTAAGCTGCTTCGCTACTCCAAGGGGCATCTACTTCTAAGTTACTGGCGTTGAAAGCCCTTCTTGACTCGACTTTGGGAACATTTACGTAGTCTTCTTTCGTGATGGAATTTCGGAAAACCGTGTATAGTAACTCCGCTTTAACGGTACTGTCATCGACAATATTACCATCGGTATCGCACAATGAAGGTACTGATTGTGCCTTGCTATTGGTGTATTTTACATCTCTTTTGGTTTTCGGACAGATTTTAAAGCAGAATTTCGTTGTGGAGGCTATTAACAGTATCTCGCATTTAAGTCCGTACAATGTTTCGAGCTTGAGTAGAACATCGCCCTAGGCGCTACAGTCTGGAACCGCGCGACCGCTACGGTCGCAGGTTAGAATCCTGCCTCGGGCATGTATGTGTGTGACGTCCTTAGGTTAGTTAGGTTTAAGTAGTTCTAAGTTCTAGGGGACTGATGACCATAGAAGTTAAGTCCCATAGTGCTCAGAGCCATTTGAGCCAGAACATCGCCAGTCTTGGAGATTTTGCGTTCTTTTAATTTTGGCATGCGTTCCGAAACAGTGTTCTGACCTATTTTGTGTACCATTGGGAGCTCAGTACCATCTTCTATTGATTTATTTGCTATAATTCTAAAAATGGGTCTGAGCACCACGGGACTTCACATCTGAGGTCATCAGTCGCTTAGAACTTAGAACTACTTAAACCTAACTAACCTAAGTACATCACACACATCCATGCCCGAGGCAGGACTTGAACCTGAGACCGTAGCGGTCGCGCGGTTCCAGACTGAAACGCCTAGAACCGCTCGGTCACACCAGCCGGCCGTATAAATCTCTCAGCTGCCACCAGTACAAGAGAACAGTTGCGAACATTGTCGAATTGTATCCGAATATTCGTTCGCTTTTATTCGTTTCCATTGGCTATAGTATGAGGGTAGCATGTAATGAAGATGTCACGGGAAAGCAAGTTGTGGCAGAACCGCATGACCGCATCAACCCAGGCAGAACTTAAGTGAAACCCAGGAGTCCCCCCTTCCTCACTCCTTCGTGCACAACCTCCCCCCCCCCCTCCCCCGCCCCGCCAAAAAAATTGGAGGCGCCGGAACGCAGGCGTATGCGAACGCGGCGCTGTCGCTGTCGCTGTTGGGATCAGCAAGTGTCGCCTGGTGCTCAGGAAGCGAGCCGCGCTGTGCAGCATGCTACCCGAGGGCAGGGCGCTCAAGGACAAGGGCGGCGGCCGGCCGTCCGGGCTGCGCGCGCAGTATTTCGGGACGGAGCGGCGCAGCGCCTCCCGCTGCAAAACATGGCCCACTCCTCCCAGCGGTGCCGGCGCAGAGCGCGCTTCCCAGCAAACACGTCATCGCGGCGTTTCGCTCCGACTACGCGACTTCGGCGTCCAGACAGTCTGTTCTACATCTACATCTACATTTATACTCCGCAAACCACCCAACGGTGTGTGGCGGAGAGCACTTTACGTGCCACTGTCATTACCTCCCTTTCCTGTTCCAGTCGCGTATGGTTCGCGGGAAGAACGACTGTCTGAAAGCCTCCGTGCGCGCTCTAATCTCTCTAATTTTACATTCGTGATCTCCTCGGGAGGTATAAGTAGGGGGAAGCAATATATTCGATACCTCATCCAGAAACGCACCCTCTCGAAACTGGCGAGCAAGCTACACCGCGATGCAGAGCGCCTCTCTTGCAGAGTCTGCCACTTGAGTTTATTAAACATTACCGTAACGCTATCACGGTTATCAAATAACCCTGTGACGAAACGCGCCGCTCTTCTTTGGATCTTCTCTATCTCCTCCGTCAAACCGATCTGGTACGGATCCCACACTGATGAGCAATACTCAAGTATAGGTCGAACGAGTGTTTTGTAAGCCACCTCCTTTGTTGATGGACTACATTTTCTAAGCACTCTCCCAATGAATCTCAACCTGGTACCCGCCTCACCAACAATTAATTTTATATGATCATGCCACTTCAAATCGTTCCGCACGCATACTCCCAGATATTTTACAGAAGTAACTGCTACCAGTGTTTGTTCCGCTATCATATAATCATACAATAAAGGATCCTTCTTTCTATGTATTCGCAATACATTACATTTGTCTATGTTAAGGGACAGTTGCCACTCCCTGCACCAAGTGCCTATCTGCTGCAGATCTTCCTGCATTTCGCTACAATTTTCTAATGCTGCAACTTCTCTGTATACTACAGCATCATCCGCGAAAAGCCGCATGGAACTTCCGACACTATCTACTAGGTTGTTGTTGTTGGTGTTGTTGTTGTGGTCGTCACTCCAGAAACTGGTTCGATGCAGCCCTCCATGCTGCTCTATCCTGTGCAAGCTTCTTCATCACACGGTACCTACTTCAACCGACATCCTTCTAAAACTGCGCAGTGTATTCATCTTTTGGTCTCCCTCTACGATTTTTACCCTCCACGCTGCCCTCCAATACTCAATTGATGAACCCTTGATGCCTCAAACATTTCCTACCAATCGACCCCTTCTTATAGTCAAGATGTGCCACAAATTTCTCTTCTCCATGATGCTGTTCAATACCTCCTCATTAGTTATGTGATCTACCCATCTAATCTTCAGAACTCTTCTGTGGCACCACATTTCGAAAGCTTCTATTCTCTTCTTTTCCAAACTATTTATCGTCCATGGTTCACTTCCATACATGGCTACACTCCATAGAAATACTTTCAGAAACGACTTTCTGACACTTAAATCAATACTTGATATTAACAAATTTCTCTTCTTCACAACGCTTTCCTTGCCATTGACAGTCTACATTTTATAACCTCTCTACTTCGACCATCATCATTTATTTTGCTCCCCAAATAGCGAAACTCATTTACTACCTTAAGCGTCTCATTGCGTAATTTAATTCCCTCAGCATCACACGACTTAAATCGACTACATTCCATTATCCTTGTTTTGCTTTTGTTGATGTTCATCTTATATCCTCCTTTCAAGACACTGTCCATTCCGATCAACTGCTCTTACTGGCCCTTTGCTGTCTCCGACAGTATTACAATGTCATCAAAAATCGTCGAAGTTTTAATTTCTTCTCCATGGATTTTAATTCCTTCTCCGAATATTTCTTTTGTTTCCTATACTGCTTGCTCAATGTACAGATTGAATAACATTGGGGATAGGCTACAACCCTGTCTCACTCCCTTCCCAACCACTGCTTCCTTTTCATGCCTCTCGACTCTTGTAACTACCATCTGGTTTCTGCAGAAATTGTAAATAGCCTTTGGCTCCCTGTATTTTACCTCAGCCACCTGCAGAATTTGAGAGAGTATTCCAGTCAACATTGTCAAAAGCTTTCTCTAAGTCTACAAATGCTGGAAACGTAGGTTTGCCTTTCCTTAATCTATATTCTAAGGTAAGTCGTAGGGACAGTATTGCCTCAAGTGTTCCAACAGTTCTGCGGAATCCAAACTGATCTTCCACAAGGTCTGTTCCTACCAGTTTTTCCATTCGTCCGTATAGAATTCGCGTTACTATTTTTCAGCCATAACTTATTAAACTGAAAGTTCGGTAATTTTCACATCTGTCAACACCTGTTTTCTTGGGAATTGGAATTATTATATTCTTCTTGAAGTCTGTGGGTATTTCGCCTGTCTCATACATCTTGCTCACCAGATGGTAGAGTTTTGTGTGGGCTGGCCAATGGAATGTTGTCTACTCCCAAGGCCTTGTTTCCACTTAGGTCTTTCAGTGCTCTGTCAAACTCTATACGCAGTATCATATCTCTCATATCATCTTCATCTACATTCTCTTCCATTTCCATAATATTGTCCTCAAGTACATCTCCCTTGTATAGACCCTCTACATACTCCTTCCACCTTTCTGCTTTCCCTTCTTTGCTTAGAACTGGGTTTCCATCTCAGTTCTTGATATTCTTTTTTCTCCAAAGGTCTCTATCTATCTTACCCCTAGTGAGATATGCATGCCTCCACATCCTCACATTTGTCCTCCAGCCATCCCTGCTCAGCCATTTTGCACTTCCGGTCGATCCCATTTTTGAGACGATTGTATTTCTAATTGCTTGCTTCATTTACTACTTTTTTATATTTTCTCCTTTCATCAATTAAATTCAATATATCTACTGCTACCCAAGGATTTCTACTAGCTGTCAGCTATTTACCTACTTGTTCCTCTGCTGCCTTCATTATTTCATCCCTCATAGCTACCCATTCTTCTTCTACTGTATTTCTTTCCCACATTCCTGTCAATCGTTCCCGAATGCTCTCCCTGAAACTCTCTACAACCTCTGGTCCTTTAAGTTATTCCAAATCCCATCTCCTTAAATTCCCATCTTTTTGCTGTTTCTTCAGTTTTAATCTACAGTTCATAACCAATAGTTCGTGGTCAGAGTACACATCTGCCCCTGGAAATGTCTAACAATTTAAAACCTGTTTCCTAAATCTGTCATACCATTATAAAATCTATCTGAAACCTTCCAGTAGTTGCAGGCTTCTTCCACATGTACGACCTTCTTTCATGATTCTTGAACCAAGTGTTAGCTATGATTAAGTTATGCTCTGTGCAAAATTCTACCAGGCGGCTTCCTCTTTCTTTTCTTAACCCCATTCCATATTCTTCTACTACATTTCTTTCTCTTCCTTTCCCTACTATCGAATCCCAGTCTTCCATGACTATTAAATTTTCGTCTCCCATCAGTATTTGAATAATTTATTTTATCTCATCATACGTTTCATCAATCTCTTCGTCATCTGCGGAGCTCGTTGCTATATAAACTTGTGCTAATGTTCTGATTTGATCCATTATAAATGAATGGGTTTTTTAAAGACTGTGACTGTATAAACAATAGGTTTGTGTATAAATAAATAAATCTTCTGCTACAAGTCACGATTTTTCTTTATTTTATTTTTCGCAGAACGCATTTCGAGAAATAATTCCCATTTTCAAGTGCGTTCCTTTGTGTGTAATAAGCCACTTCTTTTGATGTTGTCAGTGTGTGTGAGTCTGCTTCATTTAGTTGACTTTCACTGTAATACATAAGAAACACGCGATTTTTTAGTTGGGTATCAATTCTTTTTGTGAAGCTAGTGGCTAAAATCTTGAAGAATTTGTACTTACAGTTTTCCAATGGTCCATTTGTGCAGAGTCTCACACACACTTAACATCACACACAACTTTTTGTACACTTTACACATCGAAAATATCTTATATAAACTAAACAGTTACAAAGATCTTCTTACAGGTAGTCCACAGAGATAAGCATTATAGGTCTTCCGCAGATTATGATATGCTTTTGTAGTGAGGTTATTTATCTTAACAATTTGGCTCATAATTTACTTATATTGATTTTACAATTGTGTTTATTTCTATGTTTTACTATTTTTATTTAAGTATATTATCGAGACATCTGAAAACATTCACTGATTCACTTTCAAGTTTTTCATTAAATATTTTATCTTCGTATTTTCTGTAATGTGAATATATCTCCAGTTTCTCAAGCAAATCCATTTTATGTTCTTCATTTAGTCGGTGGACTACTTTGACATTTTGCTCTATTTTTTCCAAATGGGTGTCCTGTATTATGTATGTGTGTTGCTATTGCTGATGCCGTGTGTTTGTTGTGTGTGCATGCTCTAATGTGCTCTGTGTACCTGGTGTTGATATTTCGGCCTGTTTGTCCTAGGCAGAACTTGGAGCATTCCTGCCATGTTACCATGTATAGTCCAGAATCTGAATATGGATTATGATTACACTTTATATTATGTATTAGTTTTTGCTGTAGTTTATTAGCTATAGAAAACCCAATTTTTACTCTGTGATTTTTGAAAATATTCTAATCTTCTGTGAAACACTGCCTATGTAATGGAATGTTAGATATACATTTGTTTTTCTTTTTTTCGTCAGTAATTCAGTTTGTACCTGGGTTTTTCATCACTTTGTCTAAGATTGTGTCAACCATGGAAGCATTGCAAACATTGGCAACTGCAATCTTTTTCACTGTGTTTATTTCTTGTTGCATATTTTCTTGGTTAAATGGTATTTTTGTTGCCCTACGCAGCATTGACCTGCCAAGCCAGGCAATGAAAGCTGTATATAAATACAAAAACCTTAAAATGAAAGTACTAAAAACAGTTGCACACATCAGATTCAACAAGCACTGTCAACAACTAGGCATAATTCCGACATATATATAAGTGAAAAATGTTCTAGCAGCAGCATAGCAAAACTTATAAAACACAAAGCAGAAAAACTGTGGCTGAAAACCGATATAAGGCAGTTACATAAGAAGCATGACTTACTAAACAGAAAGCTACTCAACATGCAGATAGGAGCAGCAAGCAACATGGAACCCACAGTTTATGACATCATTTGCAGGCACATCCAAGACACAGTTGACGAGGAATACTAGACCATTTGCAACACACATAACAAGAAACTACAGACTTTGACATCCAAATGAGATAAGAGATCCTACCTTGAGATAATTGCCAAAAGCACACACACATTTTACAGTAGAGTGGTGAACAACACAGACATAAAGTTCAACCAAAGAGAAAACGATCTACTCCAAAATCGACTAAAATACAATGTAAAGCCTAACCTCAACAACCATACACTGAAACTGGTTATAGCTGCAACAAAATGCAGCAGATGCTGCAAAATTAAATTCAAATACAAAAGCAGCAATAGGTCACAAAGTAAGCAAGCTTCTTGAGGAAGACATGAATAAAGAGAAGTTTAGATCTAAATATACAATAATTGATGCTAAAACTTTAAAATCTATAAATAATAAACTGAAAATCAACCAAACCATGATTGTAAAGTCAGACAAAAGTAATACATTAGTTGTGATGAAAGAAAAAGAATATATAGACAAAACACATGAATTTTTTGCTGATAATAATATTCAGCACATTGAAAAAGACCCAAGCAAACAATTTCAAAGTAAAATTAAGGAACAATTAAAGAACACACATTTCCTGTTGACAGAAACTGAAAAGAAATACCTTATATGTATGAATCCAAAAGCACCACACCTAAGAGCACATCCAAAAATACACAAAAATGGAAACCCGATACATCCCATGGTCAGCTCTATAAATAGCCCAGCATACAAACTGTCACAGAAACTGAATAACATACTGATGAATACTTATACATATGAAACAACATATTCCATAAAAACAGCATGATTCTAGCCAAAGAACGAAGAACCAGAAAGCTCCGCCAAGATGCACAGTTTATGTCACTCGACATCACCAACCTTTATTCAAACGTACTCATACAAGAAGCTCTAACAATTATACAAAAGAACCTTACGCAACACAAAAAACTTTCATACACAGAGATTGTCGAATTTTTGGAACTCCTTCAGCTAAATCTAAGTTACAACTACTTTATCTTTAATGACAAAATTTATAAACAACTTGATGGCCTAGCAATGGTATCATGTATATCAGGTACCATAGCTGACATATACATAAATCACTTAGAACAAAAATTATTTGACAGCTAAGAACCTCGCCTAAAGAAAATAGAATTTTATAGGAGATATGTAGATGACACACAACTGTTAGTGAAAGGGGATACCAAAGACATCACAGACATTCTAAATCATTTCAGTAATCTAAATGAGAAAATCAAATTTACAGTGGAACAGGAGCAAAATAAAAGTATCAACTTTCTAGACCTAAATATTACAAGACACAACAACACATGCACATTCAAAATTTATAGCAAAAACACAATGACTGACACCACAATCCCTGGAACCTCATGTTACCCAAATATCCATAAACAGACAGCATATAGGTCAGTCCTGCATAGGGAACAAAAATACCATTTAACCAAGAAAATATGCAACAAGAAATAAACACAGTGAAAAAGATTGCAGTTGCCAATGTTTGCAATGCTTCCATGGTTGACACAATCTTAGACAAAGTGATGAAAAACCCAGGTACAAACTGAATCACTGACGAAAAAGAGAAAAACAAATGTATATCTAGCATTCCATTACATAGGCAGTGTTTCACAGAAGATTAGAATATTTTCAAAAATCACAGAGTAAAAATTGGGTTTTCTATAGCTAATAAACTACAGCAAAAACCAATACATAATATAAAGTGTAATCATAATCGATATTCAGATTCTGGAATATACATGGTAACATGGCAGGAATGCTCCAAGTTCTGCCTAGGACAAACAGGCCGAAATATCAACACCAGGTACACAGAGCACATTAGAGCATGCACACACAACAAACACACTACATCAGCAATAGCAACACACATACATAATACAAGACACCCATTTGGAAAAAATAGAGCAAAATGTCAAAGTAGTCCACCGACTAAATAAAGGACATAAAATGGATTTGCTTGAGAAACTGGAGATATATTCACATTACATAAAATACGAAGATAAAATATTTAATGAAAAACTTGAAAGTGAATCAGTGAATGTTTTCAGATGTCTCGATAATATACTTAAATAAAAATAGTAAAACATAGAAATAAACACAATTGTAAAATCAATATAAGTAAATTATGAGCCAAATTGTTAAGATAAATAACCTCACTACAAAAGCATATCATAATCTGCGGAAGATCTATAATGTTTATCTCTGTGGACTACCTATAAGAAGATCTTTGTAACTGTTTAGTTTACATAAGATATTTTCGATGTGTAAAGTGTACAACAAGTTGTGTGTGATGTTAAGTGTGTGTGAGGCTCTGCACAAATGGACCATTAGAAAACTGTAAGTACAAATTCTTCTAAATTTTAGCCACTAGCTTCACAAAAAGAATTGATACCCAACTAAAAAATCGCGTGTTTCTTATGTATTACAGTGAAAGTCGACTAAATGAAGCAGACTCACACACACTGACAACATCAAAAGAAATGGCTTAATACACAGAAAGAAACGCACTTGAAAATGGGAATTATTTCTCGAAATGCGTCCTGCGAAAAGTAAAATAAAGAAAAATCGTGACTTGTAGCAGAAGATTTATTTATTTATAAACAAACCTATTATGTTACTGTGGTAGGTGTGGACTTCGTGTCTGTCTTGGCCACAATAATGCGTTCAGTATGCTGTTTGAAGTAGCTTACCCGCACTCCTATTTTTTTATTCGTTATTAAACCTACTCCTGCATTACCTCTATTTGATTTTGTATTTATAACTCTGTATTCACCTGACCAGAAGTCTCGTTCCTGCTGCCACCGAACTTCAGTAATTCCCACTATAACTTTAACTTATCCATTTCCTTTTTTAAATTTTCTAACCTACCTGCCCGATTAAGGGATCTGACATTCCACACTCCGATCCGTAGAATGCCAGTTTTCTTTCTCATGATAACGACGTCCTCCTGAGTAGTTCGACAGTCTAGAGATGGGAAAAGCTGACTGGTTAAAACCGATACAGCTACTTTAGTTCGGAATAACCGGTATTTTTCGGTACTTGCTTGGTCTCGGTTATAACAAATATTTTTTATTTTTTACTAATATCCGATTTAAAAACCTTCATACATATCAATTAGCCACAGCAACAGATCTACAGTTATTCGTTTTTTTAAAATAAAGATATCTTTGAAAAGAAGTAATTTTATACGTAAAACCTGCATTATTTTGAAATATTGTGTTGTTACAGTGCTATTTCAATAACAATACCGACAGAAACGAGCAACAAATACTTGCTATTAGAATTGGTACAGTACTGTTGAGAGCATAACGTCCCTGTTGCCATGTGTTGTGACTCCAGGTATGTGCGTATGTGCAGTATTCAAGACTTGCCCCCTCCGTGTCTACGCGGTAGTTTCTCACTGTTGTCTTTGGACATCTGTTGAATTGCAACCCTAGTTCGGAAATGTTTTTACGAACTGACATAAAATAAAGTACAATGCCTCATGTGCTTTAAAACATTAAAGATTTGTCTCCCATTTCTACGAAACAGTAGAAGAGGAAGGAAATTATGGTAATATTAATAAATTAAAAGCTTTATAACTATTCAATCATAAAGCACAATAGAAATAGAAAGTCTGCTGCCGGTATCTACTTAATATGCCTTTATCTAATTGTAGCCCTTGAAAACCGACAAATTAACACGAAAAATAAACTTCGTCAAACACAGTTTTCACCGTTAGCACTGGCTATTCGTAGTGCCCAAATACTGACACGATCCCTGATCGCAACATGATTTTGGAGCAGAGTTTCAAAAAATTATAATCAACAAGAGAATACTGATGATTTTGTCTGTCTTCAACCACTTACCACTTTTCGAGAATACCAGCGAAAGGTAGACGGACGTGTTTTATTTTATTTGCCTTTTTAATTTAATGTTTTGATTGTATGTATCCAGAAGCTGGAATAGTCAAAATTTTTCTATCTTTGTTCGATTTCTACGTTTATTACGGGAAATAATAGCAACAAAACACCGAAAATCGGTTACTTCAGGAACCGGTTATTCTGAGCGGTTTTAACAGTCCGGTTAAACGGGCGTGGGAAAAAACCGATATGACCGAAAACCGGTTGTTTCAGCGCAACTGTCATTTCTAAGTCAATAGCGACACTGACCAGAACACGCATTCTCTGTAGCCATTGGGAGATTTTAGTGGCCGTTTATAATACGAAATTCTCAATATTAGTGAATAGCAAAACGTTCATCAAATGACTGATTTAAGAGCTACGTTTCTTTGCTTTACTTAGACCTTCGCTTGCCAACAGAAAAATCTTTATTGGACGTAATTTTCTTAGCCTAGGCACAGTGAAGTACACTAAGGCTATAGCTACACACAAACTGCGCACGCCCCTCTCTCTGCCGCGTTAAGGTATGAAATCGACATCCAAGTCAAGTGTAAGTAAAGTAATCATCAATTCGAAGATTATTTTGAACACCACAATGCCTTGCTAGACACGGTCCAGTTGGAGGTGGTATGCCGTTGCCTCTCTCCTACCACTGAACTGACTTACCCAGCACGCTGTAGGGAATCTACCGTCTAAAGTGGGTCCAAACATCTACCGTCTAAAGTGGATTCCAAACCACGGTACAACTCGGCACTTTTCACATCAATGAACACTGCAAAAAGCACGGTTTCTGTCGATACACGTTATTCGAACTGGAGCCGACAACTTTTCTTATTTATATCTGGAATTAAGCATCGATATTTAACAGCAGAACGACGGAATGTATTGGTATACTAATGCAGTAGTACAGTTAACCTGTTCTCCGAAATTCGCAATAGATACTTCTAACTTAATTTCCCCGAAATTGACAATATCTATGCGATGGTTACCGTTTTTACATTTGTCCAGCTGAAAGGGTAGCTAACTCACACGTTCTGTTTACAGTTCCTTCTTCTTTTACGAACGACAGACTTACATTTTTCAATGCAATCCTGTTCTTGTTGCACTATGAATCATTTAGTTCATCGCTTCCACAGAACTAGACGACCAAATATTAGTTCGTGCAGCAAGCATTTACTTTTCTAACGATTCCTCAACAAAACGTTTGAAATATTTCTTATGAATTTGTTTCTGGATAGGTTTCGCTTTGACCAAACAATTTACTTTCCTATTTTTTACTTGGACATGTTCGCTGAAGTACAGCATATTCAGGTGGTTTTTTTTTTCAGCTGAATAAAATAAAAATTACCCTTTACTAACAATACATGTAGAGTTCCACTTTTTTAAGAAACGTAGAGCAGGCCCATTCAAAAATTTGAAAATAGTCAAATATTTTTATGTATAACTGGTTAACACATGCTCTAGTTTTTGTAGCTTCTTGTATTTTGCGTAATAGCTGTTTTTCTTTCACAGTTTTTCATCTGCAACCGTAGAGAACTTAATGTAGAAATGTTATGTACATCGAAAATTTACTGCTGGGATTGTTAAGCTGTTGTGCTTAACATTATTTTATTCTATGTAAAAGTGTGTGTGTGTTTTATTATTCTTTTATAAGAAATGGCATCCGTTTCTGTTCATAATATCTATTTTTTATACAAAATGAGCGCTGATGAGTAACAGCTTTCTCTTAAAGCAGTAAGCCTCAAGAAACCGCAAAAGAATGAAGATAATGGCATAATACAATACAAAACGCTGGCTATAGAGAAAACTCTTGTGGTGATTTAGTTATTAACGTTCCGTCTTCTCAAAATCTTCGACATTCGTCGCTCTGACGACTGTTGACTGGACTTTACGAACTGGCAATTTTATTCTCAAGGTTTGTCTCATACATCAAATACCGGTGAAAGGTGGAATCAGGTACTTGTCTATTTATCGAAAAAAAAAATTATTCGCTGGAATCGCGAAACACGCTATTAAGCGGTCGTTTCATTCATCAAGAAATACGTTCCATCGTCGTTACAACAGATAATAAACCGCTATAATTAAATTATATCATGAAACTTATTTTAAGAAAGAATTATCTTATTCTGGGATATAGTGCGGGAAAAGTTAGTCGACGTGAGTCGTTATTCGAGGAGTTCAGATTGGAATAAATAAGATTGGCGACCAGCAATTAGCTCATAAAAATAACTGTTTTAGAATTGAGCTGTACAGATTTAGGAGAACTTCTTAACACTTACGTAGTAATACCAGGACGGGGATTTCTACATCTAGACATACACTCCGCAAGCCACTGTGCAGCGCATGACTTTGACACACTGCCACAATATTGTCGATTTTCTGTCTTATTTCGCTCCCGTGCTGAGCGAGGAAAAAATGACTTTTATGTCTCTACGCATCCCCTAATCTCTATTATCTAATTCTCCCGCTCCCTACGCGAAGTATATGAAGGTGGAAACATATTGGTTGGCAAGTCTTCTTTTAGTACAAGTTTTATAACAACACTGTTTTTCTGGAAAGACGCCGTCTTTCTTCCATCAATTTCAAATCCCCGAGCATTTCTGTTAGAATTTCGCACGGACTGCATCGACCTGTTAACGATCTTAGCAGCGCATCTCTGAATACCATTCCATGTCTTTTTGACATGCCTACTTGATAACGATTCCAAAGACTGGAACAATACGTTACAACTGGTCGCATGCCATTTCTTTTATAGCTGTATTGCATTATCCAAGAACCCCTTCAACAGTTCTAAGTCTTTCGTTCGCTATTAATCAGCATGATCGTCTTATTTCACATCGCTTCTTAGTTTTACACCTAAATACACGCCTAAATACACTCCGTCCATAACGTACTTTGTTCTATCAGTCAAATGATTCTCGAACCATTCATTCCGTTTGCTCGTTTCTTCTAGCGCACGAATGTGTGGTCACCCGACCGTTAGGATAAGGTTCCGTTAGCAGTAGTATGTGCTTCACCTAGGAAGGAGGGCCCTGCCGTGAGCTACTTCGTGTAACAGTACCACCCAACAGTATCATTCGGAGGAAGACCGACAAGTGCTGTAAGGGCATCTGTCTGCTGTGCAGTTCCCTGTCACTAACGTTTAAGTAGAGAAGGCAGAGCTGATGTATGCAGTGCCGCGAGTTAAGGCCTGTCTTGCAGACATGAAGCTGTGAACTTTCTCGACCCCCGCTCTGTATGGGAGGCTTCTCGTGCCTCAAACTGCCTTTGTTCTCGCTTCACGTCGCTCCGCCGAGTGGGGTGATGGGCAAGAGGCTGGCGGGGGGGGGGGGGGGGGGAGCAGGGGAGCAGGGTGCCAGGTCTGGCTGGGCTATTATCTTGGCTGCACGGGCCCCTGACAGGATCATGGCGCAGCAAACTACCTCTGCATGTGTGGTCCGCATCGTGCTTGGCGGAGGGTGCTTTGGTTCTATCAGCCACTCCCCTCCCCTTTTCCTGTTCCAGTCGCGAATGGTGACCAGGAAGAATTATTGTTCATAAGCCTTCTTGAGAATTCGAATTTCACTAATCTTGCCTTCATTGTTGCGAAATACAGATTGTCCCAGGAGGAATGATCAAAATTCCGGGATATGACAGGAACGATCATTCGATGCAAAAAAGTCTGAAATGCATATCTTAAGAGCTATGAGCACTTCATCATCTCCGATACTGTGAAACAAATCTCTTATATTGTACCTGGTGAAATGGGCTCCACCTGAAACCTAATACAATAAAATAAAAGTCTCTGCTAACACTCGTTCTCAATAAAGTGAAATCCTCCCTGTACCACCACGTAACGTAATCGGAAAATTAAATTTCTTACACACTTCAAAAGACAGTTCATGGCCCAAGTTCTGCCACAATAACCAACCCCCCCCCCCCCACACACACACACACACACACACACACACACACATTAGCATGATGCACAACGCCCCTCTAGCAACGCCTGTCACCGGAAACGCTCAAGGGCAAACAGCTTAAACACTGTCCGATTGAGACAAGACTTTTATTTGAAATGGGTGCCACTATTCTCTGATAAAGATTTTATTTCCGCTGCGGGCTGCGCTAGATAGTAGACTCCAGCAGACCTCAATGTCACTGACCTACCCTCAATCTCGGAGCACTTAACCTACGCAATCCATCTGCGTAACAGGTCTCTATCCCATTTAGTATTTGAAAATCCATCCCCTGCAAAGCTCAAAATATTTTCTTCGTTAGTTTGGCTAACCAGACGTGTTTCGGGACATAAAACGGTTTTCGTCGTTATCTTGAAGATGTACTTTTAACCCTCACAGATCCAGTATAACATAAATCTGTGCACTGAGGGTTAAGACGATAGGAACGTGTACTGTCAGCAACAAACGACCACTGAGCGCACAGGTGAACAGTAATAGTAGTAATAGTAATAATAATATTTGAAGTAAATTACAAAATACTCGGAAAATCCCAGATAACGTATGGGTACCAGAATGAAGAAAATACCCTGTTTATTGCAGAAAGTGAATGCCTATCTCTAAATTTATTTATTTGGCAAGTACGGATAAAAGCAAGATCTGCCAACTAAATTTTTACAACTGTATCTACATTTGTACTGTGAAGTGTGTGGCATTCCATTCGCAAGGAGCACAGGAAAAATTACTTAAATGCCTATAATTAGTCTAATATTGCCTTTACAGTTCCTAAGGGAGCAACATGTAAGGGGGGTTGTACTAAATTCCTAAATTCACTCAGTACTGGTTTTTGTAGCTTCGAAAGTAGGCTTTTGCGGGATAGTTTGCGTATGCGTTCAAGCACCTGCTAGGTCATGTTTTTCAGCATTTCTGTGGCACTCACCCATGAGACAAACGCCAGCCGATGTGGCCGAGCGGTTCTAGGCGCTACAGTCTGGATCCGCGCGACCGCTACGGTCGCAGGTTCAAGTCCTACCTCGGGCATGGATGTGTGTCCTTAGGTTAGTTAGGTTTAAGTAGTTCTAAGTTCTAGGCGACTGATGACCTCAGATGTGAAGTTCCGTAGTGCTCAGTGGCATTTGAATCATTTTGGTAAAGAACGGGTTATCTGAGGACATCAAGATTGAATGGGGTTTCAGTTTTACTCTCAGCATTTCGACGACTGATCTTGTCTTCCCTAGGTGTTACAAATGATGGACTTATACGCAGAATGTTCCACAATTCCCACTACAGGCTTCTAGGGGATTTGTAGAGGGGACATAATAGATAAAGTTTTGATCAGGAACACATGTCCAGAAATTACCGTTTGCACATAAAATAAGTTTGAAGATCGAATCAGTTTCAAATCTCTTACTTCACAGTATGGTACGTAATGCTAGAGCAGCACAATGCATGTATCGAGAACATTTTACGGGTCCCCTCAGTTCCGTCGCATACCATTTTCGTCCGACTACAATAACGGGAGCAAGAAATTGGTAACTTCGCAGCTAGAAGGGTTGACTGTGTTGCTCCACGAGAGGGTCCTAGGATTTGTGGGCCTTGTGGATGGAAGTATGCATTGCGGATACACCTTGTACAACGAACAACAGGTCGCCCGCTGGGCTCCTTAACTCCTAAACACCCATACAAAAATTCTGCCGAACCGAGACACCATTGGAAATGTTGCAGATGTGCCAGGCCACGTGAATTCCTTAGCCTAATCACCATGGACAACTGCTGAGCGTCGACTCACCACCACTGAAAAAGGCGAAGACCCTGCCAACATCGCGCAACGTGACGGTCAGAATATGCTCGTAAGGGATAAATCGTCACACGAGTACGTCACACGAGTAACCTACCGAGCGTGGAGCACCTAGTGTAGAGCACACAGGTTGGAGCTCATTGTCTCTGCTGTGTCCGTAGCGGGTTTTTGAAGGTGATCCATCTTCTAACTACTTTTACATCCCGCCGGTCGGAGTGGCCGAGCGGTTCTAGGCGCTACAGTCTGGAGCTGCGCGACCGCTACGGTCGCAGGTTCGAATCCTGCCTCGGGCATGGATGTGTGTGATGTCCTTAGGTTAGTTAGGTTAAAGTAGTTCTAAGTTCTAGGGGACTGATGACCTCAGAAGTTAAGTCCCATAGTGCTCAGAGCCATTTGAACCATTTTTTTTACTTTTACATCCAAATGACACATTTCCAGACATGTATTCTTCTATAAAACTTTTTCTACTAAGTCCTTTCTATGGCCTCTAGAAACTTGCAATATGAACTGTGAAACAATCTTTATAGTTTTAGTGAATGGCCCAAGACGATGAATTTTCTCATGATGGCCCGTATTGCGGAATAACGTAAATCACGAGTTAATTTGATCTGTGTAGTAGTTTTGATAACAAGGGTTTTACAAATAGGCATGTTCTGTGTACTTCGATAGCATAGATGAAATGAAGCATTTCTGCATCTTAAAAATCTTTGTTTTGGACGGTATTCAAAATGGTTCTAAGGTCATCAGTCCCCTAGAACTTAGAACTACTTAACCCTAACTAACCTAAGGACATCACACAACACCCAGTCATCACGAGGCAGAGAAAATCCCTAACCCCGCCGGGAATCGAACTCGGGAACCCGGGCGTGGTTGCTACTGGCTCTGGTTTCCTTTTCTGCATAAAGACAATTAGACTTCAGTGGAAATAAAGTTTTACCTTTTGTCTCGTTGTTGTCGTTTCCTTCTTCGCAAGATATATTCAATCAGGCTCTGCTCTTTGCTGGACCTAAATTTAGAACTACAGAATTTCATTTAGGTTGTGATCCGTCATATTTGTGATTAATACGAGGTGCATTCAAGTTCTAAGACCTCCGATTTTTTTTCTAATTAACTACTCACCCGAAATCGATGAAACTGGCGTTACTTCTCGACGTAATCGCCCTGCAGACGTACACATTTATCACAACGCTGACGCCATGATTCCATGGCAGCGGCGAAAGCTTCTTTAGGAGTATGTTTTGACCACTGGAAAATCGCTGAGGCAATAGCAGCACGGCTGGTGAATGTGCGGCCACAGAGAGTGTCTTTCATTGTTGGAAAAAGCCAAAAGTCACTAGGAGCCAGGTCAGGTGAGCAGGGAGCATGAGGAATCACTTCAAAGTTGTTATCACAAAGAAACTGTTGCGTAACATTAGCCTGATGTGCGGGTGCGTTGTCTTGGTGAAACAGCACACGCACAGCCCTTCCCGGACGTTTTTGTTGCAGTGCAGGAAGGAATTTGTTCTTCAAAACATTTTCGTAGGATGCACCTGTTACCGTAGTGCCCTTTGGAACGCAATGGGTAAGAATTACGCCCTCGCTGTCCCAGAACATGGACACCATCATTTTTTCAGCACTGGCGGTTACCCGAAATTTTTTTGGTGGCGGTGAATCTGTGTGCTTCCATTGAGCTGACTGGCGCTTGGTTTCTGGATTGAAAAATGGCATCCACATCTCATCCATTGTCACAACCGACGAAAAGAAAGTCACATTCATGCTGTCGTTGCGCGTCAACATTGCATGGCAACATGCCACACGGGCAGCCATGTGGTCGTCCGTCAGCATTCGTGGCACCCACCTGGATGACACTTTTCGCATTTTCAGGTCGTCATGCAGGACTGTGTGCACAGAACCCACAGGAATGCCAACTCTGAAGGCGATCTGTTCAACAGTCATTCGGCGATCCCCCAAAACAATTCTCTCCACTTTCTCGATCATGTCGTCAGACCGGCTTGTGCGAGCCCGAGGTTGTTTCGGTTTGTTGTCACACAATGTTCTGCCTTCATTAAACTGTCGCACCCACAAACGCACTTTCGACACATCCATAACTCCATCACCACATGTCTCCTTCAACTGTTGATGAATTTCAATTGGTTTCACACCACGCAAATTCAGAAAACGAATGATTGCACGCTGTTCAAGTAAGGAAAACGTCGCCATTTTAAGTATTTAAAACAGTTCTCATTCTCGCTGCGGGCAGTAAAATTCCATCTGCTGTACAGTGCTGCCATCTCTGGGACGTATTGACAATGAACGCGGCCTCATTTTAAAACAATGTGCATGTTTCTATCTCTTTCCAGTCCGCAGAAAAAAAAAATCGGAAGCCTTAGAACTTGAATGCACTACGTAAATAAAACTTTTGTACAGTCACCTTGTATATTTTAATGATTATAAGTACTTCTTCACATTAACGTGTCGCTTAAAGCTAGAACAAACAGATGCGTCCGTTTAATACAACAACAAGCAGAACAAACAGAAACCCCGAGAGAGCTGTGTTAGTTTGTAAGAATCTTCATTTGTTCTTTTTTTTTTTTTAAGGGAAAACAACCAACTTTGACAATTAGAAATATTGCAAAAGAACGCTGTTCCACCCATGTCTTTGCTTAGTGTCACTGTGTAATTGAAAATGTTCTCCTTCTGGGGACATTACATCAAATATTTCAAACCATGTTCTGAAAATTAACTTGATCCGTGTAATCGGTGAGCATCAGCAAATTTTAATGTTACAATACTTATTTCAGTCAAAATTAAACAAACGAATGACAGTCAAAAACATTACTCAACGCGTCGCGTTTTAAGCTCGCATCGCGTTTTAAGCTCTTAAGATGGCAATGGCTGTTCAGCATCATAATGGTAGTTAGAAGGTAATGTGCAACATTCTACTTCTGTATTTTAATCGACTAGGTTTTTGAAGCCTTTCCACCATTCCAGATCGTTTCTCATTTTCTTTCTTGGGTCATCTTCTGGTTAATCCATCCATCTGGTTCCTTGGAAGATTATCAGTAGATTTAAGTCCCCCGTACGGGCTGCCACCCCTAAACAGACTAAACTTGGGGTGGGGTTGCCATCCTTTTGGCCTCTTGACTTGATCAAGGTTTACTTGCTCTAGCCTTTCCCCTAGGAAGGTTGCTCATTGTCTGAGACCTCCCAGATGCCGTCTAATCTGAAACCTTCATGGGCCTCGATGTGGACTGATCTTTGTCTGATCCCGACACTTCGACCTGTCCGACTTGGTTGACCCTGTCAGGAGCTTAGCTCCCGCCAGCATAGCTCTCAGCGTATAACGGGACACGTAAACCTCCTCACCACGCCCCAAGCAAGAAAAGGGCAAACGATTTGGAATGGTGGAAAAGCTCAATATTGTGACATGGAATGTGAGAAGCCTGCGCTTAAAAGTAACAGAACTATGTAAAGAACTGAAACAAAGAAACATTAACATTGCAACAATCACAGATACGAAGCAAAAGCTGAGAGGACGTACAGATTTAGATAGATACCTAATGATCGACAGTGGTGTAGGAAGTGAGAAGAGCAAGCAGTGGCCCTAATATATTACTCGATAAAAAATGAGAACCTAAAGTAACAAATTGTCGTTTTTGTGACCTTCAGCCAGAAGACTGGTTTGATGCAGCTTTCCATACTACCCCATCCCGTGCAAACGTCTTCATCTCAGAGTAACTACTGCAAGCTACATCCATCTAAATCTGCTTGCTGAATTTATCTCTTGGTCTCCCTCTACGATTCCCTCCCCCTCCCCCCCCCCCCCAACAGATACATATACTTCCCTCCAGTACTAAATTGGTGATCCCTTGTTGTCTCAGAATATGTCCTACCAATCGATCCCATCTTCTAGTCAAATTGTCCCACAAATTTCTTTGCTTTTCAATTCTTTTCAGTACTTCCTCATTAGTTACGTGATCTACTCACCAACTCTTCAGTATTCGTCTGTAGCGTCACATTTCAAAGGCTTCTATTCTTTTCGTGTCTAAACTATTTATCGTCCGTGTTTCACTTCCATTCATGGCTACATTCCACGCAAATACTTTCAGAAAAGACTTTATACTTGATGTCATCAAATTTCTTTCTTCAGAACCGCTTTCGTTGCCATTGCCAGTCTACATTTTACATCCTCTCTACTTCGTCCGTCATCAGTTATTTTGCTGCCCAAATAGCAAGACTCATCTACTATTTTTAGTGCTTCGTTTCCCTTTAATTCCCTTAGCATCACCGGATATAATTCGACTACATTCCATTATCCTTATTTTGCTTCTGTTGTTCATTTTATATCCTCCTTTCAAGATCCTGTTGATTTCGTTCAACTACACTTCCAAGCTCTGCTGTCTCTGAGAGACTTGCAATGTCATTGCCAAACCTCAAAGTTTTTATATGGACATTTATTCCTACTCCAAAATTTGTTTTTATTTCCTTTACTGCTTGTTCAGTGTACAGAGTGAAAACATTGGCTACGAGCTACAACCGTGTCTCACTCCCTTCTCAACCACTACTTTCCTTTTATGCCCCTCCTGTTTTGTAACTGCCTTCCGGTTTCTGTTCTTACTCAAATCACCGAATCATAACATCCAGATTCAGAACACATCGCCGGCATCTAATGGTGATTGGAATGGTACGCTCCTGAAGAGGGAAAAAAAAGACAGACGGAGCTTTTTATGAAACCCTACAGAGAGAAGTAGATTAATACACCAAAACGGACAACCTATTAATCTTCAAAGATTTAAATGCTAGAATAGGAAATAATCCAGTGCATCTAACTCTGATAACTTTTGGCGAACGACACATAAATGGTAATCGGTATTTCCTTATAAAAATTTGGCTCAAATGATGGACTGAAAATTACTAATTCTTTTTTTAGGAAGAGAGACATACATAAATACACTTGGAGCGTGAGAAGACAGAGTTCATTGATAGATTATGTGATCACCAATAATAAAATGTGCAAGCAAGTTCAGGATGTTCGTGTTTTCAGAGGTAGTGACATTTACTCGGGTGACAACCTAGTTTTACAGGATGAGAGCATGAAACATCTGTAACAAAACAGACTGAATCTTTGCGTAAAGCAGGCAGACATTGGTGATAGTTTAGAAATCGAATGGGGAAATATAAAGCAATGTATTGAACAGGCCGCAAGTGAGTCACTAGGAAAATGTACTAAGAAAAGAAGTATGGAGGGACTTTGAGTATCGAATGAAAATATCGCAAAAGCAGTTGAGAAGATGAAACGAGCGTATCAGATTTATTTACAGGCAAAAACAGAATTTGTGAAATAAGAAAGAAAAAGAAAAAAATTAAGTAAAAGTTGTTAAGAAAACACTTTTTGTGTGCAGAATTGAGTATGACATCCATGGAAGATAGTCCGGTGCTTAGAAGATGATAAAGCATTTAAATAAAACTGAAAAAGAGACCACAGACCTAAATACAATACCAGAATATAAATGGATTGCACATTACACTGAAGCCCCAAAAAAACTGATGTAGGCATGCGTATTCAAATACAGAGATATGTGAACAGCAGAATATGGCGCTGCAGTCGGTAACGCCTATGTATAAGGTGACAAGCGTCTGGCGCAGTTGTTTGATCGGTTACTGCTCCTACAATGGTAGGTTATCAAGACTTAAGTGAGTTTAAACGTGGTGTTATAGTCGGCGCACGAGCTATGGGACACTGTATATCCGCGGTAGCGATGAAGTGGGGATTTGCCCGTACGACGATTTCACGAGTGTACAGTGAATATCAGGAATCCATTAAATATCAAATCTCCGACATCGCTGCTACCGGAAAAGATCCTGCAAGAACGGGACCAATGGCAATGAAGAGAATCGTGCAGTGTGACAGAAGTGCAATCCTTCCACAAATTGCTGCAGATTTCAATGCTGGGCCATCAACAAGTGTCAGCGTGCGAACCATTCAACGAAACATCATCGGTAAGGGCTTCCGGAGCCGAACTTCCACTCATGTACCCTTGATGACTGCATGACACAAAGCTTTACACCTCGCCTGAGCTCTTCAACACCGACATTGAACTGTTGAAACACATTACCTGGTCGGACGAGGCTCGTTTCAAATTTTACTGAGCGGCTGCACGTATACGGTAATAGAGAAAACTTTATGAATCCACGGACCCTGCATGTCAGCAGGGGACTGTGCAAGCTGGTGGAGGCTCTGTAATGATGTGGGTCATGTGCAGTTGGAGTGGTATGGGGCACCTGATACGACTAGATACGATTCTGACATGTGACACGTAGGTAAGCATCCTGTCCGATCGCTTGCATCCATTGTGCATTCCAACGGACTTCCGCTGGCCAGCAAACTCCCAAGTTATGAACATTATTCTGCATATCTGGTATGACTTGCAAAGTGCTGTTCAGAAGAGATCTCCAGACCGTCGTACTCTTAGGGATTTATGGACAGCCCTGCAGGACACATGGTGTCAGTTCCCTCCAGCACTACTTCAGACATTAGTCGAGTTCATGCCACGTCGTGCTGCGTCACTTCTGCGTGCTCATGAGCGCCCTATACGATATTAGGCAGGTGTACCAGTTTCTTTGGCTCTTCAGTGTATAACGGCACTGCTGTAATGAAAACCAAGCTTTAGAAGTAGACCCCCTGAAATGGATGAACCATATGACGGCGATCTCATAACGATCCTGGAACGAAACAAGGCCCCGAATAAAACAATAAATAAATAAATAAATAAATAAATAAATAAATAAAACAGAAAGCAATGGGACCTGACGGTATGAACGCCGAGTTACTTGAATACGGAGGATTATTTTTTAATCTTAGATTTCTGCATTTATACACCATGTGTTGATACCAAATCCCGAAACTATGGACAGTTGCAGATGTCATTTCAATCTTTAAAAAAGGTAAACGAAATGAATGCAATAATTATCGTGGTATAACATTATCGGACACGGAGTACACTGAAACTTCCTGGCAGATTAAAACTGGACCGAGACTCGAACTCGATACCTTTGCCTTTCGCGGGCACCTGAGCTACCCAAGCACGACTCACGCCCCCTCCTCACAAGTTTACTGCCGCCAGTACCTCGTAGGAGACGAGGTAGGGGACCAGGTACTGGCGGACGTAAAATTGTGAGGAGGGGGCCTGAGTCGTGCTTGGGTAGCTCAGTAGGAAGAGCACTTGCCCGCAAAAGGCAAAAGTCCCGAGTTCGAGTCTCGGTCCGGCACACAGCTTTAATCTGCCAGGAAGTTTCAAAACAGCGCACACTCCGCTGCAGAGTGAAAATTTCAATCTGAAAGCGTACACTGTTTACGCAAAAATAATAGATAAATGTCCACAAATTATCACCGAAAATCTGTTATCTGACGAACAAAATTATCTTAGAATAGCAAAATTCTGTGCTGATAATGTTTTCACACTTAAATTATGCAAAAACAAAAAGAGTTCTTTAGGGAAACATACATCGTATTTATAAATTTAGAGAAAGCCTTCGACCGTATGTTATGGAACATAGTAGAGGAAAGTTGCCTATTATGCGATAGTTCCCTAATATGAGACACCCCAACTGTGCTCATGTTAGGGGTTGCACAGTGGTGGAGAGTTTCTTAAACACGTCTATTGCGTGCCAGACGACGACGACAGCGAGTAGGACGCCATAGTTGAGTCGGACACAGTACTTACAGGTTGATACAAAATTTTTTTTGTTTGGAGTTTTTGCGACATCGGTGTTAAGACAATATTTCAGCTTAAAGGTGAGTGGATATTACTGCACTCTTTTATTGATGTTATTTGTGACGGTATTACCTATAATAATTGACAATTAGGTTCATTTTCCAACGAACGTTGTTAGCAAGTGCGTAATTCTTTGTGATACATGGCGAAATTCCTAATATGCGATAGTATGGGGATCCAAATACGCGACAGTTTCGCATATTACAATACCTATCGCATATTGGGGGAACTCGTTCTCTTGTTATATGTAATTTAAGCAATACTATCATGAGATAACAATATTTTATAATTTATTGTAGTAAAATTTTGGCAAGTGAAATACTGCCTTGCAATGGAAGAGCGATTTTATGCTCTTAAATGTAAGGACATAAGAAGCATGGCCTTCCAGTCAGCTGTCAGGAATAAGCTGAAAAATCCCTTCAATTCAGAAAAGGCTTCAGCAGGAAAGAAACGGCTCCTAGCTTTCCTTAAGTGACATCGCATTTTATCAATGAGAACTCCTCAGGGTCTTGCAGCAGCAAGAGTGAAAGCTTTAACTTCAGAAAATGTGGGGAGATTTTTTGATATTTACGAATCTGTGCTATCTAAAGTCAACCATAACCAGCATCGAGTCTTCAATGTTGATGAAACTGAGGTGACGTCTGTGCAGCACAAACACAGCAAGGTTATTGCTATGAAAGGGAAGAGACAAGTTGCTGCCTTGACTTCAGCAGAAAGGGGAAATCTCATCACAGTTGTAACGTGTATGAACGCAGCTTGTACTTATGTTCCACCACTAATCGTCTTTCCAAGGAAGGATATGAAGCAGGAATTGCTCGACGGTGCACCTGCAGGATTAATATCAGCTTGTCATCCAAGTCGTTGGATACAAACTCAAATTTTTACTCAGTGGTTTGATCATTTTGTGAGTCATGTAAAGCCATCTTCAAATGACCCTGTCATTTTGATTGTTAATGGGCATTATTCCCACACAAAGAATCTCGATGTGTTAGATAAAGCACTTGAAAACAATGTTCATATTGTATGTTTGCCACCTCACTCAACGCATAAAATGCAGCCACTTGACGTCGGATTTATGGGGCCTTTGAAAACCTACTATGCTCAAGAGATAGAAACGTGGTTGGCAAGTAACCCAGGTCGTGTTATCACCCCATTATTAATTGCCAGGTTATTTGGGGCAGCTTACAACCGAGCAGCAGCAATGGAAGCATCTGTGAATGCCTTCAGAAAAATAGGTCTCATCCCATGCAACAGTAACATCTTTACAGAACATGAATTTTCAGTTCATCGCCAAGCTGCCGCTCTTCAAGAAAGAGATGCCATAAACGAAAATGAAACAACTAATGGTGAAGGTCAAGCTGTCAGCCCGGCAGACATCAGACTCCCACACATCGCAAAACCACCTGGTGATAGTAAAATATAACTTCAACTCCTTATGTGAAGCAATTTCAAGAATCTAAACAGAAGAAATCAGAGGCTGAAGCTAAGAAAGCAGTCAGAAAGTTATTTGGGGGAGAAGAGTGGAAAATCTTCAAATCGTAGACCTAAAGCAGAAGACTCGTCTAGTGACTCGGCATCCGATGTCCATCTTGATGACAGTGGGGATTCAGACAGCAGTGATGACGATGACGCAGAGTGTCTGTTCTGTACTGGGCGCTTTTCTGAAGACAAACACGAGGAGAAATGGGCACAGTGCATGAAATGTTATCGCTGGGCTCATGAAGATTGCGGTGTCATAGAAGACAATTTTGTTTGCACCGGATGTCGTAAATATAAACCTAAGTAGTGTGAAATGAGTGAAGGATGACAGAAATGAATGAACCTGTAAAAATTGTATATTCATATGTCATTATTCTGTAATAAAATAATTAAAGCAAAATATTATTACTGTCTCATATTAGGAAACCTTGATCTCATCTCTACGAAATGCCTTGTTTGTGAAGATTTAATAACTACTCTGAAGGATTGTTTATTATTGCAAATACGATAATTGTACGATAAAATTAAATAATGCAAGATATTATTACCATCATAAAAAATGCAATTGCACTTACTTTTAGGTCTGTCAAATGAGTTTACAAAAGTGTGTCTCATATTAGGCACCTTTTCTCTACACAGGAATGGATATCCTCAGCAGATAAGACAGGCGATAGAAAACCTGTATAAAGATACAAAAATAAGAATAAAGACTATCCATGCTATGTCAGAAGACATACCAATAAACCAAACATTCGACAAGGGTGTAGCCAATCACCCACATTTTTAATACATACATTGATGGTATGATTGAAATATGGAAACAACAAATTGATACGACATGAGATTATCATATAACATATTTTTTAATACGATGCTTTTTGCAGACGATCTTGCAATTGTATAGGATGGCGAGACTTCGCTACAAAGATCCATCTATAGACTGAATCAAGTTTCTGAAGTCTATGATATGAAAAGAACCATTTCAAAACCAAAAGTGATGGCTTTCCGAGGATCAAAACCGCTGAGAACAAAGGTCCTAATACGAAACAAACCCACTGCACAAGCTAGTCACTTCAGTTACCTTGGAAATATTATTAGCTATAGAATGAACTCGACATTGGCAACAAACTGCAGAAATATGAAATGACATGCGGATCAATCAATAGAACATTGAGAAATAAATTTTACAAGATAACAGCCACCCTCACATATCTATCTGCAAGCGAAACTTGGACAGCTACTGAAAAGCGAGAACGTAAAATCCAAGCGACAGAAATGAAATGTCTAAGAGGAATTAAGAGCTGTGCAAGATTAGATAGACTAAGAAACAAAGACGTAAGAGGAGAGCTTGGTATGTATGCTATAAGTAAGAAGATCAAGTATAATCGTCAAAACTGACTAGAACATTTACAAAGAATGCCAGATTCAAGATTACCAATACAAGCCTTAAATTTTTAACTTTAGGCACAATATCCATAAGAAGACCAAGAAAAAGATAGCTGGACAATTAGAAGAAGGAACAGGTCTACGGCCTAGATGAGAGAAAAAGAAGAAGGTTTATGAAGCGTTTAGTATAAATACTAATGTTTCGATAATACACTTACTGCACGTTATTTTTACTCATTTTGGACCACATCTTTAAACTTTACGTAATTTGAGGTAGATTAATGGAAAAAAACTAAAAATATTGCTCGTATACCATGAACAATTATGTTTTCCCTCTCCAAGAATAACGAGCTGTGAATATCGCGTACTTGTTGACGTTTTATGTTAAACGTAGATCCTCCAGATATGTAGAATCATCAGCATCTGAATAATGATAATCGGTGATATTGGAAGTCTCGCCTATAATCAATAAAATACCACTCACAGTTTGGGATGCAGTTTCCTTATATTCTATGACGCTGAAGTCGGTTTTGGGAACTACTTTTATTCACATACAATAACAGAACAGTATCCCTACAGAGAGTAATACGTATGTATTTGAAAGAAGTCCTTCAGCTAAATATATATGGTAATAGGTTAACGCTAGTATATAGTTGTATATGTGTTAGTAATTCTCTAGGTATTGTCGTTATTGTTTCTTTGCACATTGTTATATCGGTAGTGGTATACACTTATTCCCCATGAACCATGAACCATGAACCTTGCCGTGGTGGGGTGGCTTGCATGGTTCAACGACAGAGACAGCCGTACGGAAGGTTGAACTACAACGGCGGAGTATCCGTGGAGAGGTCAGACAACCATATGGTTCCTGAAGAAGGCCAGCAACATTTTCAGCTGACTGATCTGGCCTTGTAACACCAGTCAACATTGTCTTGCTGTGCTCGTACTGCGAACGTCTGAAAGCGAGCGGAAAATACAACCACATTTCCTGAGAGCGTGCAACTCTAATGTGTGATTAAGTGATGATTGCATCGTCTTGGTTTAAATACACTCCTGGAAATGGAAAAAAGAACACATTGACACCGGTGTGTCAGACCCACCATACTTGCTCCGGACACTGCGAGAGGGCTGTACAAGCAATGATCACACGCACGGCACAGCGGACACACCAGGAACAGCCGTGTTGGCCGTCGAATGGCGCTAGCTGCGCAGCATTTGTGCACCGCCGCCGTCAGTGTCAGCCAGTTTGCCGTGGCATACGGAGCTCCATCGCAGTCTTTAACACTGGTAGCATGCCGCGACAGCGTGGACGTGAACCGTATGTGCAGTTGACGGACTTTGAGCGAGGGCGTATAGTGGGCATGCGGGAGGCCGGGTGGACGTACCGCCGAATTGCTCAACACGTGGGGCGTGAGGTCTCCACAGTACGTCGATGTTGTCGCCAGTGGTCGGCGGAAGGTGCACGTGCCCGTCGACCTGGGACCGGACCGCAGCGACGCACAGATGCACGCCAAGACCGTAGGATCCTACGCAGTGCCGTAGGGGACCGCACCGCCACTTCCCAGCAAATTAGGGACACTGTTGCTCCTGGGGTATCGGCGAGGACCATTCGCAACCGTCTCCATGAAGCTGGGCTACGGTCCCGCACGCCGTTAGGCCGTCTTCCGCTCACGCCCCAACATCGTGCAGCCCGCCTCCAGTGGTGTCGCGACAGGCGTGAATGGAGGGACGAATGGAGACGTGTCGTCTTCAGCGATGAGAGTCGCTTCTGCCTTGGTGCCAATGATGGTCGTATGCGTGTTTGGCGCCGTGCAGGTGAGCGCCACAATCAGGACTGCATACGACCGAGGCACACAGGGCCAACACCCGGCATCATGGTGTGGGGAGCGATCTCCTACACTGGCCGTACACCACTGGTGATCGTCGAGGGGACACTGAATAGTGCACGGTACATCCAAACCGTCATCGAACCCATCGTTCTACCATTCCTAGACCGGCAAGGGAACTTGCTGTTCCAACAGGACAATGCACGTCCGCATGTATCCCGTGCCACCCAACGTGCTCTAGAAGGTGTAAGTCAACTACCCTGGCCAGCAAGATCTCCGGATCTGTCCCCCATTGAGCATGTTTGGGACTGGATGAAGCGTCGTCTCACGCGGTCTGCACGTCCAGCACGAACGCTGGTCCAACTGAAGCGCCAGGTGGAAATGGCATTGCAAGCCGTTCGACAGGACTACATCCAGCATCTCTACGATCGTCTCCATGGGAGAATAGCAGCCTGCATTGCTGCGAAAGGTGGATATACACTGTACTAGTGCCGACATTGTGCATGCTCTGTTGCCTGTGTCTATGTGCCTGTGGTTCTGTCAGTGTGATCATGTGATGTATCTGACCCCAGGAATGTGTCAATAAAGTTTCCCCTTCCTGGGACAATGAATTCACGGTGTTCTTATTTCAATTTCCAGGAGTGTAGTTTGGATGTAAAATAGCCTCCATTCTGATCTCTGGCCGGAGACAACTCAGAAAGATGGCCTCTTCAGGAGCGTGGAATGTTAAATCCCTTAGTCTGTTAGGTAGGTTAGAGAATTTTAACTGAATTTTAACTGAAATAGATAGGATGAAGTTATATACAGTGGGGAATAGTGACGTGCAGCCGCAAGAAGAACAAGACTTTGGTCAAGACAGTGCACATTTATCAACATTCAATCAGATAAGGGCGATGCAGGAGTAGGTCTAGCCAAGATCTATACAAATCTAACATCCACCACAGTACAACAAGTTTACAACTAGCGAAGCAAATGATGAAGAGGTTGAAAGAGTTTATGACGAGAGATTTCGGAATCAGATTGTAAACTGTAAGATATTTCCACGGGCAGATGTGGACTCTGACCATAATTCGTTGGATTCGAATTGCAGATAAATACTGAAGAAACTGTGAAAAGGAAGAATATTTAGGAGAAGATAAATTGAAAGAACCAGAGATTTTGGAGAGTTTCAGGGAAGAATTAAGAAACGATTGAATAAAACGGAGGAAAGGCTTACAAAAGAGAAAGAATGAGTAGTTTTGAGAGTTGAAACAGTGAAGGTGGCAGAGGAATAAACGGTTAAAAAGACAAGACATAATAGAAATCCTTGATTAACGCAGGAAATGCTGACTTTAATTCACTAAAGGTGGGAATATACAAATTCAGCAAATAAAGTAGGCAAAAAGGAATATAGATGCATAAAAAACGAGTGACAAAAGCGAAAAATGGCTAAACAGGAGAGGCTAGAGGATAAATGCAAGGCTGTGGAAGTATGTACAAACAAACAAAAATTAGATACCGAATATAGGAAAAATTGAGTCTCCTTTGGAGAAAAGAATGGCAACTCGGCGAATGTCGGCGGCTCGAATGACAGGCCAGTACTAATCAAAGAAGCGAAGGGGAAAGGCGGAAGTCATATATAGAGGGGGCTCTACGAGGGAAACGTCCCCTCGGAGACAGTATTATAAAAAGGGAAGAGCATGTAAGATGGAGATGAGATTGGGCATGTGACACGTGAGAAGAATTTGATAGAGCACTGAAAGACCTAAGTCGGATCAAAGACCCTGGAGTAGACGACATTCCTCAGAATTACTGATATCTTTGGGAAAGCCATGCAAACAAAACTCCAATCTGATGAAGAAAGTGTGTGAGACACGTGAAATATCCTCAAACTCCAACAAAATCGTAACATTTGAATTTCAAAGACGGCAGATGGTGACGTGTGAATTTTACCGATCTGTTAGTTGAAAGACCTATGGTTGCAACATACTAAGACGAATCATTTACAGGAGAGTCGACAAAATAGCATAATCCGACCTCGGGGAAGATGAGTTTGGGTCCGGAGAAATGTAGGAGCACACGGGCCAATACCGGTCCAACGACTTCCCTTAGAATATTAGTTAAAGAAAGGCAAATCTACGTTCATAGCATTTATAGGTTTAGAGAAAGCTTTTGATAACGTTGACTGGACTACAGTCATTGAAATTTTGAAGGCAGTAGGGATAAAATACTGGGAGTGGAAAGTTATTCACAACTTGTACAGAAAACAGACTCTTCTTATGGAAGTCGAAGGAAATGAAATGGAAGTAGCAGTCCAGGTGAGAAATAGACAGGATTGCACCGTATCATGTAATTCAGTCTTCACACAGAGAAACAGTAAAGGAAATTAAGGAGAAATTTTAAAACGGAATTAAAATTCAACGAGAGGAAATAAAAACTTACACGTTTAATAATGACATTATAATTTCGTCAGTGACAGCACAGAGACAGCAAAGGACTTGCAAGAGCAGCTGAATGGAATAAATAGCATCTTGAAAAGAGGTTAGCTACAAGATGAGCGTCAACAAAAATAAAACGACGGTAGTAGAATATAGCTGAAGTAAATTAAGCGACACTGATAGAATTAGATTGGAAAATGAGGTACTAAAAGTAGTAGACGAAATATGCTATTTCAGCTACAAAATTACTGCTGACGACCGAAAGGATATAAAACAAAAACTGACTATAGAAGGAAAAGCATTTTTGAAAAAGAAGAATTTATTAATAATGTATGTTCTTTACATGTTAGGAGGTCTTTTAGGAAGGTATTTGTTTGGGGTGTAGCCTTATACGGAACTGAAACTTGGACGATAAGCAACCCAGACGAGAATCAAATAGAAGCTTTTGAAACGTGGTGTTAGAGAAGATTGCTGAAGGTATTATGGATAGATTGCGTAACTAATGAGTAAGCATGGATTCGAATTTGGTAGAAAATCATTTCACGGCACAACTTGACTGAAATAAGTGATCGGTTGACTGGAAGGATCCTGATGCATCGCCGGCCGAAGTGGCCGTGCGGTTGAAGGCGCTGCAGTCTGGAACCGCAAGACCGCTACCGTCGCAGGTTCGAATCCTGCCTCGGGTATGGATGTTTGTGATGTCCTTAGGTTAGTTAGGTTTAACTAGTTCTAAGTTCTAGGGGACTAATGACCTCAGCAGTTGAGTCCCATAGTGCTCAGAGCCATTTGAGTAAAAATTCCTGATGCATCAAATGATCGTCAGTTTGGTTTGGTATTGGAGGGAGTGTGGAAGGGGAGGGTGAACATGTAGATGGATATTAAGGCATGAATAAATAGGCAGATTCAAATGGATGTCGGTTCAAGTAGTTAAAGTAGTTGATCAGAGATGAAGAGACTTGCACAGGATGTACATGCATGAAAAGCTGTAGCAAACCAGTACTTAGAAGGAAGAGCACAACAAATGCCCTTGCGTGTAGTTACATGCATTTGCCTGCGTTTCCGCAGAAATTGCCGGCCGCCTTGGTCTAGCGGTTCTAGGCGCTCAGTCTGGATCCGCGCGGCTGTTACGGTCGCAGGTTTGAATCCTGCCTCGGGCATGGATATGTGTGATATCCTTAGGTTAGTTAGGTTTAAGTAGTTCTAAGTTCTAGGGGACTGATGACCACAGATGTTAAGTCCCATAGTGCTCAGAGCCATTTGAACCATTTTTTTCCGCAGAAATTATTTTAAGTTCGGTCTCCATCCATACTGGTTGGTATTCATAGAGTCTGTCAAGGGGACTGCCGCGATGACTGCCTAGAAGAGGCAAGGCTTCTGAGATAGTCTTGTCGGTGTTCGTCGTAGTAGGTATATTTTACAAACTGCAAGCGACACTTAATCGACTTTGTGTTGTTTTCAAGCAAAACCACAGGGAGGTCGTCTCATTTCGTCCTCCATTAAATTCATTTATAATATTTCCAATGAGTACGACAGGCATTAAACTACTTTTCAAAATTTACATTATTTCCAGTGGTTGTAACATTTCTTCTTCTCTGTATTTTCTGTGTGTAGGTCACACAAGAGAGAAATGATCTTAAGTTGCCATCGATGTAGATTCTTTTTAGCCTTTGCATTAGTTTCGTCAGTGTCAGTTGCTGACTTCTTTCTTCTTTTCCCACCGAAATTTGAAATTAATAGGACATACCGGTGACCGCGGTACCCTGCATCAAAAATGGTTCAAATGGCTCTGAGCACTATGGAGCTTAACATCTAAGGTCATCAGTCTCCTAGAACTTAGAACTACTTAAACCTAACTAACCTAAGGACATCACACACATCCATGCCCGAGGCAGGATTCAAACCTGCGACCGTAGAGGTCGCGCGGTTCCAGACTGTAGCCCCTAGAACCGCTCGGCCACCTCGGCCGGCGTACCCTGCATCTTCTCGACGATTTTTTCCTAATGAGTAAACATCTGGATGATCTTTCGATATTAATGTAGTTATCCCTGGGTTCCATCCTCCAGAGACGTTGCGAGTACGATGACGGTTTCCGCAGTTGTCCGACATATTTCTTGCGATAAACTCCTGATCGAGCCACTGGTCCAGAAATAGTCGCATGTAAGACCTAATAGTTTTGGTTTTCAGACGTGCCTTCCAGAACAGGCATCCAACTGTCAACCAACATTTTCAGGGGAAGATATACTACAGCAGAACAGATTCATATGTAACAGTTTGCTTCTTCGTTTTTCGCATAGGCGCGAACAGGACCGCGACACTGCTCGTATTTCCAAAAACGTTGATTATATTGAAAATTTCAACCGATAATCATCGCTGTTTCAGGAAACAAACTTCTAGCTAATTGGACGATAGTAATTTCGAAGTCCATCATGAAAGAGACACGAATCCACTCAAATACGGTGGTTCTCATATTTAAATAAAAATATCATATGTTTATCGTTTTTTGTTCAGTAGCAGAACATAGACACCTGGAGTTGTGTGAGTTCCCTCTCAACAACTTGTGAGATAGGTGTGAAGTACATTCCAAGACACAAAAAAATATCGGCCCTCGAAGAAATTATACGAATGGGACGGAAATCGCTAGATATGATATACATGTACACACAAAAAAATGATTAAAATTTCTGAAAATGGGATGACTTGTTCAAGAGAAAGAGCTTCACAAATTGAGTAAGTTAGTAACGCATTCGTCCACCTATGACCCTTATGCAAGTAGTCATCCAGCTTGGCACTGATTGACAGAATTGTCGGTGTCCTCCTGAGAGATATTGTGCCAAATTCTAATTGGCGCGTTAGATCGTCAAAATACCGGGCTAGTTGGAGGTCCTTACCCATAATGCTCCAAACCTTCTCAGTTGGGGAGAGGTAGGGTTTGGTAAGCACGAAGAAAAGCAGTAGAAACTCTTGCTGTGTGCTGAAATGTAAGCACAGGATGGCTGCCATAAAAGGCAACAAAGCTGAGCATAGAATACCGTCGACGTACCGCTGTGCTGTAAGGATACCTCGAATGACAGCCAACGGGTTTCTGCTACGAAAAGAAATAGCAGTCCAGACCATCGCTCCTGGGCTTCGGGCCGTATGGCGGGCGATAGTCAGGTTGGTATCCTACCGCTGTCCCGGGCGTCTCCAGACATGTCTTCAGCATAGAATCTCATTGGATGGAATAGCTATGTCTTAGTGATGAGTCCCGCTTCCAAATGAGCCCCAAACACCAGCAGGGACGTATCTGGAGATGACTCGAACAGCAGTGGGGTACCAACCAGAATGTCCTCCTCCGTACGGTCCAACACCGGGAGTGATGGTCCAGGGCGCATTTCTTTTCACAGTAGTGCCCCTTTGATGGCCGTGGAAGCGCGGCACTCTTACAGCACTGTCGTACATCGACGACATTCTATGCCCCATTTTGATTCGTAGCAAGCCACCCTAGGCTTTCGTTTCTGGAAGATATTGACCTCTCGCACACGGCGAGAGTCTCTACTGCTTTTCTAAGTGCAGGCCAGATTCTAGCTGGGCCAACAAGATCGACGTACCTCTCCCAAGTTGAGAACGTTTCGAGCATTATGGGCAGGGCATCGAACCAGCTCGAGATTTGACGATTTAACGAGGCAGTTGGACAGAATTTGGCACGATATACCTCAGGAGAACATCCAACAAGCCGAATAACTGCTTGCATAAGGACCAGGATGGACCAATGTCTTGTTGACTTACTCCATTTCTGAAGCTCTTTCTCTTGAATAAATCATCCATTTCTTATGAAGTTATAATCATTTGTTTGTCTGTACATGTACATCACATCTACTTATTTCCGTCTCACTTGAAGAATTCCGTTGTGATGCGTCTTTTTTTTTCTAGTTTATACACAATTGTGTATACACCATGAACCATGGACCTTGCCGTTGGTGGGGAGGCTTGCGTGCCTCAGCGATACAGATAGCCGTACCGTAGGTACAACCACAACGGAGGGGCATCTGTTGAGAGGCCAGACAAACGTGTGGTTCCTGAAGAGGGGCAGCAGCCTTTTCAGTAGTTGCAAGGGCAACAGTCTGGATGATTGACTGATCTGGCCTTGTAACAATAACCAAAACGGCCTCGCTGTGCTGGTACTGCGAATGGCTGAAAGCAAGGGGAAACTACGGCCGTAATTTTTCCCGAGGGCATGCAGCTTTACTGTATGATTAAATGATGATGGCGTCCTCCTGGGTAAAATATTACGGATGCAAAATAGTCCCCCATTCGAATCTGGGGGCGGGGGCTACTTAAGAGGATGTCGTTATCAGGAGAAAGAAAACTGGCGTTCTACGGATCGGAGCGTGGAATGTCAGATCCCTTAATCGGGTAGGTAGGTTAGAAAATTTAAAAAGGGAAATGGATAGGTTAAAGTTAGATATAGTGGGAATTAGTGAAGTTCGGTGGCAGGAGGAACAAGACTTCTGGTCAGGTGACTACAAGGTTATAAACACAAAATCAAATAGGGGTAATGCAGGAGTAGGTTTAATACTGAATAGGAAAATAGGAATGGGGGTAAGCTACTACAAACAGCATAGTGAACGCATTATTGTGGCCAAGATAGATACGCAGCCCACACCTACTACAGTAGTACAAGTTTATATGCCAACTAGCTCTACAGATGACGAAGAAATTGAAGAAATACATGATGAAATAAAAGAAATTATTCAGATAGTGAAGGGAGATGAAAATTTAATAGTCATGGGTGACTGGAATTCGAGTGTAGGAAAAGGGAGAGAAGGAAACGTAGTAGGTGAATATGGACTGGGGCTAAGAAATGAAAGAGGAAGCCGCCTCGTAGAATTTTGCACAGAGCACAACTTAATCAGAGCTAACACTTGGTTAAAGAATCATGAAAGAAGGCTGTATACATGGAAGAACCCAAGAGATACTAAAAGGTATCAGATAGATTATATAATGGTAAGACAGAGATTTGGGAACCAGGTTTTAAATTGTAAGACATTTCCAGCGGCGGATGTGGACTCTGACCACAATCTGTTGGTTATGACCTGTAGATTAAAACTGAAGAAACTGCAAAAAGGTGGGAATTTGAGGAGATGGGACCTGGATAAACTGAAAGAACCTTAGGTTGTACAGGGTTTCAGGGAGAGCATAAGGGAACAATTGACAGGAATGGGGGAAAGAAATACAGTAGAAGAAGAATGGGTAGCTTTGAGGGATGAAGTAGTGAAGGCAGCAGAGGATCAAGTAGGTAAAAAGACGAGGGCTAGTAGAAATCCTTGGGTAATAGAAGAAATATTAAATTTAATTGATGAAAGGAGAAAATATAAAAATGCAGTAATTGAAGCAGGCAAAAAGGAATACAAACGCCTCAAAAATGAGATCGACAGGAAGTGCAAAATGGCTAAGCAGGGATGGCTAGAGCACAAATGTAAGGATGTAGAGGCTTATCTCACTAGGGGTAAGATAGATGCTGCCTACAGGAAAATTAAAGAGACCTTTGGAGATAAGAGAACCACTTGTATGAACATCAAGAGCTCAGATGGAAACCCAGTTCTAAGCAAAGAAGGGAAAGCAGAAATGTGGAAGGAGTATATAGAGGGTCTATACAAGGGCGATGTACTTGAGGACAATATTATGGAAATGGAAGAGGATGTAGATGAAGATGAAATGGGAGATACGATACTGCGTGAAGATTTTGACAGAGCACTGAAAGACCTGAGTCGAAACAAGGCCCCCGGAATAGACAACATTCCATTGGAACTACTGACGGCCTTGGGAGAGCCAGTCCTGACTAAACTCTACCATCTGGTGAGCAATATGTATGAGACAGGCGAAATACCCTCAGAGTTCAAGAAGAATATAATAATTCCAATCCCAAAGAAAGCATGTGTTGACAGATGTGAAAATTACCGAACAATCAGTTTAATAAGCCACAGCTGCAAAATACTAACACGAATTCTTTACAGACAAATGGAAAAACTAGTAGAAGCCTACCTCGGGGAAGATCAGTTTGGATTCCGTAGAAATACTGGAACACGTGAGGCAATACTGACCTTACGACTTACCTTAGAAGAAAGATTAAGGAAAGGCAAACCTACGTTTCTAGCACTTGTAGACTTCGAGAAAGCTTTTGACAATGTTGACTGCAATACTCTCTTTCAAATTCTGAAGGTGGCAGGGGTAAAATACAGGGAGCGAAAGGCTATTTACAATTTGTACAGAAACCAGATGGCAGTTATAAGAGTCGAGGGACATGAAAGGGAAGCAGTGGTTGGGAAGGGAGTAAGACAGGGTTGTAGCCTCTCCCCGATGTTATTCAATCTGTATATTGAGCAAGCAGTAAAGGAAACAAAAGAAAAATTCGGAGTAGGTATTAAAATCCATGGAGAAGAAATAAAAACGTTGAGGTTCGCCGATGACAATTGTAATTCTGTCAGAGACAGCAAAGGACTTGGAAGAGCAGTCGAACGGAATGGACATTGTCTTGAAAGGAGGACATAAGATGAACATCAACAAAAACAAAACGAGGATAATGGAATGTAGTCGAATTACGTCGGGTGATGCTGAGGGAATTAGATTAGGAAATGAGACACTTAAAGTAGTAAAGGAGTTTTGCTATTTGGGGAGCAAAATAACTGATGATGGTCGAAGTAGAGAGGATATAAAATGTAGACTGGCAATGGCAAGGAAAGCGTTTCTGAAGAAGAGATATTTGTTAACATCGAGTATAGATTTAAGTGTCAGGAAGTCGTTCTTGAAAGTATTTGTATGGAGTGTAGCCATGTATGGAAGTGAAACTTGGACGATAAATAGTTTGGACAAGAAGAGAATTGAAGCTTTCGAAATGTAGTGCTACAGAAGAATGCTGAAGATTAGATGGGTAGATCACACAACTAATGAGGAAGTATTGAATAGGATTGGGGAGAAGAGAGGTTTGTGGCACTACTTGACCAGAAGAAGGTATCGGTTGGTAGAACATGTTCTGAGGCATCAAGGGATCACCAATTTAGTATTGGAGGGCAGCGTGGAGGGTAAAAATCGTAGAGGGAGACCGGGAGATGAATACACTAAGCAGATTCAGAAGGATGTAGGTTGCAGTAGGTACTGGGAGATGAAGCAGCTTGCACAGGATAGAGTAGCATGGAGAGCTGCACTAAACTAGTCTCAGGACTGAAGACCACAACAACAACACAATTGTCCAAACTGTTCGAATTTTTGTACGTTTCATCCAGAAAGAATGAGTCTCATGTTGAAGAATGGTTTCCTTTTCGCAGGTAGACACCAATATTCTCTCATTCTGATCCTTGTTGGCATCTGAAATAAACATTTAATGGCATCATGCAAAAGTAAATTATTTTCTTGAAAGAATATTCCTCCAGAATCGATCAGATCTTGAGTGGGTCCAACGTCTTTACTCCTAGCGCGATGTAGCTACTGTTTAATACTTCTTTGTGACGGAACCAGAAGTGGAACGGAAGACAATCGAAGCGTTTGAGATGTGGTGCAACAGAAAAATGTTGAAAATTAGAAGGACTGAAAAGACGAGGGGTACGGAAGTTCTCCGCAGAGTCGACGAAGAAAATATGGAAAACACTGACAAAAAGAAGGGTCAGGATGAAAGGACTTGCTTCAAAGCATGAGAGAATAACCTCCATGGTACTAGTGGGAGCTGTAGAGGATAAAAACTGTAGGGGAACAGAAATTGGACAACGTCCAAAAAATAATTGAGGACGAAGTGAGCAGGTACTGCTCTGAGATGAAATGGTTGGCACAGCAGAGAAATTCGCGATGGGCTGCATCAGTTCAGTCAGGGGACTGAAAAAAAGTGATGGTAACATAGCTACCAAGTCGTACACGTGTTTGAAGCCTTACTTCTTGAACGAAAATTAATGAAATTGTAGTACAGGTTTCTTTTGCACGTTTCTTTTTTTTTTACTTAAATGTTTTCGCATTCCATTTGCTGCTTCATCTGGAATACAGACATGGCTACTTTCACCAAAAACTGCGTCGTTTTTAGTGGACAGTCTTTCTTCCTATTCATTCTCTATAACGTTTACACAACGGCAGTAAGTTACGTCTTCTTTGGTGGCAAAATACACGGTATATTGTTGTCAACTGTAGATCAGTAAAGACTTCCCTTTGGTGGTCTCGGAGAATCCCACGCTCTCAACCCTAAGAACACGGGACACTACTCGCCAGTCAGCGATCAGCTGCAGTACTGAACTCTGGAAGAAAGCCATGCACCTTTCCCAGCAGCATGTCGCAGGTAGCGACGAACACTGTGGTGTATCCTACTTCTGGAACACCCTAGGTTTGTTCGAAGTACGGTTGCAGTCACAGAGCATGGAAGTAAGGAGAGTGGCCTTCAGGCCGCGCGACGTGTGTCAAGATTCCGCTTCCATCTGTGTACCCACAACCACTAGTCGCATGGAACACGGGAAATGAAATTTCATGTCATCTGATTTGCCTTTAAAAAACTGTTTTACGTAGATGAATCAAAGCTACAACCGTTTCTGTAGTTAGTTTTTCATTAAAACTTTTAGTTTACATGCATAAAAAATTTGAAGACTACTGTTTTGGAATTAGCACGTGTTCTCGCTATGCAGTCTTTCTCATTCGATTTTGAGGAAACTATTTGGTAAAAAGTGTTATTTTTCCACATCTCATAGCCACACATTGCAGCTTGATACTGAACTTGTTTTTCTTTCGTTATGGCCCATAGTTACTGTGATACTTATTTCGAAAAATTTGCTGTGATAAATGTAGTTGCTGACCAGTTTTCGTTTGGTTGGTTTTAGGACATGGGATGTTCCGTACGAAATGTAGCTAACATATCGAAATTGTTTTTAATGGTGGAAGAAGATACATTGGAGATTCTCTGCGACGAGGTTGACAGCTACACGTGCACCACTTGTGCAGTTATTGCTGCCTGCTGTGGTCTGCTACGCGGACTGTGAAGCTGCCTCGTATTTCTCGCCTTCGTTTTCTGCCGATACAAACCGAAGCTGGAAGTGAAAGATAAAATTATTAACACGAAAACGCACCAGGAGTCATCAGCTCATGACGTTGTCTGTGCGGTTTGTAAGTCTATGCTGCCTTGTTTCAGAAAACAATGTTACGTATTCTGTTGAATTGATTCGCTCATTTATTATAAGCTGTTCACTTTACAATTGCCGGTTTAGCTGAGCGCGCTGCGAGCTGTCGACATGTTCTGCTGTTGGCTGTTCCGAATGACGCACGAGTGATATAACTTCACTCTGTTCCTGAAGTGTACTTTGTATAAGTGCAAAAAATAAAAAAAACATACATTCTGTTACCTCACATCCACAGAAAAACTATCGAAATGAACAGTAAGAAAATAAAACTGGTTTTGCGGTCGCACAATGCAGCTGTCCGTGTAGGAAAGTAGGAAAGCGTAGGAAACGAGGAAAATAGAATGAAATTTTTTTTCTCTCTTATAACTGAAGCGAACGTGCAATATAATATTAATACATTCTTCTAGAGAGAAGTGTACGAAATTAAGATGAAATTGTTATTGTACGATCTGATAACTGGAGTTGGGCTCAGATAAAAATTGTAGGTTTCATTGCATCATTCTCTTTTTCTCTTGTTGTTCTAAGAAAGTGTGCACACCATGCTATAATGTCCTCTCTCTCTCTCAATCAGAGATGTCCATTTTTTTTAAAAAATAATAGATTTGAGCTATCAGTCGTCCTTTTGAAATTTTATTGGCAGATCTAGATTTCAGCTAGAAACTAGCCATTCTCAATGCACTATCATTTATGATCAATGCATGTAATGTCTGTTCATCCACTGTGGATCAAGCCCGACCAACAGGCATTACATTCATTGATCATAAATGATAGTGCATTGAGAATGACTAGTTTCTAGCTGAAATCTAGATCTGCCAATAAAATTTCAAAAGGACGACTGATAGCTCAGATCTATTATTTGCAAGTCAATATAACAGTCGCTGCGTGCAGCAGCCTTCGGAATGGAAGGTAACCTGATGTCCTATTTTTAAATTTTTAAAACGAAGCAAACCTTTCGGCTTTTCTTCTGGACAGAACTGAACTATGTTACTCAACAACTCTTTTCCGTATGAGCATACTCTACGATAATCTATATTTGCATGATGACTACTCACTTCAGCAGATGCTAAGAATACGCAGAAGTATTAATGTACTACAATGTCAGTGTACAAAGCCGAGGCACTTGTGGCAATCATGTACTGTCGTATATTGTCGGGCGCCGTTGGTCCCGTCTGTACGTCAAAAAAGATTTAGTTCCGCGTTCTGCCGTCGACAATATCTTGAAAACTAACAAATCTAAAGCAACCCGATAGAAAAGAGAGATGAGGTAGTGAGTACACAAGCAGACACAGGGAAAACGACAACGCGACTGGTGCTCCGCTTGGCGCGGCAGGTACCCAAGGGGTGGGGGGAGAGGGAACTTGCCCTCCTGGTCCTTTGCCATGGGAAAGGCCCATCTGCTTATTTCTATGCTCTCTGGTTGCAACTGTTGGAATCACGGGAATGGGTTCGACATATGCTTTCTCCCAGTTCCCGTGATTGGTGACTGGGTGAAAGCTGTTCGAGATGCGGCCAATGGACGGTTGCAAGAAGTTTCGACTGATCGGAGGAAATTCTGACTGGCTCGGAAGCCTTTAATAGCACTACTCTAACGAGATCGTGTGCGCGCGCGCTGACCATTTTTTGTTTAGTCTCATAGCATTCTCGTTGAAGAAAAGAAGTGCTATGTTCCTGCTAGCCTTTTATAGGGGCGGTTCATCTCAACCTTCTGAAAATTTATAGATCCTAATGCAATTTTATTTTCTTGAGAGAATTTTCTGCAGGAATGTTTTAGATATATAAAGCCTGGGGTATCAAAAGCAAGAGGATATCACTATCCTTCTTTCACTCCTCTGTCAAAATGAACTAATTTTCTCTCTTCCATACAAGGATCTGATCACAAGAGCCGATGATTTGCGGTCACATACTGGACTCATTGCTATTAATGACATGCACACATTAACTTGGCTCACTTTAGAGGGGAGGTGGCGTAGGTAGAAATAAGCATGCTATACCGTTACACATATAGCATATTCATAATCAGTGATCACATTCCAGCCGTCCATCAACTAAACCAACGATAGTTTTTCTTCAAATTAGATAATTTCCAGCATTTGTAATGTTTACATTTGTAATGTTTAAGAATTTACTACATTGTTACTAATTATCTGCAATGTATTGCCAATCAAGAACAAATTTTTTGTTACCAAATTCAGTGAGGCAAGTTTACAAATTTATCCTATGCATATAATTAAAATATGTAAAAGGGAACGGGGTTCTGATGAGAAAACTGGTGTCAGGAATAATTAAGAAATTCTTCAGTTAACATTTTGTATCACTGCTTCTCTAAGAAGTGCTGATCACAAATGGGAAGCAGAAACGTTTGACGCAATTTCATTCATCGTCATCGATGTCTTTGGAGAGCCTGCAACTGTCGTTCATTCTTTAAATAATGAAACTCTACACTGCTTACATATATTTTTTAGTTCTTAGCATTATCGTTTGGAGACTTTCTCATTGTCATAATCCAATATTTATTTTAGTATTTCGTGTGTTGTGCTTCCTGTCTTGCACTGTAGTCGTCTTTTTGAGGTTATAAGATACTGTGCCTCCTCCATTATGCAGAAAACCATGCACACGCAAGCCATCCTTCATACCGCTTGTGAAATTTCACACTTTTTGTGTTTTTCTGCATAATGTAGGATGCGCAGTACGGTACCTTACAACCTCAAAAAGACGATGCAGTACAACACACATACAAACACTCCACAAGACACTCACGTAAATATTAGCACTTGACAAGAAGAAAAAATTCTCGAAACGCTTAGTGCTAAGCACGAAAAAATACGTACCGGCTGCACTGTTTCATTACTTAAATCAGCAACCTTTGACCAGCGCGGAGACAGCAAAGGTTTTCACTATCGGCACAGGTGGTCAAACAACGAAACACGCGAAATATGCGTTTGAGTGCACTCAAAGGGTCTGACGGTCAAAACAATCATGAAGCTACGCATGCACGGTAGACACTGAAAATGGTTTCACTCGGTTGTGATACCTTTACTCGACCGATCCTCCACTTCCGAGATTCATTAACAGAAGTGTCTTGGGGTCCATAGAAATATCAACACATTCCACCTCCGTACCGTTACCAGTCCGTGCAAGTGTCACAATATCACCCCTACATCTACATCTACATGGATACTACGCGAATCACATTTAAGTGCCTGGCAGAGGGTTCATCGGACCACCTCCACAATTCTCTATTATTCCAATCTCGTACAGCACGCGAAAAGAATGAACACCTATATCTTTCCGTACGAGCTCTGATTTCCCTTGTTTTATCTTGGTGATCGTTCCTCCTTATGTAAGTCGGTGTCAACAAAATATTTTCGCATTCGGAGGAGAATGTTGGTGATTGGAATTTCGTGAGAAGATTCGGTCGCAACGAAAAACGCCTTTCTTTTAATGATGTCCATCCCAAATCCTGTATTATTTCTGTGACACTCTCTCCCATATTTCGCGATAATACAAAACGTGCTGCCTTTCGTTGAACTTTTTCGATGTACTGCGTCAGTCCTATCTGGTAAGGATCCCACACCGCGCAGCAGTATTCTAAAAGAGGACGGACAAGCGTAGCGTAGGCGGTCTCCTAGTAGGTGTGTTACATTTTCTAAATGTCCTGCCAATAAAACGCAGTCTTTGGTTAACCTTCCCCACAACATTTTCTATGTGTTTCTTCCAATTTAAGTTGTTCGTAATTGTAATACCTACGTATTTAGTTGAATTTACGGTTTTTAGATTAGACTGATTTATCGTGTAACCGAAGTTTAACGAGTTCCTTTTAGCACTCATGTGGATGATCTCACACGTTTCGTTATTTAAGGTCAACTGCCACTTTTCGCACCATTCCGATATTTCTTCTAAATCGTTTTGCATTTTGTTTTGATCTTCTCACGACTTTATTAGTCGGTAAACGACAGCGTCATCTGCAAACAACCGAAGACGGCTGCTCAGATTGTCTCCCAAATCGTTTATATAGATAAGGAACAGCAAAGGGCCTCTAAAACTACCTTGGGGAACGCCATAAATCACTTCTGCTTTACTCGATGACTTTCCGTCAATTACTACGAACTGTGACCTCTCTGACAGGAAATCACAGATCCAGTCACGTAACTGAGACGATATACCATAAGCACGCAATTTCACTACGAGCCGCTTGTGTGGTACAGTGCCAAAAGCCTTCCGGAAATCCAGAAATACGGAATCGATCTGAAATCCCTTGTCAATAGCACTCACACATATGCATTACTTATGTGACATTAAACCAACTGTACGACAGTGCTATCAAGCCCGTGTTGTATCAAAATGAAATCTTTGACATGTTTGACGTTACCACGCTTGAAGTTTAAGAGTGAGCGATGCTGGGATGTGGCAGGTACGCCGAATTTGGAACGTCGCAGATTCCGTTAGAGGCTGCCTCTCCCGCCTGCGGCAAACAAAGAGGGGGTCAGTCGAAAACAGGTAGCGCGTAGCCGCCGGCGAGACCCCCGTCCCCGAAACCTGCTCCAGCTGCCAACCCTGACCATCGGTTGCGGCCGAAGTCGAGCCTTTCGCCGAGACGGTGGACTGACGCGCCAGCGCCACTGCTCAGCATACTGGCACTGAAGCCTTCTCAGTACCTAAGAACACGCTAACATACAGAAAGCAAACGAAACAGAGGAAAAGACAGTTGTGGAACTGTAACTGCAAAAGGGTCTCGTTTGGTCAAGTACATTCATTAGACAAAGACGTAAAGAAACCAAGTTTTAAATACATAATTACCACGCAATGTTTCACCTCTGTTAACTTTCATAACGAAATGTTATTAAGACTAATGTTTTAAAATGTTTAAACACTTAAGGTCTGTGTCTGGCACGTAATGGAATCAAGCCGCCTCTCTTGTTCGTTTACAGTTGCTCGCAACGAAGATTGCGAAGCTGGGGTGCTTCATACAATAAACAACAAAACTGTGTGCTCGTTTCTGTACAGCACTGCTTTCAAAAACATATCATCTGGCCCGTGTCATTACATAATGTAATAAAACAAACCTTTCAGTTATTGAACCAACATTCGTTATCACAAAGAACGATGTTTTACTCGGTCATAATATGTAAATGACTCTTTCCTGCCCGGCACTAACATGCATTATATTTATGACAACGATCTCGCACATGCGGAGAGTGTACGAACGTTTCGTCAGGTTTTACAACAAGTACTTAGCAGTATCGTCGCCAGTCATTTTTCTACTTTTATAACATATTTGACGTTATTAAGACGCTACTAATATTTACAGGGTATAGAAATTACATAACTCTCTGGAATAACTAAAGGGAAATTTAAAAGTACTTTTGTTGTCTGAGTACTTATAAGTAGTTCTGCAACTTCTTCGAGTTCGACCACAAAACAGCACGCAAGACATTGGGAAAAATTTTCTAACGCTCTTTACTTACATAAAAGCTATGTTTAAAACAATATTTCCTTAATAATGCAACTGATACTTACTCTGCAGTGAAATAATTCCAAATAAACAAATAGAATCACACCTTCATTATTCCAGTTAAAACCTTTATTCACTTAATACATTTCGTTAATATTTTGTTCTGTTAAAGCCTAATAGTTATGTTTTAGGGACCGCTACTCTTCTAATTCCACAGAATATCCAGGTAATAAGAACACCACTAGTATTTTCAAAAGAATGTAAAAAACATCGATAAATTTTTGGGTAAATGATAGATTTTGATATATGACTAATATTCATAGCGTAGGCCTATGTAATGACATGCTCTCCAGCATTCAGCTGCGCCAAGTGCCGAAGGAGGTATTATTAAAATTTAACACCCCGAGACTACGCATTGTTACATCGTAATCTTTTCTTTTATGTAAAAGGTAACAAATCATCTGAAGCACAGAAATTTGTCAGCGAAAAGCAAAATATAAAACTTTGCTACACGAGTGATCTTATCATTTAATGATGAATGATGAACGTAAAATATTGGGAAAAAGTATTTGAGGGTTAACAGCCAAATAGTCATCAATATCAGAGGTAACTAATTTAGACTCGCGATAAACAGCAAATTCCATGTTTCGTGCTTCGATGCCGGTAAGAACTAAAGGAAAGAGTACATTCTGCAATATTTTCTCAAGGCACCTTAATTCCTCGAAAAGCAAAGTTGCTTGAGGTAAAAAGAAAAATTATTCTGTGCAGTACTTCCTCGAGGTAGCTAGATTTCTCGAAAAGCAGAGCTGGTACTACTCTTCCTTGAGGCTCTGGTAACGGCATTTTGGTACTGAAAGGTAAATTTTTCACTTATGCTACTAAATAGCCTTACACATGAAAGGTGTTACTACACAAACTTGTTTAAATTGTAAAAAAAGAAATGCAAAGATTTAAAAGAAAACGACGCATCTTGTTTGGTAGAACAGATACGAGTGGACAGAACTGAAATTCAGTTCTTAGCGAAAATTTGCACAGAAAGCAAGAATTCTGTCTTTAAGGTAAATTGTTAAGACATCTCGATCGAGAGAATTATGAGTCATTTTGAAACTATTCCACGTGCACGACTTAGGAAAATGGTGCATTTGATTGTTAAGACGATCCACTCAGTTACTCCAACAGCTGGAGATAGTGCTGCCATAAACTTCCTTTTATCAAACGACCAACATTTTTTCTCCTTGTGGACACCTATCAGCCGCTTACAAAGCAGTTTTTAACACGCAATTATCTTTATGTGCCTTTCTTATCTAGAGATAATTAAGAAGGGAAACTTCGTAAGTCTTTTGCTGGACTTAATAGGCACATCATTATCAATATCTTTTACTCAGAGAGGAGCGTGTTACTGTCAAAATGTCGGTGTTGGTAGTCTTTGCCTATGTACACGTGACAACCACGAGAAAAGCACGTGCACGCTGTGTTCCGCTCTTGCCGTGAGCTCAAAAAGGAGAGAGCCTGTCCAGCAGATGCCACACATCACCTCTCCAGCTCACTAACACATTGTGATGTTTCTCTCTTCATCGATCATTGTAAAGTAGCTAAGTACATAATTTTTTCTCGTGCGTTATAGTCAACAATAGCCAAATACGTCGGTCACAAGAGCACAGCCACGTGTGGAAGTGGAACATTAACTGCAGGAAAACCGGAGAAGACTAGAGTCGAATGCGTTTGACATGGGGTACTACAGAAGGATGTTTAAAATTAGGTGGAACAATAAGAAATTAAGTTCTCCGAAAAATCAGCGCTGAGGGAAATATTACGGAAAACATTGGCTTAATAAAGGGAAGGATGGCAGAACATGTATTAAGTCATCAGAAAGTAGCTGAAATGACACAAGACGGAAATGTAGACGGAGAAAACTATAGGGGAAGGCAGAGATCGGAACATTTTAAACAAATAAATAATTGAAGACGTTGACTACAAGTGCTACCCTGAGATGAAGAGGAGAGAAATTCGTGGTGGGCCGCATCAAATCGGTCGGAGGAGCGACGACTCAAGAAAAAAGTTTGTGTAACGATGATGGAGAGAATCATGTTCCCATGTAGTATCTGTTTTTCGTCAAGAGTGCTGTAAGAGGCGCAGCTGTCTACAGAATAGTTTCAGCGAGTTGATGTGGTCTTCTGTAGCCCACCACTCCAGTGAATCGTACATTCTGAACATTAAAAGAAATGTCTTCGCCATGGGTCATAGGCAACGCGGCCGCCGGCATACGAAAATAGAGGCTGGTGCCTATGTGTGGAATTCCTCCACGAGAATCTTGACTATTTAATAAACCGTACAGTGACATCCTCCGGTATGTTTGTTTGTCTAACTGTTAATTTATACTAATATTACACAGAGGTGTACTACTAACAGAGTATCAGTATCAGTAATTTACTGGTGCAAGAATCATTTTACAGTGATACGGGATCCGTCATGGTAACACAAAAAAGCGTAAGTCGTATATACAGACACATATACACATACGTGTTCAAGGAGAAGACCACAGAACAGGTTTTCGGCCGTGGCCTTCTTGAAGGAACAATCCCGACATTTGCCTGAAATGATTTAGGAAAACCACGGAAAACCTAAATGAGGAAGACTGGATAGAGCATGTACATCCATCCTCCCGTATATGAGGCCAGTGTCTTAACCAACGTACTATCCCTTTACGTTTACTTAATGTTTAGTTCTCTTGCATTTGTAGATAAACGAAGCAACTTACCTTAATAACGTAAAAAAATTAAGCATTGTTCATTTAACTTTATTTCTTAAATAGAATTATGTACCGTTCATTTAGTCGTCTCATACTTTCCACTGCACTTTGTACACTTGCACCTGACTTCATGACTACCACCATATGCTGCCACATCACTACTGCATCTCCATGTCATGTCTTCCGCCTGTGTGAAGAAACAGTAGCAGCAGCCGTTCATTATGAGTGAGATGTTGAACTCAGAGAATTTGTGAGACATTAGTATTATTCATCAGCAACAACTTAATTTTTAATCGTCAACTCCTACTCCGAATTACCTAACCAATCCTCCACTGTGTAGTATGAAATATCTAAGGTGTACAAATTGACTGCGTTTTTAAATAAAGGTATTTTAGTTATCTCTTTCATTTCCTTGCACAAAGTATTATACAATTTCAATCCCTGATAGAAAATTCAATTTAGAAGATTTTTGTTAGTTATGACTTGGTCAATGTAAGTCCATACTGGCTGCTGTCCCATGATGGTGTACAGAACTATTAATGTTTTTCCTGAGGTGTACAAAAAATTGGTACATGAATTCACTCGGGGCAGTAAGGATACCCGTAATTTTCTGTTTTAGATTCCTTACATTGAACTTCCTACTGCTTTTAGTTGTTATCTTTACAGCCCTTTTCAGCAGTTCGTAAACTGCATCCATATTTTGTTCATTTGATCGCAGAACAGAACCCCATAGCTATAAATTGAGTGTACATAGGAACACTGTGTCACCATACGCCACTGGCTGCTACATACTGGTAACAGGATCTTCACATTCTGCCTGCCAGTATCTTTTTGTACGCCACCTGTTCCCTGCTACAGAGAGGCGAGCGCTGTTCTTCAGCGCGTTGGCACAAAATTTGGCGATCAGCAGTTGTTATTCGCCACCTCTCCTTGTCGTCAAACCCTTGTCAGAAAATTTCTTTCAAGATCAGGTTTAGAACTGGCTACCTCAGAGTTGATAGCCGCCGCCCTGTTGTGTGTTGGTGACCTCGGCTCCGGTTATCAGTAAAATGGAACTCAGTTTAAGCTTCAGCCGCCGTTTTACTTGTCGGTCTTTTCACCATCGTCATATTTGCGTGTAATCTCTCAGAGCTGAACGCTCCCTGACGGATTCCGTAGTCTCGGGAAGCGCCTCTGTCACGTTAAGCCGAGGGCATGGTTTCATGGTCTTGGGTATCGGTGTTGGCTTTAAATGAATCGTAATAGGTGTGATCCATATGGGCGAACAATGGAATAACAGACATATTTTCACATGTATATTGCACGCATATTAACAAAAATGTATTCCCTAATCTACAGTCAAATAAGTTCGATTTGCGCCTTCCAGTTGAAATGTGGCTGACTGGCTAATACCTAACTTTGAATTATAAAAATTACTGTTTTCCTCGCTTGACTTGCTTGCAGCAATGGCAAAATTGAAACGTCACTTATCAAATGTCATTAATGGTAAAAGATCCGTACTATACGACGAGAATTTAAATATGATTATCAGATATAGACTATCCAAGTTTACACGTCGACAGTAACTCATTTGATTCTTGGAGTACGCCCAGTGAAACCACACACACCATCGTCGTCAGCAGTAACGGTACCGTCAAACATGAGGATTCACTATTAGAATTACAGGACTAGGTTTGCCACGATTGCACAATCTGAGAGCAGCAGTCTATGGAAACTACAGCTATCAATTACAGTTATTGATGTCAGAGAGCATTCTCATCTAAAAGTCATAACCTTCAACATAACTCGTAATAACAGTTGATCCCACAGCAGCCGTTTCTCGTCAGTTGGCAGGTGCAATGAAAAAGGTTTAACGATGGAGCATGAATGAGACGGAACGAGCGTCATGTCACTGATTCGGTGCATAACACTACATACAAGATTATAATTGCAAAACTATACGTGGTACCTGAGTCTTATGCTTCAGCAGGGTTTGAAGTTCCCACGTGCTGCAACGAAGGCTTCTAAACATAGGAGTATGGAACTAAAGAGAGCTTGGAAATATTTTTGTGGAATCCCCCATCAAAGCAGGTTGTATTAGAGCCCGCACAAACATCAACAGGTCGCGACCACTTTAGACCGTTGTTACGTCTGGCAATGTCTAGACGAAGGGGGAAGCAGTGGTATCTTTTCGTGCATCAAAGAAGAGTTTCACATTGATCCCCACAAGTCACAAAATGTTGCTGAAATATGACATGTGGAGTTTCCTGAAACATGTCAAGCCCTACAACCTTCTTGATAAATTTATTCCCGTTCAGGCTTTTTTCAATATGTAAGATTCGATACCTCAGGCCGTGTACAGTAGTACTCCAAATCATCACACTTGATATTTGTCCGCTACGTCGTGGAACAATGAAGTACGCCAGTCTTACGACATAACGATAGTGTCTAACACGTGTGCAGCCATCAATGTAATACAAGCTGAAGCGAGATAAGCCTGAAACCGTTACATTTTAATTTCGTTCATAGTAATCCATGGTTTGTGAAAGCATGCATCTTTGTCATTCGTTATTTAAATAATGAAAAAATGCACAAGTTACTTATCTTTTCATGCTTATCACAATGCTTTTTAACAATTTATTCTCATTTTCAAGTAAATTTGTTTACGTGAATTTTTTGGTGATGTTTGCATGTGTGATTTTCTGCCTCTCTTACACTCTAAATGTGCTTTTGAGGAGATAAAGCAGTCGGAAAACCAGATAAAATTAATCTTGGTGTTTTTTTTTGTTGTGCTAATGTTAGAAATTGTGTTTTTGTTTGTCTGCCTACGGGTACTGTGTCTCTTCCGTTACACAAAAAGTCACACACACACACAAATAATCAGTTACAATGTTTCTTTCTGTTATCAAAACACTCTACAAAGATACTACGACATTATGGTTTCACAAAGAGTTTGTACGCAATCAGAGGTGTTTTTTTTTGGTTACATTATACATAGTAAAAATTATTTTTGCAGCTTTGACTATTGAATTATCTGTTCCATTTTTTTATTTATGAGGGAAAGTGCATATTAATTTAAATTACTAAATATTTGTGAAAATTACTACAGTTATCATATGAATGAGAAACATTTGAAAAAGTTAACTGATTCACTATCTAGTTTGCCACTGCGAATTTTTTCACCTTGCTTTTTGTGGTGTACAAAAATTTAAAGCTCCTCTATTAAATCCACTGTATGTGATTTTTGGAGGCTGTGGAGTACCTTAAAATTTTCTATATTGTCCAATGGGTGTCCAGTGTTCCTTATGTGGATGTTGCTATAGCTGATTTTGTAAACTGGTTATGAGTGTAACTGTTGATGTGTTAACTGTATATAATTTGAAAATTCCTGACCGTTTCTCCAATGTAGACCTTGAGCAAGTTTTGCATGTGACTTTGCACATCCTGAGTCTGAGAATTCATCTTTCTTATTGTTTAAGGTGTAGAATAACTTCCGTTGATATCAATAATAGACAATAAGCAGAAACAAATCAAAAAATAGAAACAAATTCCTGGCTCTTTAGCGGCAACCAATAATACAGGCAAGTGTCTGGCCAGCATATCTTACGTAGGTAACATTACTCAAAATATGGCAAATTTACTTAGGTTACATACAATGACAGTAGTTTTTCCACAAACAACCAACCACAATAGAAATTAGTCTACATATTAAACAATAAGAAAGATCAATTCTCAGACTCATGAATACACAAAATCATATGTAAAACGTGCTCAAGTTACTACGTAGGACAAACTGACACCAATTTTCAAATTAGATAAAGTCAACACATCAACTGTTCACACATAACCAGTTTGCAAAAGCAGAAATAGCAACACCCTCATAACATCCATTCGAAAACAAAGAAGAACTTAAGATACTCACACGTCCGAATATCACATACAATGGATTTAATGGAGGAGCTTGAAATTTTTGTACACCACAAAAAGGATACTGAATCAGTTAACTTTTTAAAATGTTTTATCATTCATATGATAACTGTAGTACTTTTCTCAAATATTTAGTAATTTTAATAAATGTGTACATTTGCTCATAAATAAAAAATGTAATAGATAATTCAGTAGTCAACAGTGGTAAAAATAAATTTTATATTTGACAGCTTCTTATGTATGTAACGTAATCAAAAAAATATTGTAAGACCTCTAACTGCGTACAAACTCTTTGCGAAACCATAGTGTCGTAATATCTTTGTAGCATGTTTTGATAGCAAAAAGGAACATTGTATCAAATTATTTGCGCGTGTGTGACATTCTGTGTAACGGGAGAGACACAGTACCTGTAGGTAGCCAAACAAAAGTGCCATTTCTAACACTAACATATAAAAACACCCCAAGATTATTTTTTTCTGATTTTCCGATTGCAATATCACCTTAAAAGACATTTACAATGCAAGAGAGGCGGAAAATCACAAATTCAGGCATCACCAAATATATTCATATGAACAAATGCACTTGAAAATGAGAGTAAATTCTCGAAACGCGTTGTGCTTAGCACAGAAAAGTAAGTGATGCTTTTCATAATTTAAATCACGGGATGGTAGAAACCTGTGCAATGTTGCGACATGCCGCCTCTCAAGTATGCAGCAGACAACGTTGAAAGGATTCACCGTCGTGCCAGCGCTACGGACGGAAGCTATGGTTATGTTCGGTTTCAGTCACGCAGGGAAAATAGCAATCATCCTGTTCCGTGGTCACAATGCGTGGTCCGGTACCCATTCATAGCTAGGTACAACAGTCTATCCCTGCTACGACATGCGCCTATTGCCATAACAGCACCCCTGCATGAGCGAAAATATCACGGTATGGCAAACCCATTTCATGGGTCTAGCTCACCCGCTGATATTGCGCGGAGAAGCAAACTAGCACTGTCTTCACATTTCCACATCGCTCGATGGCTCCTGACTCGTATCACTGCGCTTTCCAGTCACTCAACAGATTCTATTAAGTGTACTACATGTCTCTGAAATCATAATTTATTACTGGTAACTGTTCGACACCTGCTGTGACTCTGAATTTCTCAGATCGTTCTCTATGAGCGTTGAAATTTTAGTTAACCTTGATGTATATGCGAAATGCTATGAGACGGAAAGCATGAAATTCTGTATTAGGCAACATCCACTCCAGCCGCTTGACTTGTGCAGGTTGGACAGAGAGCGTAGATATTGTCCGTAAAGATTAGCTCGCGTCTCTATATGGTTCCATTCTTTTGATTCAAATCTTGGGACTTTGTGGACCACTGTAGAAGATTGATTTCTTGTGAAGTCATTATTCCTTTGAGTCACAATTTTACCCCAGAGAACGCGAGAATTCTCGTGGAAGTCAGAGCTAGTAATATTATGGCCGACGTCATTGATGCGCAAACACAAAAAAATGGTTCCAGAATTAGATTTTCACTCTGCAGCGGTGTGTACGCTGATATTAAAATCCATGCTTAAGACAAAAGTCCTGAGTTTGAGTGCCCGCTCGACACACAGTTTCAATCTGACAGTATGTTACAAAAAATAGTTATTTGGAATGTTGCTGTTGCCATAATGGTTTGTCGCCTCTACAAAATGACCCATTTGCACATGGTTTTAACACAATCGGCACAACAGTGAGTTTCGTCCAGCTTGCACCACTTCCTCACGATGCCCGCTCGGAAGGTTGTCTTGAAGTCTAAGACGAATATTATGCTTCGAGTCATTCACAAATAAGCATCAATGTTAGATGTCTGACACGTTTCTAGTCCTTTACGTTCCACTTCTGATGTCTCTTCGTCCGTTATAGTAGGTGAATAAAAAAGGATCCTGGCATGCACTGTCAAAATTGCCTGCGGAAATTGCATAGAAAAATGTAATAATCATTAGAGAGGACTTTATCTCGATACGTTATCCTGTTCGTTTTCGGTATATTATCACCAAAACTATCGGTCTTTCTTATCAACAATATCCCTTCTCATCGCATGAAGCGATAGCACAGTCATGGCCGCTTCTGCTTTAATAGAGATAGATCCTTCGTCAGACGCACCAGCCAAGCTATGATTTTTAATAAAACGTTACTTTTTTGTTGCAAAACTACTTAATTAATGCAGTCACGGCAGTGTTTTTTTCGAGTTTCAAAAGACTGTGAGTCGTTGTTACTGGGGGCTTTCTGTAACAAGAAGTAACCTTCCGCAGCTTGATTCCTCCAGAGAGAGGGTTCTCAACAATCTTATTTTTAGCATTGGAAACGTTTTTGAATGATGTGACAGTAAACCAGTTAGTACTAAATAAAACCACCTGACAGAGAATTTTGTATCATTCCTTTCTCTCTAAGGACAAATGGTAAAGACGCTGCTCCGTGCTGGAATAGACTGACGTGACAAAAGTCATGAGATAGCGGTATGCAAGTATACAGCTGGTGGTATATGACGTATACAAGGTATAAACGGGCAGTGCATTTGCGAAGCTGTCATTTGTACACGGGTGATTAATGTCAAAAGGTTTCCGACATGATTGTGGCCCCTCGACGGTAATTATCAGGCTTTGAACGGAGAATGATAGTTGGAGCTAGACACATGGGATATTCCATTTCGGAAATCGTTAGGAATTCAATATTCTGAGATCCACAGTGTCAACACCAAATTTCAGGCATTACATCTCACCACGGACAACGCAGTGGCCGATGGCCTTCACTTAACGACCGAGAGCAGCAGCGTTTGCGTAGAGTTGTCAGTGCTAATAGACAAGAAATACTGAATGAAGTAACCATAGAAATCAATGTGGGGCGTACGATCAATGTAGCCGTTGGAACAGTGCAACGAAACTTGGAATTAATGGACTATGGCGTACGCGAACGACGCGAGTGCCTTTGCTAACACCACGGCATCGCCTCCAGCGCCTGTCCTCGGTTCGTGACCATTTCGATTGAACGCTAGATGACTGGAAAAAAGCGGCCTGGTCAGATCAGTCCCGACTTCACTTGGTAAGAAATGATGGTAGGGGTTCGTGTGTGGCGCAGATCCCACGAAGCAAGGGACTCAAGAGGTCAACAAGGCACTGTGGAAGCTGATGGTGACTCCACAAGCTGATGGTGACTCCACAATGGTGTGGGCTGTGTTTACATGGAATGTACTCCGTCCTTTGATCCACCTGACTCAGTTATTAACTGGAAATGATCATGTTCGGATACTTGGAGACCATTTTCAACCATTCGTTCGCAAACAACGATGGAATTTTTATGGCTGACAACGCGCCATGTCACCGAGCTACAATTGTTCGAGATTGGTTTTAAGATAATTCTGGACAATTTGAGTGAATGATTTTGCCATCTCGATCGCCCGATGAGGGATATAATCGAGAGGTCATTTCGTGCCCAAAATTCTGCACCGGAAAAACTTACGCAATTCTAGACGGCTATAGAGACAGCACAGCTCAATATTTCTGCAGGGGACTTCCAACGACTTGTTGTGTCCATGACACGTCGAGTTGCTGCACTGCGCCAAGCAAAAGGAGATCCAAGACGATATTAGGAGGTATCCCACGGATTTTGTCACCTCAGTCAAAGATCTTACATTCCATTTCTATACAAAGACTTTTTTAATCTTCTGTTCTGCTTCGGTGAGTACTGTTCCCAATGGTAGAATGAGATATGTTGCACGAAGATACAGTTTTTCTGTTAAAACCCGGTCGTTGTGGACGGGCGGTTCTCGGCACTTCGGTCCGGAACCGCGCTGCTGCTACGGACGCAGGTTCGAATCCTGCCTCGGGCATGGATGTGTGTAATGTACTTAGATTAGTTAGGTTTAAGTAGTTCTAAGTCTAGGGGACTGATGACCTCAGATGTTAAGTCCCATAGTGCTCAGAGCCATTTGAACCATTTTTTCTGTTAAAATCACACTTTGCAGGACGTTGGGATATAAAATGTACTGATCGGTATGTTGGTGTCCTTGCCTACCATTTGACGTCTAGGATGGCTGTAATCATGGAAATATAGTGACTGAACTACAGTGGAGGATGTGAAGTAAGTACGGAACATTTCTCGCAATTTAAACAAGGACGACATGCCTGTGGCGGCCGAATATTAGCCAGAAAACGCTAAGACTAACAATATTGACAGTGGCAGTAAGTCGGTTATTCCTAAATTGTGTATTTGGCAACATACTTTTTCATGATATTATGTACTTTATCTCTCTCATATTTAGTTTTCGAAATAATATAAAGAAAATGTGCTGAAACAGTGTGAGCAAATAGTGATGTGAGGAGCTTTATATTTACTTAACTCGCTTTGGGAAAGTGAAATTACCAAAGGACTGCGCTGCGCAAGGCAAGACAGCGTGGATTCCTGTTTCCCAGGCCGCTAGTCGTCTGGCGCCCTGGGTGCTGCAGCTTGTATGGCACATGGCTCTTTGCTGCCGGACCGGGTTGTTTACATCGCAAATGGGCTGAGTGTTGCCTGCCGCGGCGGTCGTTCACCGCCGATGCGCCTCGCAAGAAAGTCCGCACGCCGCAACTTGCGAAGTGCAGCCACAGGAGCCGAGCCGGCGCCTACTCCCGGGCACAGCGGTCTGCGAACGCCAAACGCGGATGTTTCCGCAAACAGCAACATTATTCAAGCTATTTCCGAAGTTACCGATTACGATCTCACCTCGTCCGCGAGGTAAGAGTACACCACTGCAGGATTTTACCAAAGTGTATGCAGCCTTCGCCCTCGCTCGAGCTCTTTCTACTTTACTGGGCACGAAAATTATATGTCTGAAAATTATGTATCGAAGACAATTGCATCACTGTGATACGGCTCTTGCGAAGGTAAACATAGTGACATCGTGGCAAATTCAAGTACTCCTTGACGTTACCAGCCTTTCCCTCTAATATAGTGAACAGTTCCTGAAAGCTCGTTCAACAAAGTGTTCCCTTGATTTCAGCTTAATTGTGGGTGAACTCAAGCTCAGATTATTAGACTCTCTGGTCCTGATTTTTCTTGAGGACATCCTCACGAGCGTTGTTGCCAATATTTCGCCATATCTGTTTTCCAATATACGCGACGAATAAGGGCTCGCTTCGGAGTTTCAATACCTGGGTCTGCAGCTCGTGGTGGTGCGGTAGCGTTCTCGCTTCCCACGCCCGGGTTCCCGGGTTCGATTTCCGGCGGGGTCAGGGATTTTCTCTGCCTCGTGATGACTGGGTGTTGTGTGATGTCCTTAGGTTAGTTAGGTTTAAGTAGTTCTATGTTCTAGGGGACTGATGACCATAGATGTTAAGTCCCATACAGCTCACAAGGGAACCTCCCCATCGCACCCCCCTCAGATTTAGTTATAAGTTGACACAGTGGATAGGCCTTGAAAAACTGAAAACAGATCAATTGAGAAAACAGGAAGAAGTTGTGTGGAACTGTGAAAAAATAAGCAAAATATACAAACTGAGTAGTTCATGGGAAGATAGGCAACATCATGGAGAGTGGGATCGCAGGAGCGCCGTGGTCTCGTGGTAACGTGAGCAGCTGCGGAACGAAAGGTCCTTGGTTCAAATCTTCCATCGAGTGAAAAGTTTATTTTTTATTTTCAGTTTATGTGACAAACTCTTATGTTTTCATCACTTTTTTGGGAGTCATTATCACATCCACAAGAAAACCTAAATCGGGCAAGGTAGAAGAATCTTTTTACCCATTCGCCAAGTGCACAAGTTAGGTGGGTCGACAACATATTCCTGTCATGTGACGCACATGCCGTCACCAGTGTCGTAGAATCGGTTGACGTATGACCGTGCGATCAAATGCTTTCGGTTCCCATTGGAGAGGCACGTCCTTTCGTCTACTAATCGCACGGTTTTGCGATGCGGTCGCAAAACACAGCCACTAATCTTATTATAGTGAACAGAGACGTCAATGAACGAACGGACAGATAATAACTATGCAAAAATAAAGAAAGTAAAATTTTCACTCGAAGGAAGACTAGAACCAAGGGCCTCTCGTTCAGCAGCCGCTCACGCTACCACGGGACCACAGCGCTCCTGGGCTCACACTGTCCATGATATTGCCTATGTGGCCCATGGACTACTCAGTTTGTATATTTTGCTTATTTTTTCACAGTTCCACACAACTTCTTCCTGTTTTCTCAATTGATCTGTGTTCAGTTTATCAAGGCCTATCCACTGTGCCAACTTATAACTAAATCTGAGGGGGGTGCGATGGGGAGGTTCCCTTGTCAGAGCCATATGAACCATCAATACCTGGGAGCGTTCACTCTCCACTGCGTTCATTAATACTTGAAAATCGTACTTTGCACAAACCCTTACCAAAACGCAGAACCAAACGACACCAGCAGCGGTGAGTCATAGGATACAGACTAGTTAGAAATTCTGCCTTATTAGCGGTCCTTAGGTGACTACTCTGCGCTGTTGATGCTGGAATGGTTTTCGGTTACAGACGGATTCCAGTCCCATCCCGTCTGTCTGATGTCCAATCAGACGAAGCATCAGTTTTTTTTTTCAGATGCTTTCCTCCCAATTCTTGTGCTTGTTAGCTTGTACTCTGACTTCAATACCTTCGATGTAGAACTTTAACCCACAATTTGAGGCAAAATTAATGAGCGTACTGAGAAGCTAACGGTTCTGTACGACAAACACGCTTCTTGGCTGGCAACTGGTTTACGTCAAATGGTGAACAGGGGCGGTATTCTCAGACATTTCAAGTAAACTGTTAAATTTGAACGCTGCGAAGAATACCCAAATTTGCGAAACAGGATAAAGGAGTGCGTCCAGAATCAGGTACCATCGTTCCACTGTGTGCAGCGATAGGACACGCGCGATTCTGTCCTTAATACCAGAAAGCCAAAATCGGAAACTTTTTTTCAGGCTTTAGCTGACGAACGGGATGAATTTCTTCAGCACCTTTCAACCCTCATGCTGCAAAGGCCTATCGTGCGCAAAAATTCCCAGGCTGCATAATTAACGCGAACGCTTTCCGCCTAAAACACGTTACAATAAACACAAAATGAACGCATAATGGGAATCTCTTCTGAATCAGTAGGAAACGACGGTGTCGGCAGGACGGTGATCGAGAATGTTGCAGATAATTTGGCATATGTCGTGAAAGGCATGTACCTCACTGAAAAAAAAAATATGAATCTGTTCTGATCAATATTCCGTCGGTTTTGCCCTCTTGTAAATATATATTTATACGCTGATGACTTCTCATTGTTACTGTAGTCAAAGGATACTACGTTCTTCTCGTTTTGTTACCAGTAATATTTTACATCTCTAAACACTTCAAACGTCAAGATCTAACTGAATGTTTTTCCAACTTTTTGCAGACGCTACTTCAGTATTACTATTAATATTGTCTGCTAGGCTAGGGGAAAAATGGACGCAACCTATAGAAAAGTTAAAGAGGCCGTTAATTATATAATGAAAACAAACTTGAAGACGATAGTATAGAAAGAGAAGAGGAAATAGACGAAAATGAGATGGGTATGGTACAGCGAGAAGAATTTGACACAGCGCTGAAACACCTAAGTCGAAACAAGGCCCGTGGAATAGACGACGCTCCCACAGAATGACTGAGATCGTTGGGAAAGCCAGCCACTACGCAAAATATACGAAACAGACGAAATACCCATAGGAGAACGTAATAATTGCTATTCCAAAGAAGACAATTGATGACAGGTGTGAATGTTTCCGAGTCATTAGTTTAATAAGTGTTGGTTTCAAAATGCTGACACGAATTGTTTCCAGAATAACGAAAATACTGATAGACGCCGAGTTTGGGAACGATCAGTTTTGGTTCTGGAGAAATATAGGAACATGCTGGTCAGTACACACCCTACGAGTTGTCTCAATGTCTGAAGAAATGCCAATATTTATAGCTTCATTTATGTGGCCATATTGCCTGTAGTTTTTTATAATTACTGAGGAAAATGAGTATTTTTGTTATGAGACACGTTTCGTTTTATTGACATAAAACTTCAGAACTGCTATGCAATAAATCATTATGTCGTATTTTACATCAATATATGTGTAGTGCTGCAAAGCAATGTGGGATTAGGTAAAACAACAGCACTACTAAATGAGGCAGCACCTCAGAAATATGCAAGCAGGCGACACTTCTTTCCGTGAGCGAAATTCGGACATAAAATACTGCAAGTAAAATCAACACTATTTGTAATGAATTGGTTTTAAATTTGGAAAATAAGCCAAATTGTAAATATGTTTCATTACAGACCACTGGTGAAACGAAAATGAAAAGCGTTTGATGAAATAAATTCACAATTTCTTGTAGTTGTATAGACGGGTCTAAAATTCCCGCAATACATTTATAGCATGTGTAGCTTCAGATAAGCTTCTGAAAGTAGCAGAAATAAAACACAGAGAGTGAAAAACTATCTACAAATTGTACAGAAATCAGACGTCAGTTGCAAAAGTCTGAAGGCCAAAAATGGAAGCAGTAGTTGACAAGGGTGTAAGGGTTGGAACCACCGACTGCATTCCTTCCCTTTTGTGGCCCTACATCCAGAAAAATAGGAAGAGTCTAGGTAAGATGAGGTATTAGTTGTATTTTCTGAATTCATAAGAAAATAAAATAGATAGTATACTCTGTTAAGGACAGTCTCGGCCTCAGGATATCTGGGATTTGCAACATCCCATGTGAGTTCGATAACAATTACATCGGTCAGTCCATCCGCTCCGTTTCCGACCGCTGTGCAGAACACCAACGTCATAAATCGAGAGCTGGAGAAATCTGCAGTTGCTGAAGGCAGCCTCACAGACATGAAAGACTGTTTGAAGAAACAAAACTTTTGCCCCAGCCTTCCACATACTGGGACTCCATAACAAGAGAGGCTGCAGAAACAAGAATGTGTGAGAAAACCTGCAACCGTGACGGTGGATATAATTTTAGCGGTGCATGGAACCGAGCTCTCGATGCAGAGAACCAGAGATACTATATTCGTCACAATGTTTACGCTGCGAAGGGAGCGGTGGCGCCAACAGCGCAGACGTTGCCACCATCTGCAATAAACAGCATTACGTAATTATCAACCAATCACAAGCTGTCTTTGGGCTACGTAAGGCCACTACAGCAGCAATTTTGACAGTAAGTTGCTCCTGACGAAGACGACGACGGAAATTGAAGAAAGCTCAGTGTTTTACCCTGAACTGACACAGCAAGATGTCCAAGAATGTTTTATACATACCTCCCTCTGATGTTTAATCTATATATTGAGTAAGTGGTAATGGAAATGAAGGTGAAATTTCGTAAGAGGATTAAAATTCAGGGAGAAGAAATAAAAAGCAATTGAGCTTTGCCGATGACATCATGATTTTTTCAGAGATGGCAAAGTATTTGGAAGATCGTTTGAGTGACATGGATAATGTGTTGAAAATAAGTTATAAGATTATGAGAAACAAAAGTAAAACGAGGATAACGGAAAGTGGTCGAATTAAATCTGGTGATGCTGATAGAATTAGATTATTCAAAGAGACACTAAAAACAGTGAATGAATTTAGATATTTAGGCAGCAAAATAATTGCGAAGTAGAGAGGCTATAAAATATAGGCTGGTTAGAGTAAGAAAAGCGTTTCTGAAAAAGAGAAATTTCTCTACATCGAGTGTAAATTTGTCAGGATATCATTTCCAAAGGTATTTGTGTGGTGTGTTGCCTTATATGGAAGTGAAACGTGGACGATTAACAGTACAGACAAGAAGAGTATAGAACAGTGGTCGTCAAAGTTTTTTGCTCAGGAGCCAAAACTGACATTGTGGGTCGACACGTGGGACCGCGTATGTGCCGATCTTATTATGCATAGGTATCCTACATAAGTTACTATGTTATGAGCTCTTAATAGACTAGCTATAGTGAGGTCATGATAAGTTGGCCGCCGCTGCTAACTGCTGACCGTTAAAAGCCGGTACCGTTTGGGACGTTTCGTGTCGACTGTTCTGTGTTTCAGACTGCTGAAACCTTTAGCGGTCCCGAAGTAGTGACACCGTCATTGGCTGACGAAGTGCTGTTGTGTTGTCTCTGACAAGGAATGATTAATTGATTTCACAAGCCGCGACATATTGTATAAACTAGGTCACAGTGCCGACAGATTCATCCTGTTAAGGCCGATACTGTTCAAAACAATACCCACTAATTATGTTTGTGTCATAGGCACGTTACATGTCTCTACTGTAAGCTTATTCATATTCGTTAAATTTCTAATTGTACACAATTCAATAAAATAAAAAGTACAATAAGTAAAATTTACATTGGGCTCATAAGATGTGTAAGTATTACAGTGATAAAATGTAACAAATTAATAACCCGAATAAACTTATATTTTAAAATGACTGAAAAGGAAAATTGACTTCAGCTGTGATTTTAGATAAGAAAATGTAATAAAATAGACAAGAACAAGCTTACGGACTTAACTTAATAATTTGATTGATAAAACAACAAGGGAAAGGAGCCAAATGGATGAGACATAAGACTGAAGTACGTAATTAGCTCCACCTGTCGGTGTAGCCGCTAGAATGCAATATAGGCGAGAAGTAGTTAAAGAATCTTTACCGCCAGAGGGCCTCTTACCCTCCCCCCTCCTCCCCCTACCCTGACCTGCCGTACCAAGAAAAGAATAATAAATCTTTGTACGAGTCAATTAATAAATTATATAGTCGATTAATTCATTAATAACAGTAATCGTGATTATATTCCAATGGATTATGGAATATGCGACGCCATCACAAATGCTTCGAATGTCATTTTCATTTTACTTGTCGCGTTATATTACAAGTGCTACAGCCTTAATTTAATTTCATTTTTCTTGCTACACATACGTACTGCATTTAAGGATGACCGACTGTATACTGCGCATTCGCGAAGACATATTACTTACGTGCCAAAATTTATGCTCCAGCCCCTGTGAGTTGTCGGTGCTGGGAGACAAATATGTATTTAAAGGAAACCAGATTTGCATCTTCACATGCGACTGGCGCAAAATTTGAACAGAAATCATCTTTCAGAGGTAGAAATACGACTACCAACTTTAATTTATGTCGCACAACTCCGTCATGTTGTGGATTTTTTTTTCCGTTAATGTAATCCGGGACACCTTTATGGTTGTAAAGGAACATCTGAGAACAAAGTTCAGTGTTTTTGTTTTGGCTTCACTACCGTGAATTTCATGTCTTATGTCTTCCATGGGCAACGGCTTTGCCGTAGAGGATACACCGGTTATCGTGAGATCACCGAAGTTAAGCGCTGTCGGGCGTGGTCGGCACTTGGATGGGTGACCATCCAGGCCGCCATGCGCTGTTACCATTTTTCGGGGTGCACTCAGCCTCCTGGTACCAATTGAGGAGCTACTCGACCGAATAGTAGCGGCTTCAGTCAAGAATACCATCATAACGACCGGGAGAACGGTGTGCTGACCCCACGCGTCTCCGATCCGCATCCTCAACTGAGGATGATACGGCGGTCGGATGGTCCCGGTAGGCCACTCGTGGCCTGAAGACGGAGTGCTGTTAAGTCATCCGTGAGTGCCTGAACATCTAGTGCCAACGGCAGCCTTTATGTGTGACCAGAAGTTCTTTGAGTTTTGCCAGAGACTTTCGCTAAGATTCTCCAACGGTAGTCATTCAAGGTGACTTGCACTGGCCATCTGACACCCAGACACGTTTCGTTTAGCGGTTCTCTGACTATTGCTCTACTTTTTTACATATACTCTACAGTGGTCGCTGTTTCTTTAGAAGTGTCTTTGCAGGAATTATATACGTCGGAAGCTTTCTTGCATGATAAACTGCTCTACTAGTTAAGTTATCATCGACTGCTTGGGCAGCTATTCCTCTGAAACGAGCCACAGTTCGTCCAAATGGTCCCGCTTAGGGCTGAATGCATAGAGTTCCTCCTTGAGATATGACGCTACTGCCGCCTTATCTAGTTTACTGAACTTCCTAAGTGCCGGACGGAACCGGAGGCAGCGGTTGTGGTTAAGCAGATTTGGCAGCGTCTGAGAGGAACTGCCGCACTGTGCGTGTGACGTGAAGGAATTCGCACGCCGCAGCTTTCGGGAAGTGCCTCCCCGCTGCTGCTGTTGCCGCTGCCCACGTCGGCGCCCACACGCGTTGCTAAGTACCGCAGGCAGTCGACCACTGCTGGCTGCGTTCACGGTGCGCTGCAACCAAACGAGGTGAAGCAGCCTAAACTAACTGGAGTTGAGTCCTGCCTGTCAGATTTACACTGACGTGACAAAAACCATCGTGATTCCTCCTAATATCGTGTCGGGCCTCCTTTTACTCGATGTGGCATGAACTCAACAAGTCTTTGGAAGTCCCCTGCGGAAATATTGAGCCATGCTGCCTCTATAGCCGTCTATACAATGAAGGTGTTGCCGGTGCAGGATTTTGTGCGCGACTGGCCTCTACACTAAGTCCCATAAATGTGCGATGGGATTCGAGTCGAGCGATCTCGGTGGCTATATCAATCACTCGAATCGTCAGAAAGCTCTTCAAACCAATCGCGAACAATTGTGGCCCGATGACATGGCGCACTGTCATCCATAAAAATTTCATCTTTGTTCGGGAACAGTAAGTATATGAATGGCTCTACATGGTCTGCAAGCAGCCAACATAACCATTTCCCGTCAGTGAACGATTCAGGTGGTCCAGAACCCACTCCATTCTATGTAAACACAGCTCACACCAGTCACCACCAGCTTGAATGGTGTCTTGTTGACAATTTCGGTCTTTGGTTTCGTGGGGTCTGTGCCACATTCGAACCCAATCATCAACTCTTATCAGCAGAAATCGGGACTCGTCTAACGGGAGCACGGTTTTCCTGTCGTCTAGGGTCCAGCCGATATCGTCAGCAGCCCAGAAGAGGTGCTCCAGGCCATGTCGTCGTGTTAGCAAAGACACTCGCGTCGGTCCTCTGCTACGTCGTACGTCCTTCATTGATTTCTGCGGTTATTTCACGCAATGTGGTTGTCTGTTAGCACCACAACTCGACACAGACGCCGCTTCTCTCGGTAGTTAAGTGAACGCCGCCGGCTACTGCGTTGCTTGTGGGGAAAGATAATGCCTGAAATTTGGTATTCTCTGTACACTGTGGAATTCGGAATACTGTGGATTTCGGAATACTGAATTTCCTAACACTTTCTGAATTGGAGTGTCACATGCGTGTAGCTCCATCTACAATTCGCGCTGAGAGTCTGTTAATTTCCTTCGTGCGGCCATAACGACGTCGAAAATCGTTTCACATGAGTCACCTGAGTAAAAATGACAGCTCTGCAAATGCACTGCCCTTTTGCATCTTTTCTATGCGTTACTACCCCCATCTGCAAATATATATATCGCTATCCCATGACTTTTGTCATCTCATTGTAGTTGTTGCCTTGTTTTCCTGTATCTACTGAAACTAAATTGTGGGATGGTTTCTCAAAGCAAACTGTGCCAGTGTCTCTTTTCCTCCTGGTTTACGGCTTCGTTTCTTACGATCCCGATGTAACGAAAATACCTAATATTCTTTTTTCTTCGGATTCCACTAAACGAAGCCATATTGTGTCTTTCTGTTCTAAAGCGAAGGATGAATGCATGTTTTTGCTCTTTAGCAAAGAACATGTGGGTAATAGTGGACACGAGGTCGTATAATACTATATGACTGAAAATGAAAGACTCCAACTTTTACCGACACTGTATACATCAACATGACCTTGTGGATAACATCGGAAGTTCACTGAGGCTTTTTGCGGATGATGCTGTGGTGTATCGAGAGGTTGTAACAATGGAAAATTGTACTGAAATGCAGGAGGATCTGCAGCGAATTGACGCATGGTGCAGGGAATGGCAATTGAATCTCAATGTAGACAAGTGTAATGTGCTGCGAATACATAGAAAGATGGTTCCCTTATCATTTAGCTACAAATTAGCAGGTCAGCAACTGGAAGCAGTTAATTCCATAAATTATCTGGGAGTACGCATTAAGAGTGATTTAAAATGGAATGATCATATAAACTTGATTGTCGGTAAAGCAGATGCCAGACTGAGATTCATTGGAAGAATCCTAAGGAAATGCAATCCGAAAACAAAGGAAGTAGGTTACAGTACGTTTGTTCGCCCACTGCTTGAATACTGCTCAGCAGTGTGGGATCCGTACCAGATAGGGTTGATAGAAGAGATAGAGAAGATCGAACGGAGAGTAGCGCGCTTCGTTACAGAATCATTTAGTAATTGCGAAAGCGTTACGGAGATGATAGATAAACTCCAGTGGAAGACTCTGCAGGAGAGACGTTCAGTAGCTCGGTACGGGCTTTTGTTAAAGTTTCGAGAAAATACCTTCACCGAAGAGTCAAGCAGTATATTGCTCCCTCCTGCATATATCTCGCGAAGAGGCCATGAGGATAAAATCAGAGAGATTAGAGCCCACACAGAAGCATACCGACAATCCTTCTTTCCACGAACAATACGAGACTGGAATAGAAGGGAGAACCGATAGAGGTACTCAGGGTACCCTCCGCCACACACCGTCAGGTGGCTTGCGGAGTATGGATGTAGATGTAGATGTAGAACACAACAAACATAATACTGCCGGTAACATCAGGAAAGTAAAGAGTGTTCCACAAAGAACACAATTTTAAGTGGATAATAACTCACAGATTTATTGATGAAATTAAGTAATTTACACACCATTTCAGTATATGCTGCCTTTGGGTATGTACGAAACATGATATTACACAAACGCCGTCGCCCGCTGAGGCCGAGCGGCTGTAGGCGCTTCAGTTCGGAAACACGCTGCTGCTACTGTCGCAGGTTCGAATCTGCCTCGGGCATGGATGTGTGTGTTGTCCTTAGGTTAGGTGATGTTTAAGTAGTTGTAAATTCTAGGGGACTGATGACCTCAGATAGTAAGTCCCATAGTGCTTAGAGCCATTTGAACAATTTTGAACATAAACGTCCCTTCTGCAAGCACACTCTCGTTCTTTCGATGAAATTTTTCATATCTTTCCGTCACATTTCCATCTGTACTTCCGAAATTACACCCTGAATCTCGGAGTTGAGCTCTAGAAGTGATGGTGGTTTGTGGCACACACACAGATTTCAAATACCGTCACAGAAACACATCCCATCGTCCCCATAACTAGAAGCTAACTGGATAAGACACATATTATATAATTAGGATCCCACTCAACAAGGAAAATTATGAAAAATAAATGAGTGTAATCATACAAATAATTAGGAACAATGGGTGTGACACACATGTAATACACAAAGTCAGTCAAAAAATTAAAACACAAATTTGAAACAAGCAAAATACATCCTATTTATTAAGAATGCATGGAAACTGACAAGCTGCGAAGTCACAAGTATCCTACGCATTTACACAATCACATCACAAAGAAAGAAAGCACATTGTACACTATGCCTTAGCACACAGACTATGACTTATACACGTAGACAGAGCGGCAATCATACTTACGAAACAGGGTCTCCATGTAACATATCAAGCTGTGCAAACTCCGCAGAAACAAACTTAAGCCAATCAGCAATCAAGAGAGACAAATTCCAAGGATGAGGACTATACGAACTTGAGTGTCACAGTTGTGATGCAATGTACACAGCCATGACGTGAAGGGATTTTAAAACGCAGTATAAGGAACACATTAGCTGTGAGGCGAATCATTCCACATTTGCAGAACACCTAAAACACCATAACCACGACAAGAAATGTTTTGTACCAGTGCAGAAACACTATTATTTCCAGAAAGCAGAGAAAGAGAGAGAGAGAGAGAGGGACAGAGAGATCGCTGATGTCACAAACACACAATCAACAGTTGGCAACACCATAATTAAAAACAAAGCTGAGAAAACGAAATTTCGTATAGCAGTAAGCAGAAGAAGATCAAATGCAAAACAGGAAAAAGAACAAATGTAGACCAGCACCTACGCAATTTGTACGTAGAACTTTATACTATCACTACATCGTAGATACGCAGAAGGTGCCAGAACAGTATATAACGTCAGTATGTAATGTGTAAAATGTAAAGCAAAATAGTGCAAATGCAAATGTTAAAGGCGAAACGCATACGACAGAAAAAATTTGATTTAGACAATTGTGAGGGGGCGGATCTAAAGTAAATAATTATCAACATAATCGAGTAGCTTGTATGTTGATATCCAATACCATCTACGCTCGGCGACATACCGAGGATGGAGAATCTATACCAGGAAAGTCTGCAACTGTTGCATGCCGGAAGTGCACCAAGACGCTATCACAAAGGCCTTCTTACTCTCTGGTTGCTGAGTGTGGGATACTCAGTTACTCAGCTATCCAATAATAAAAGGATCACGATTCTGTAGCCGCTCAGTAAATGTTGAGCTAGTGATGAGTGGACAGGACACATATGGAAGCCTAGTTCACACCGTGGAGGGCAGTTCTGACTATATATAGTGCATACACAGGTTGGTTTTCAACATTTGTGTGGAGCTAGGCGGCGCAGTGTTTGAGACATTATCCCCTACTCTGGAGGAGCGGAGTTCCAGAAACTTTTAGGTTTTCCACACTTTCCTGAGTCTGATCAATGATCTTAAAATAAACATTTCATATCCACGTCTCACCAGTTTGTCTTAAAAATGTTGCCGTGTGATACTTTTGATGAGCCACCACCATGGCAATTAACTTTTGAGGATGATCGCTTCTGACGAATAAAACCGATCTACAGAAATCAAAGTCGATGCCTGCGTTTGCTATGAATACAGTGCATGAACTTTTGACACTTATACCTAGAGATGCCAGTTTCATTATTGCTACCTGGAATTTCACCAACGGATCCAACATCTTGCTGGTATGAGATGCTACTTCTTGTTTCCTGTGACGTAATCTATCTCTTGGCATATTACTCTACTTTATACTCTTCCAGCCAAATTCCCGTACTCTTATTGCGTGGCAGGTAAATTCTTTCTCCTAACATATCCTGTCGAGTGCCCAGTAAAATGATGCAGCTCTAAAACGAGATCTTTGAACCATAATGGTCTAGTTCGATTCAGGTGCACCCAAGCTTACTAAAATTTATTCTATTTAGCAAAACCACTGGCCAGTCATCAGGCATTTGTTCTTGTACAAATGCGTGACAAATCTCTGGTCTTTAAGGATATCGTTGGCTATGGGGAAGTGACTAAACCGGGAAAATGCAATTCTAAGTGAATTCCCGTGCTACCTGTACTACCTTGCCAATACCACCAAGATCCAAGCCTGTAGTATCTCCATGTTATCTGGTAGGTGCAATAAGGAAAATTCTGCCTTTACAAGGAAGTATGATTCAGACAACAGACACCTTACACTCAGTGTGGAACTAACGGTGCTTTTCACCTTACTTCTGCGACTATCTTCTGTTCCTTTAGGTGGCTGACTGTGTTGCTGAAAATAGCATCGCACAAGCATTACAAGCGCGGCTCATCATTTGCAGCGCATACACAGAGTCGGTCGCGGTCCTTTGGTCTGGGGACCAGTTGAAGACCTAAAGCCAGAGGCTCAGACTGTTCTACGACGATCTAGAATGCGAATTTCTTGATATCCGTTCTCGGATGGCGGATTGTAGGACCGCTCTTAGCCGGCCGCTGTGGCCGAGCGGTTCTAGGCGCTTCAGTCTGGAACCGTGCGACCGCTACGGTCGCAGGTTCGAATCCTGCCTCGGGCATGGATGTGTGTGATGTCTTTAGGTTAGTTAGGTTTCAGTAAATCTAAGTTCTAGGCGACTGATGACCTCAGATGTTAAGCCCCTTAGTGCTCGGAGCCATTTGAACCATTTGACCGCTCTTAATAAACCAGAAGTGCACTACATAAAAGAAGCGGCTACTCGTGCAGCACACAAAATGTGGCGAGCAAATGTGGGTTTTTAAGGTTAGATGCCCCCGTCCCTCCGTCACCCCATTAGGCACAATAATGAAATGGCGAGTGAAATCGAAGATAGGTCAGCCACATTACTCCCAGAGAGGTTTACTGTTAAAATTTCAGGAGCTTACGTCCCACAAAGAGTCGCGCAACATATTACTTCTTCCCACTTACGTCTGGCGAAATGGTCACGACGAGAAAGTTAAAGAAATTAGATGCCATACGTAGCTTTGTCGATAGCCGTTTCTCCTGCACGCCATTCGTGAATGAAGCGGAAAAAGTGGCTGAAAATAATGATAGCAGAAGTACACGCCGCCACACGCCGCAGTGTGGCTTCCGGAGTATAAATGTAGCTCTCTCTATTTCGAGATAAACAGTAACAGCGTAAGTGCTATGACAGCACGACGGAACATTACAAACAGAAAGCCAGATGCGCGCAATGAGACCATCCACGGAATGGCTAGATGATTTTCGCATCCTCTTGCGTAAAATATTCCGCAGATAAAATAGTCTCCCATTCGGATCTCCGGGCTGCCACTACTCAGGGGGATGTCATCATAAGAAGAAACGAATCTGCTGTTCTACGGATCCTTTAATCGGTCAGGTAGTTAGAAAACTTGAAAAGGGAAATGGATAGGTTGAAGTTAGATTTAGTGACAATTAGTGAAGTTGGCTGGCAGGAGGAGCAGGATTTCTGGTCAGGTGAATCATCTACATCCATATTCCGCAAGCCACCTGCGGTGTGTGGTGGAGGGTACCTTGAGTACCTCTATCGGTTCTCCCTTCTATTCGAGTCACGTATTGTTCGTGGAAAGAAAGATCGTCGGTATGCCTCTGTGTGGGCTCTAATCTCTCTAATTTTATCCTCATGGTCTCTTCGCGAGATATACGTAGAAGGGAGCAAAGCAGGTATGTTCTCGAAACTTCAACAAAAGCCCATACCGAGCTACTGAGAGTCTCTCCTGCAGAGTCTTCCACTGGAGTTTATCTATCATCTCGCTTTCGCAATTACTAAACGATCCTCAAACGAAGCATGCTGCTCTCCGTTGGATCTTCTCTATCTCTTCTATCAACCCTATCTGGTACGGGTCCCACACTGGTGAGCAGTATTCAAGCAGTGGGCGAACAAGTGTACCGTAACCTACTGCCTTTGTTTTCGGACTGCATTTCCTTAGGATTCTTCCAGTGAATCTCAGTCTGGCATCTACTTTACAGACGATTAATTTTGTATGATCATTCCATTTTAAATCACTCCTAATGCCTACTCCCAGATAACTTATGGAATTAACTGCTTCCAGTTGCTGACCTGCTATATTGTAGCTAAATGAGAAAGGATCTTTCTTTCTATGTATTCACAACACATTACACTCGTCTACGTTGAGATTCAGTTGACATTCCCTGCACCATGTGTCAATTCGTTGCGATCCTCCTGCATTTCAGCACAATTTTCCATTGTTACAATCTCTCGATATACTACAGCACCATCCGCAAAAAGCCTCGGTGAACTTCCGATGTTATCCACAAGGTCATTTATATATATTGTGAATAGCAACGGTCCTACGACACTCCCCTGTGGCACACCTGAAATAACTCTTACTTCGGAAGACTTCTCTCCATTGAGAATGACATGCTACTTTCTGTTATTTAGGAACTCTTCAATCCAATCACACAATTGGTCTGGTAATCCATATGCCCTTACTTTGCTCATTAAACGACTGTGGGGAACTGTATCAAACGCCTTGCGGACTTCAAGAAACATGGCATCTACCTGGGAACCCGTGCCTATGGCCCTCTGAGTCTCGTGGACGAATATCGCGAGCTGGGTTTCACACGATCGTGTTTTTCGAAGCCCATGCTGATCCCTACAGAGTAGATTTCTAGTCTCCAGAAAAGTCATTATACTCGAACATAAGAAGTGTTTCGAAATTCTACAACTGATCGACGTTAGGGATATAGTTTTATAGTTATGCACATCTGTTCGACGTCCCTTCTTGAAAACGAGGATGACCTGTGCCCTTTTCCAATCTTTTGGAACGCTACGCTCTTCTAGAGACCTACGGTACACAGCTGCAAGAAGGGAGGCAAGTTCCTTCGCGTACTCTGTGTAAAATCGAATTGTTATCCCATCAGGTCCAGCGGCCTTTCCTCTTTTGAGCGATTTTAATTGTTTTTCTATCCCTCTGTCATCTATTTCGATATCTACCATTTTGTCATCTGTGCGACAATCTAGAGAAGGAACTACAGTGCAGTCTTCCTCTGTGAAACAGCTTTGGAAAAAGACATTTAGCATTTCGGCCTTTAGTCTGTCATCCTCTGTTTCAGTACCATTTTGGTCACAGAGTGTCTGGACATTTCGTTTTGATATATTTTGTTTGAATATAGGCTTATAAATACAAAATCAAATAGGGGTAATGCAAGAATAGGTTTAGTAATGAATAAGGAAACAGGATTGCACGTAAGCTACTATGAATAGCATAGTGAACGCATTATCGTAGCCAAGATAGACACGAAGTCTACACCGACCACAATAGTACAGGATTATATGCCAACTAGCTCCGCAGATGATGAAGGGATTGAAGAAATGTATGCTGCGATAAAAGAAATTATTGAGATAATTAAGGGAGACGAAAATTTAGTAGTCAGGGGTACTGGAATTCGATAATAGGAAAAGGAAGAGAAGGAAAAGTAATAGGTGAATATGGACTGGAGGTAAGGAAGAGGAAGCCATGTGGTAGAATTTTGCACAGAGATTAATTTAATCATCACCAATACGTCGCTTAAGAAACGTGAAAGAAGGTTGCATATATGGAAGAGACCTGAAGACACTGGTAGGTTTTAGACTGATTATGTAATGGTAAAACAGAGATTTCGAAACCAGATTCTAAAGTGTAAGACATTTCCAGGGGCAAATGTGGACTCTGACAACAATTTATTGTATCTGAACTGTAGTTTAAAATTGAAGAAATTGCAATAAAGGTAGGAAAATAAGGTGATAGGACCCGGATAAGGTGAAACAACCAGAGGTTGTTGGGAATATCAGAGGGAACATTAGGTAACGGTTGACTAGAACAGGGGAAAGGAACACAGGAGAAGAGGAATGGGTAGCTTTGAGAGATGAAATAATGAAAACAGCAGTGGGTCAAGTAGGTAAAAAGACAAGGTCTAGTAGAGATCCTCGGATAACACAGGAGATGTTCAATTTGATTGATAAAGAAGAAAATCTGAAAATTCAGTAAATGAAGCAGGTGAAACGGAATACAAATATTTAAAATATGAGATCGCTAGGAAGTGCAAAATAGCTAAGCAGGAATGGCCAGAGGACAAATGTAAGGATTTAAATGCATATTTCACTAGGGGAAAGATAGAAACCGCCTAGAGGTAAACTAAAGAGGCCTTTGAAGAAAAGAGAAACAGCTGTATGAATAACAAGGGTTCATATGGAAAACCAGTCCTAAGCAAAGCAAGAGAAGCTGAAAGGTGGAAGGAGTATATAGAGGGACGTGAACTTGAAGGCAATACTATAGAACTGGAAGAGGACTTAGATGAAGTGGCAGATATGATACTGCGAGAAGAATTTGATAGAGCAGTGAAAGACCTAAGCCGAAAGAAGGCCCCAAGAGTAGAAGATATACTGGCAGAACTAATGACAGCCTTGGGAGAGGCAGCCATGGCAAATCTTTTCCATCTGGTGTGCAAGATGTACGAGACAGGCGAAATACCATCAGATTGCAAGAAGATTATAATAATTACAGTTCCTATAAAGCAGGTGCTGAAAGGTGCGAATATACAGAACTAACAGTTTAATAAGCCATGGTTCCAGAATACTAACATGAATTACTCGAAGAAGAATGGAAAAACTACTAGAAGCCAACCTCTTGGAAGATCAGTTTTGATCCCACATAAATGTAGGAACACGCGAGGCAATATTGACCTTAAGACTTACTTTAGAGGATAGGTTAATGAAAGGCCAACCTACGTTTACAGCATTTGTAGACTTAAGCTTTTGACAAAGTTGACTGAAGTACTCTCTATGAAATTCTGAAGGTACCAGGGGTAAAATACAGGGAGCGAAAGACTATTTGCAACGTGTACAGAGACCAGATGTCAGTTACGACAGTCAAGAGACATTAAAGGGAAGCTATAGTGTAAGATGGCAAGAACGTTGCCCCTTACATGAAGTCATTGAAGATCACCTAACTCACGTTGAGCGAACAGTAGGGCTGAACAAAAATGACTGACAAGGCACAGTGCATCTTGCAGAGGGTATAGTATGGACATATTGGAATAATTAATGTCGGGTGATGGCTTTAAAGTAATTCACACGACATGAAAAACTTTGTGGAAATGCATCGATTTACTGGAGGCTAGTTTATCCCAGGGAAGTATACAGGGTTGACTGTGGCTGTCTGGGGAGCAGCGAAGGGAAGCGACAATAGGCAGCTTAGGGCGGCTCAAGCTCTGAGAAAGCGGTAACGGGGTGCAGCCTCCAGCTGCCTTAAGATGAGTGACAGTCAGTGGGTGGTTGACCCTGACTCCATGCTGGTGTACCAGGAAGCAGACGGAGAACTTGTACGCTTGTTGATAAATGTCCGTCGTCCTGTTTTCAGTGAAACATGTGAGTAAGTTGTGCAAAGCTATGGTGGAACGGTCAACAGAGGCTAAAATATGCGTGTTCATGACTATAGCAACTTCACGCTGAATTCATGGTCTGCGGAGTCTGAAGTGAATCAGGTGAAGAGTGACAGAATGAAATATGCCGGCCTCCAATGGGAACATAGGACCAAGGAATTTGAAGTACTCTCCTGGGAATCAGAATTCCGGAGAAATTGGTGTTTTGTGCAGACGCTAACCTTGATGGGTGGCCTGGGAGGAGCTAAATAGCAGAAGTTGAGAGGAAGGGAAATTTTTTGAGAATTTGTTCACTTCCCAGAGCAGGCATTGGTCGGTGCTGGGAAGTGACACATAATTAACGCGACTTGCGCTGCAATTGGCATAAGTGATTTTGCTGGAGGGGAAACTGAGGCAAAGAGTGGACTGGGAGAAGTCTCCGTAGTGGTCTTCCGTTCCCAGCTTGCCTTGAGTGCGGACGTGGCGTTCTTGACTCAGCTTGCCTGGGAGAGAGTGAGTGTCTCTGCAGTTTAGGACTTAGCAAACGGAACGATTGAGCTTGGAGATAGAAAGTTTTCGTTCAGCTATGTACTGATCAAGATAGCTAGACGTGAATAGATGAGCGCAGCCTTGCAGCACCACGAGGTCAGCCGACGTCCGCATTACGACGCCGCGCCACCACGCTGAATTCAGTGATAGTGAGCCCACTCCGGCCACTGATTAATTTGTTGGATCACGCCAGAAAAGTTTCCACGAGGGTTTCATGGGCCGTGTGTTGTAGAATTCTTCTCGCACTTCGCATTACACCTGGGTCAGTCGATAGGAATTACTTTTGATTTATCGCGCTTTACTCCACGCAAACACAATTTATTACCACTGCCTGTTAGGAGAGTCATGTAATGTAATGATTGAAGGTCGTGAGTTAAAATAAATCTGTGCTAATCGACTGCATCTGTTTTCAATCAAGTAGTTGAAATCCCAAGTCACTTTCTTAATTAATTTTATGTTCAACATTTGAATCTGGTGTTCAATAGTTGAATATAACATCAATGTGGACCCCTTTTAATTAAAAGGGATCAATTCTGAATCAGTTAATGTCAATCGCAGTTCAATCAGGAGTCACAGGGTCTTATTACTTTCTTTGCGTTATCCAACATTGCGGCAGTTTTGCACTCTCTGTTGATCTGTTAGTCAATTACATGGGGTGAACACACACCAAAACCAGATAAGTGACGGGTGGGGTGTTACAATAGGAAACCAAAGTAAAATTTGGAATAGGAATTAAAGTTCAGGGAGAAGAGATAAAAACTTTGAAGTTTGCCGATGACAACGTAATTCTTGTCAGAGACAGCAAAGGACTTAGAAGAGCAGCTGAACAGAATGGACAGTGCCTTGAAAGGAGAATATAAGATGAACTGTAATAAAAGCAAAACAAGGATACTGCAATATAGTCGAATTATATCAGGTGATGCTGAGGGAATTAAACTGGTAAACGAGACACTAAAAGTAGTACAAGATTGCACGTGGTAGTGTCTTTTCCGATAGCACAATTTCGATTTACGATTTTTATCAACTTTATTCACCGATCCTCTAGAGATTACAAGAGCTTGTGATAAGTGAATGTCAAATGGCGCAAAATACTAGCGAGTACTGAGCTCGTGGTCTAGTAGCTAGCGTTGCTGCCTCTGGACCACGGGCTCCCAGGTTCGATTCCCAGCCGGGTTGAGGATTTTCTCTGTCCGGAGACTGGATGTTAGTGATGTCATCATCATTCGTGACAGTGGTTAGACTCGAGTGTGTAAAAATTGGACTGTGTAAAAATTGAGACTTAGTAGGGATAGAGTAGCATGGAGAGCTGAATCAAACCAGTCTTTGGACTGAAGACCACAATGACAACACAAAGTGAATAATAATTACTTTGCAAATGAACCACGCTTCTATCTTATTTTTGTTGTTCGTTAGGGAAGCAGTGATGTAGCTGAAGCACTATGAACTCTATCCTTATCACCAAGCTGTTATCAGCATGTTCATTACTAGTTTATTGAAATGATAAGAGCGCACAAATTGCTTACAGTAATTTCTTTTCCGATAGCACAATTTCAATTTACGACTTTCATCAACTTTGTTCACCGACCCACTAGAGGTTACAAGACCATGTGATAAGTCAATCTCAAATGGCGCAAAATACTGGTGAGGAACCTTTGAGAACCCAGCGCTGCACACGCGATGGGATCAAACGCAGCTAACCAGGGATGTGCTTATGTTGACTGACATGAGAATGCATTTATTATCTCGGTCACCCTGCCTAACCCTGGTCTTCCTTCTTTTGTTGTTTTGTTTTCAAGTATTTTTTAGAATTATTTGCTTACACCGCAACAATGAGCTTTCAAACCGACAGCAGTCGATGTTGCATAACGTCAGATACCAGTCTGATTTGGAGGTCAGTATATAATCAATAAAATTTCCAGCTAAACTTGAAAATGCTGCGTACAAGGTAACTCCAAATGCTGCACGTGCTTATACAATTTTATCTTTCGATTATTGTTCTGTATCTTACCAGCTATCTCAATCTTTCATTCACTCTTCCACTGATGACGTTGGTGATACATCACCTTGCCTGTTGGCGCAGCGATTAAGACTCGTGTTCAGAGAGAACGAGGTTTAAATCTACGAAACTGCACTCCACTTGTTCAGAGACTACGGAACCAATTATATTGCTTGAGTTCACTATATTACAATAACCTATACCATGACCAGATTTTTGTATTCTTATTCCTTTTTACTTCATACTTATTTACTAGTGTTTGCTGTGACTGCACATTTTTTGACTAAACCATTAAGTTATTTTCAATTTTTTTTATGATACCCTAAGAACTCGAAGTACCAAACACTATTTGGCAGATAGTTGCTGCAATGGTTTTAATAGTATATGAGGATTTTCTTTCGAATAATGAAACATGATATTTTCTCTCACTTTTCACCTCCGCGGGTTCGAATCCTGCCTCGGGCATGGATGTGTGTGATGTCCTTAGGTTAGTTAGGTTTAAGCAGTTCTAAGTTCTAGGGGACTGATGACCTCAGATGTTAAGTCCCATAGTGCTCAGAGCCATTTGAACCATTTGAACTTTTCACCTCATTTTGCATTTTGTTATTCAGGGATGTGATCATCTATAAGTAATACATGGTTGCATATCTCCTGGTAATCGCTTTGTTAGCTCATCTTCAGAGCGCATATTATACACTCCTGGAAATTGAAATAAGAACACCGTGAATTCATTGTCCCAGGAAGGGGAAACTTTATTGACACATTCCTGGGGTCAGATACATCACATGATCACACTGACAGAACCACAGGCACATAGACACAGGCAACAGATCATGCACAATGTCGGCACTAGTACAGTGTATATCCACCTTTCGCAGCAATGCAGGCTGCTATTCTCCCATGGAGACGATCGTAGAGATGCTGGATGTAGTCCTGTGGAACGGCTTGCCATGCCATTTCCACCTGGCGCCTCAGTTGGACCAGCGTTCGTGCTGGACGTGCAGACCGCGTGAGACGACGCTTCATCCAGTCCCAAACATGCTCAATGGGGGACAGATCCGGAGATCTTGCTGGCCAGGGTAGTTGACTTACACCTTCTAGAGCACGTTGGGTGGCACGGGATACATGCGGACGTGCATTGTCCTGTTGGAACAGCAAGTTCCCTTGCCGGTCTAGGAATGGTAGAACGATGGGTTCGATGACGGTTTGGATGTACCGTGCACTATTCAGTGTCCCCTCGACGATCACCAGTGGTGTACGGCCAGTGTAGGAGATCGCTCCCCACACCATGATGCCGGGTGTTGGCCCTGTGTGCCTCGGTCGTATGCAGTCCTGATTGTGGCGCTCACCTGCACGGCGCCAAACACGCATAAGACCATCATTGGCACCAAGGCAGAAGCGACTCTCATCGCTGAAGACGACACGTCTCCATTCGTCCCTCCATTCACGCCTGTCGCGACACCACTGGAGGCGGGCTGCACGATGTTGGGGCGTGAGCGGAAGACGGCCTAACGGTGTGCGGGACCGTAGCCCAGCTTCATGGAGACGGTTGCGAATGGTCCTCGCCGATACCCCAGGAGCAACAGTGTCCCTAATTTGCTGGGAAGTGGCGGTGCGGTCCCCTACGGCACTGCGTAGCATCCTACGGTCTTGGCGTGCATCCGTGTGTCGCTGCGGTCCGGTCCCAGGTCGACGGGCACCTGCACCTTCCGCCGACCACTGGCGACAACATCGATGTACTGTGGAGACCTCACACCCCACGTATTGAGCAATTCGGCGGTACGTCCACCCGGCCTCCCGCATGCCCACTATACGCCCTCGCTCAAAGTCCGTCAACTGCACATACGGTTCACGTCCACGCTGTCGCGGCATGCTACCAGTGTTAAAGACTGCGATGGAGCTCCGTATGCCACGGCAAACTGGCTGACACTGACGGCGGCGGTGCACAAATGCTGCGCAGCTAGCGCCATTCGACGGCCAACACCGCGGTTCCTGGTGTGTCCGCTGTGCCGTGCGTGTGATCATTGCTTGTACAGCCCTCTCGCAGTGTCCGGAGCAAGTATGGTGGGTCTGACACACCGGTGTCAATGTGTTCTTTTTTCCATTTCCAGGAGTGTATATGACATTAATTTTTTCACGTGGTTCAAATGGCTCTGAGCACTATGGGACTTAACATCTATGGTCATCAGTCCCCTATAACTTAGAACTACTTAAACCTAACTAACCTAAGGACATCACACACATCCATGCCCGAGGCAGGATTCGAACCTGCGACCGTGTCAGTTGCGCGGCTCCGGACTGAGCGCCTAGAACCGCTAGACCACCGCGGCCGGCTTTTTCACGTGCCTCATTATTTTACAGTGTCTCTTAATCTAATATTGCCTATTTCAACAAGACATTTTATGAATTCAATGCCACAGTTTATTGAAGTCATATCACTTGAAGTCCTTTTCATGATGTAATATACACGTCGAATAAAAAAATTTTCAAAAAATTGTAAACTTGTTCTGTATCATGTTGCTGATCGCAGCGAAAACAAATCTGAATAGAGTGAAACTGGAGAAGCCTTTAAGTGTCTATGGAGTGGAATAAAAGAGGATATTTGATGTTACCGGGAGACTAAAGGCTAGATCGCACAAGGGAGAACAACAATCAGTAAGAAGCAGCAGCTTCCAACACCGAACATTATTTACTTGAAAATTGGAGTACAGCATGTAAAAAATCATCGTTTGTAGCATTTCCGTTTATAGCTCAGAAATCTGGAAAGGAAAGAAGTAAAATAAAATAAAATAAAAGTAAAAAAGCCCATTTTTAAGCATGGTGTTCAAGAACGGTCTTGACTTACCAGCCATCCTGACACATTCTTCAGTTCTTCTACTCAATGAGTCAGGTACTCTTCAAATTACTCCTGGCTCCATTCAGGCTGTGTCAAATGCATTGGCCTCACGCTTCTGTAACGTCTGAACATTGTCGATAGATTGGAGTACACATCAATGCCTTTAAATGTTCCCATAGCAAGAAGTACAACGGACACAGGTCCGGTGAGAAGTCTTCCACCAATCCATTGTCCACGAAACGTTGCCGTGGGGTAGTGTCACACTATCCAGAGAAAATGGGATGGTGTCCCACCGTGCACAAACCACACTCGCTGCCTTTCTGCAAAGGTAACATTCTCACATACCGTTGGTCATTCACAGTGAAGAAATCGGTGATACATAGCACTTGTTAATCTGTTTGGTAAGGTGTATGGCCCTATGAGTGTCACGGACAATTTCTGCCCATGCACTGATAGTAAAATGATGCTATTGCCCCACCTCCATTATTGCTCGCAGGTTTGCGTGTGCCTAAACGTGCGTATTATGGAAAGTCACTATGCTATCTCAAATGACTTCTGTTCGCTGCAAGTAAAATGGCCCATATCTGTTGAAATATCCGGACATGTAATTATAAGAAATTTTCTCCTAGTTTTGACCAATACTTTCTCTTATAGGAATATGTGATACATTTTTAAATACCTTTTATAATAATATACAGATTGTTGCTCACAAGGAAGTTCAGTCTTTAGTAATGCTCATATGTAATTGTTATGTTAAAAATTATGACAGGAAAAATATTAGCAGCAATGACTCATGATGGGCATGAGGAGGGCTACAGAAAATGAGTGTTGGGGAGGTGCAGAGACCAGCCTTCTTTGGGAGTTGCTTTGCGTGGAATGAGCAACACACAGCAATCGCAGTGTGTGGAAAATGAGCGTCAAGTTATAGCCCTTCACCTTCAGTTGACGGCACAGGAGTAAATCTCATAGGCTTCCTCGACAAGTACCTCAGATTTGTTTACGCCAATGGGGAGGTACGTAATTTTAATAACTCAAAGTCCTGCATTATCCTTTTCTGTTTATTAAAAATGTCTTTGCAGTGAGGAAGCAAGTGCGTGAAGCCACTTTCGTAGGTCCAGTAACACGATTTTAAGCTTCTCGCCGTTCATCTTACACTTTCTAGAAAAAAATTGACATCGTCGACATTCAAGAAATGTTCAAAACACATCATTAACTTGCACCATAAATACCGAATGAAAATGGCGCACCACAGTATCACCATCAAGATCTTAGGAGTTACAAAGCGTGTAGAACTTTCAGATAGGTATCCGTTCTTAAAGAATGGGTGTAGAATCGTATTGATGTAACGGGGTGATGAGAACTAATGGAATGTGATGGCATGCAGCCGAATACGAAACAGTCTGTCGCCGGCCGGTGTGGCCGTGCGGTTCTAGGCGCTTCAGTCTGGAACCGTGTGACCGCTACGGTCGCAGGTTCGAATCCTGCCTCGGGCATGGATGTGTGTGATGTCCTTAGGTTGGTTAGGTTTACGTAGTTCTAAGTTCTAGGGGACTGATGACCACGGATGTTAAGTCCCATAGTGCTCAGAGCCAGTCTGTCGTGGAACTTATCGTGAAACTAGCTATCCTTTAAGACGTAGCTGCAGATAGTGCGATAATATGTTTTATGGGCACGGAAACAATAAACATCCAGAAGCTGAATTTGTCCACTGGTTCCAGATGGTATGAACTGCAATGACACAAGCTTTTCAGGAGGAATAGTTTGCTCTAAAGGAGTAAGATTTTTATACGCAGACCGGAAATCGAGAAAAAACAGAGCTGATACCATAGTTGTAGTTATCCTATGCACTTTTTCCCACTCTTGCTTGCTGTGACATAAATATTCCTTACTGTCCTTGCAAGATTACGCACACGAGAAAACATCGGAGTGTGTGGGGGGGGGGGGGGGGAAGGGGGGGAAGAGCACCCCCAACTTCTCGCAGCACAGTAAATAACCATCCATATTAACAGTCGGCATAATTGTATACGAATGCGTTAAGGCATTGATGTTAGTCGATCAAGAAACAACTCTTTTGAAACCTCTAATTTTCAGCTTCCTTTCACAAGCAATTCCTCTTCAAATTCCGATTAGTCGGAGTTGAAGGCAAAGTCCTTACTGAACTATGGGGTAAATTTGTTTACTTCATCTACAATCTGTCCCCAATTGTTTTTTTAGTGCGCTGCGTTGATCTTCCACACACATAATTATGTTTAGTACCTGCAGCTTGAACAACGATTGTTCTTTACTGCGTTTCACAGGATTTTTAACTCCCTGTCTGGCAAGGATAATGAACTGCATGGCTAGACACCTGTTTTGATATCACTTTGCGTTGTTAAGCACGTATCGTCATCATTGTACTCATGTAAACTACCCGCACAGTCGAGCGAATACGACACCACACCGTGCCCTGAATCATCTCGCAGAACTCATTTTCATTTTCCACTTTCACTCCGCGAAGTTATCTGGGTTTCTTTCTGACGAAATGTGAAATGTCAACTTCGGCAGTTGTTGTTGTAGGTATAATGCAATGTTTGCTTTATTTATCGTTGCCTTTGCTCCGATTTGTATCAACGCCACAAGGACTGTAGCACTGTTGTGAGTTATTCGTCGACTAATCAGTTCAACTACGCACCGTAGCCTCGTGCTGGGCTCGTCATTGGATATCTCCAGTCCCGTCCGCTGTTGCCATTAGCAGCCAATGTTATGCGTGCATTGTGGATAATATGTCGGACGTCGAATGCCGTAAACATCATTGGCCTTTTGCTAACTCACACTCAAGGGATCCTTTTCAGTATCTAAAATTAATAACATTCTTATATTCGAAGAAATATTTATCAGCCTGTCTACGAGCTGAGAAATTAAGGACGTACTTTTCTGTCGTCTTTCTGCCGAATACCAAGATCGTACTACTCCATAGTTTCAACAATCGTCCTACATCTGTACACTATTGAGTACAGTTCCATGAGATACATCTCATCGAAATAAATGAAAATAATAAATTACAATACTGACTGATGCCTGCGTGAGTATTCAGCATACTTTATCGATCTGTTGCAGTGAGCGCACTTTCCTTGAAGGGGCTGGAGATAACTCTCGGTTATTTACAGATATTTGCTCTTTGATGAGAGAGTAGGTAGATAAGAGTGGTACTCTGTACTTCCTGGATCGCACGTTCTTTCAGAAAGCAACACGCGTTATCGGTATTGCCCTAGACTGTTGGACGCTACGCTGCCAGTACAGGCCCGAAATTATTATTCTAGAAAGTGGAAAGTGAAACGCCAGACGTTTACGAACGTTTTACTGGATCTACGAAAGTGGCTTTACGCTCTTGCTTCCTCACTGCAAATACATTTTTAATAAACGGAGGGGGTAAAGGTATACTTTCAGTTAATAAAATAACGTACCTCCACATTGGCTTTTACAGAGTAAACAAATTTGAGGTACTTGTCTAAACAGCGTATGAGATTCACACTTGTGCCGTCAACTGATGGTCAAGGGCTATAACTTAACGCTCATTTCCCCCATACTGCTATTGCCGTGTGTGGCTCATTCCTTGCAAAACGAAACAATGCAGTGATTTACTCATCCGGGATTCTCAGGAAAAAGTAGGATTCTTATAACAGAGTAACACATTAAAGTGGGTCTACAGTGCTTGAAATAAATCTTGTGGCTGTATATGAAATATTGCAAGAAAACACCCCAATGCTTCTATGGGTTCAATTACAGTATATTATATATGCGCTTCGCGTACTACAAGAAAACATCATAAGCGGTATTCTGCTGTTACATTTTATTTTGTAAATTACATTACTGTGACTGACATGCAAATTTACACATTTTAGCGTCTAAAGATATATAGTTTTTGCTTACGTAAAGTTCTCCCCTCTTACTTAAGAACAGTGTATTGTTAGTCTACAAACTACTTTGAATATGTCTGCTTACAGACATGCAGTTCATAACGTAAGTACCGCTAGCATAGCATCCTTAGGGCAGGCAAATAAATGAAATCTATCAGTAGACATTTAGATTCAACGTCATCATTATAAGCAGTTAAGTACCGAAGACGAAGACGCAGCTATACATAAAGTATTTTATGTTGTTAAGGTCAAAAGAAGTCACCACTTGAACGAATAACATGTATAGGTCATTCCTTTGTATTGAACTTAAATAAAATGTACATCCCTCACTTATTTCCACATATCAGACACTCCTCTGTGCGGGACACATAAAATCGATTTACATAAGTAAGAAAGTTAGCATCGAATCAAATCAAATAAAAATTGTGAGTTATGAAAGTGTTCAGAGTTGTAGCACTGGTAGAAACCAAAACGCAAGGCTTACCAGGAAACTAATGACTACATCGATCTTCTGGGGAGGTAGACTGTCGGTTATAGTATTGGCAGAGGCTGTCATGTTTCTTCCTTCTCTTGATCTCACGAGTTATATCCCCCACATTAAGTTCAAAGATGCGATAGAAATTACAGAAATCTGTGTTGAGTAAGTATTCATAGGGCGTTACGATCTTGTTAGGAGGTTCAAATACGCGTTTCACTGGATGCCTTGGTACGATAGTATCCAAATAGAGTTCAACATTGTCTCTCACCGTATTCCTGGATACTGAGAGCTAATAGTTCAGTTACCAGATTTGATGCAATCAGCGTCCCCTCCATTGCTAGCGACCTGATGAACGAAAGAGCTTGTATGTCTGTTCCTGTCCTGCCGTAAACATGGTTCAGAGTTCATCTTAACGTGGAGCGTCGGTTGCAGTCAGGTATTTCATCCAACCGGAACGAAGACACTTGACATCATTTTCACCGTGTCCAGCAGCACTGGAGCATTTGCAATGGCCTCAGTTGATGGATGAGTAAAGAGGTGAACCCATAGCCACCACGTAGTCAGCAATATTAATCGGACATCATAAGACTTTTTGCTTCATTCTTTCTTTGGCTACAGACTTTTACTGGACATTAACTGCATCCACAACATTGTTTTTCCCCCTTGAAATGGTCACTGCCGATTTCCTTCTCTGCTCTTGTCCAATAAGATCTTGTTTTCCGTCTCTAATACACTAAATGTAAAAGTAGTTTGCGTCAATCTCATATTTTATTTAAGAATAATAATGTTATAAAGCACATTTGAAAATGGGATTAATTTCCTGAAAGTTGGTTTGACGATAATAAACATCGCGACTGACAACAGCAAATATCATTTAACGATAGAAAAAGTGTCAGTTGCCGAAATTCACAAATATTCTAAGCGTTCGTCTTTCAGGATTTTTATTTTTTTAATTTTTTTTTGTAATTGTTAAATATTTCTCCAGTTAATTGTAACAGTTCACAAATACATCCTCTATACACTTTAGTAGACCCTGGCACTAACAGAACTTCGTGGTTACGCCGGCCGAGGTGGCCGAGCGGTTCTAGGCGCTACAGTCTGGACCCGCGCGACCGCTACGGTCGCAGGCTCGAATCATGCCTCGGGCATGGATGTAAGATGTCCTTAGGCTAGTTAGGTTTAAGTAGTTCTAAGTTCTAGGGGACTGATGACCTCAGATGTTAAGTCCCTTAGTGCTCAGAGCCATTTGAACCATTTTTTGAACTTCGTGGTTATGAAACCAGCAGTACTTATGACGAACGCAAAAATCAAGCTCTGGATGTTAGGTGAATTGAGAGTCAAGCTCCCAACATCTGGCTACCTAACCCTTACATAAACACGTATTTTGCAAGCACACAGGGTCAAAATATGAAAACAAATTGAATTATTTGGTTAACAATAACATTGCTACCAAATATAGTACATACACCGCTAATCAAACCGGTCTCCCTTTAGGTTCCTAGTTAAATATTCTTGTGGCTGTAACGCTTGTGTCAATGAATATCGCCGAGTGAGGTGGCTCAGTGGTCAGCACAATCGACTTGCTTTCGGGAGGACGCCGATCAGACCCCCTTCCGGCTACCCAGATTTAGGTTTCCGGTGATTTCTCTGAGTCACTCAGGGCAAATGTCATGATGGTTCCCTTGAAAACGACACGGCTGATTTCCTTCCCCGTTCTTTCGTAACCCGAGCTTGTGCCTCTTCTCTAACGACAGTACTGTTGATGGGACGTAAACTCTAATCTTCCTTCCTTCAATGAATATCTCGCCCCTGTAGCCGAGGTCGCCGATGCTATTGCAATGGCATTTTTCCCGAATGCAGGTGTTTGCAATTTTGGTATTGTTATAAATTATTTGATCGACTATAGGTGGAGAGAGGGTTGGTGGCAGATAGATACTGGTCCCCAATTTCTATGTCAAAGTGGAGGGTTAAATGCAAAACCTAACAGTATGCCGTTATTAGTTAGAGTATACGACATGTCTGATGGTGATTCGCACCTTGGATGAGAACTGTAAATTAGGAGGCGCTTTCGGCGCAGTCTTGACGAGTAGGCTGTTTGCTCGCATCCTCGTCATCGCTTCCACTTCCAGTCTTCGGCTAAAAAACAGACGCTGTGAAGGATCTGGTCATAGTTGTGAACTCAACACAAATACACGACTGGCATACCGTGCCGAGAAAAAAAGAGGCACGTGTCAAAAATAGTCCATGAAAATTGGTCGCAACGTCCGCAAGTTCGTGAAAATCAGTTGGTTAGCAGGAACTAGGGAAGGTTTACATGATACGTATATCACAGAAGAAGTCATGGGAAATCGTCCAGTTCTTAGAACATTAATGACAAAGATCATATTCTTGCAGATACTTAACGAGAGCCGCGCGGGATTAGCCGAGCGGTCTCAGGCGTTGCAGTCATGGACTGTGCGGCTGGTCCCGGCGGAGGTTCGAGTCCTCCCCCGGGCATGGGTGTGTGTGTTTGTCCTTAGAATAATTTAGGTTAGGTTAGGGACTGATGACCTTAGCAGTTAAGTCCCATAAGATTTCACATACATTTTTTTAGAGCCGGCCACGGTAGCCGAGCGGTTCTAGGCGCTTCAGTCCGGAACCGCGCTGCTGCTACGGTCGCAGGTTCGAATCCTGCCTCGGGGATGGATGAGTGTGATGTCCTTAGGTTAGTTAGGTTTAAGTAGTTCTAAGTTCTAGGTGACTGATGACCTCAGATGTTAAGTCCCATAGTGCTCAGAGCCATTTGAACTTAACGAGAAACCAGGTAAGAAATCTCCAGAAGAGTGGAAAAACAAATACAGTGCATTCAAGAACAGATTTTCGGTGGATAAGAAAGCGAAAGCCATCAGTCCAAGTACCAAGCTTAAACGCGCTCTTGAAGTCAAAACGAAGACAGAAGAAGAAATAATTGAGCAAGAAAGGTGGATTTGGGCTCTGAGCTGCAGCAACAGCGAGCATAAAGAAGGCACAGAGAACATGCGAAGCAGGTGGATACAGCAAAAGAAACAGCAACGGGGAAACAACACGTATAATGATTTACTTTGAAATCCATGGACGGATGGAAAAGAAAGGAGACAGGAATGATGAAAGTCGCTTGAGACGAAATTAAAATTTCCTTTGCTTCCAGACTGTGAGAAACATTGCTATAACGGTATCTGTGGCGAAGTTTCTGTACTGAAAGGACATAAGTGCTTCACTAGCTTCTTGGATACCTATGTGGTTCTTTAGATGTTCAGGAGTTCAGATGAGGCAGTAATTATGTAGATGCCAAATTGATATGCTATGATACGTTTGATGATTTGTAAATATTAATTTATACTACCTGAACGTAATTTATTGGACTTTTTGTATATCTAGTTGTTTCCTGCTTTATTTTGATGTAGAGAGACATGATAATGAGAAACTAAAACCAACATTTAAAGATAATTAAAAAATTTTGAGTCGTGCATTTGAGAGTAATACGTAAGAGCTGCTGGCAATTGAATTTTTTTCTTTTTTTATGTCACATGGGCTGTAGTCAGAGCCCTGACGATCTCATTCTTCTTGTTGTCCCTTCGTCCCTCATTTGCTCAGGATCTTTGTGCGTAATAACGGATGTGTCATGGCTAATTTAAGCGATATCCGGATTCTCTTCCTGTCGACACCTAATGCGTGTTCCCGGCTGTCTGCGTGTTGCGTTAGTCATTTCTGTGGAAGTTTTCTAAAACCTTAGTGAAGCGTGTAACTGACGCAGAACTTGGGCACCAGCCCGGTATTCAGCAAGCAGGGTGTGGCAACAGTCTAAGGACCACATCCACGCTGGCCAGCAAGCCGACCCTGGTCGCCATTTCTCCTGGCGAATGGGATCCGGTGCCGACGCAACTCACCACCCCTTTCCATAAGCGACGCCTGAACACGCACCACTACGTGGGATCCTTGAAGACGTTTTCGCAATTCACATCTAGCTTCTAGTAAATGCAAGGCACAGCCTTGTGTGTCCCAGCGTTTGGCCTTTGCTGGTTCCTCGTATAGTCTCTAATTGGATAACACTCATTTACAAACAGGCCAAAATGTATTTGCTTGCTGCAACAGTCTTTATCTGTACAATTAAGCTGCTCATCATCAGTTATCCTTGGAGTTTCAGTGTTTTTTATGTGGTAACGTGGTGCAGACCAGACTATTCGGAGGGAAAAACTCCGGAACTGACGCCTTGTTAGTTTTAGATAAATTAGTAAGATCATCTAGGTTTACTTTCGTTCAAGTTAAGGTCAAGCTGCTCCTTCTATTTGGACACCAAACCCAGATCGTCAAAACTGCTCGACCACTGATGTTATACATCCGGGTTTTGTGCTGCTAGTGATCATAGGTATAAAAATGATCTCGATAAAAGACAGAAAATCTGAACGGTAATGCCTTCGCACCTGAAGAGAGCCTAGTGTGTGTAGTAGCTGCGACCACTGTCTCAGATGGAAGAACAGTACGCCTGCAGCCCTGTGTTAGTGTACAGATTTCAACGGCAGGGGATCAGTGAGGCGAGAGAACAGTCATTACAGAGCGACATGTGTTAGAGGCAACTGAAAAGCGGAATGGAGATCCAGAAAGTAGTAGAAAGCGCCGCCCAAGTTGATAATGTGTTTCTTGACTGCCAGAAGGCGTTCCATACTGTTACGCACTGCTACCTAATGAAGAAAATAAGAAAGTACGGGATGTCAGACCAGCTGGGTGATTGGATTGAAGAGTTTGTAGTAAACAGAACACAGCATGTCATTTTCCACAGAGGTAAATCTTAAGACGAATAAGTAACTTCAGGCGTACACCAGAGGAGACCAGAGGAGTGTTGTAGGACGCGGCCGCGGTGGTCTCGCGGTTCTAGGCAAGCAGTCAGGAACCGTGCGACTGTTACGGTCGCAGGTTCGAATCCTGCCTCGGGCATGGATGTGTGTGATGTCCTTAGGTTAGTTAGGTTTAAGTAGTTCTAAGTTCTAGGGGACTGATGACCACAGCAGTTGAGTCCCGTAGTGCTCAGAGCCATTTTTTTGTTGTAGGACGATTAGGCGCTACTTTTCACATTTTATATAAATGAGCTGGTAACGTTGGAAGTTCCGTGATCCACTCGCGGATGATGTTGTTATATACCGAAAATATGCAACGCCAGAAAATTGCACCGAAATGCAGGAAGACCTTGCAGGGGTTGGCAGCTGACATTCAACATAAACAAGTGTAAAATACTGCTGGTAAATGACCAGAAAGGCCCAATATTATATGATTACACGATTTCAAAACAATAAATGGAAACTAGGACATCCATAAAATATCCAAGAGTATGCGTGGAAACGATTTAAATTGGAATGACCTCATAAAACGAATCGTAGGAAAGACAGACGCCAGATCAAATTCATTGGAAGAATCCCCACGAAATGTAGTCCATCAGCAAAGGAGGTAGCTAATAAAACCCTTATTTGAGCAAAAACTAATACTGCACGTCAGTTTGGATCCGTAGCAGAAAGGATTGATACAGTAAATGGAGAAGATCCAAAGAAGAGCGGCGCGCTTCGTTACAAGTTCATTTAGTAAGCGCGAAAGCGTCAAGGAGATGCTCAGGGCAGACACTGCAAGAGAGGCGTTCTGCATCATGGCGTGATTATTTGTTAAAATTTCTAGAGCGTACGTTCCTAGAAGGGTCATCCAGTATAACTGATTCAGCCTACGTAAATCCGCAGAAGAAACGATTAATGTAAAATGTGAGAGATTTGAGCTGACACAGAGGCTTACCAACAATCGTTCATCCCGCGAACCACTGGAACAGGAAAGTACCCTCACACTCCACCACGCCCGTTAAGATGGCATGCGGAGTATAGCTGTAGATGTGGGAAAAGCACCCTCTGATTCATATACAAATCAGTTTGGATTCGCAGAAGCCTGCACCTCTGTGCCCACACTGCGTGCGGGCAAGTCTCTTCCCTGATTTGTTTCTCAAAAGGTGCACAGAGGAGTGATGTGGAACGTCGTGTCCGCAACGTGTTATGAAACCGCGTTTCGCGATAACTCTCCGAGCGAAACAGAAATAAACGACCTACCACAGGCAAAAAACGGGCTATCAGCCGCGAGGGTCACGCCGCCGGTCTGCGTTCGCGGCGTTGCTCGCCTGCAGTCGGCTCACGGGACAGACCCGCACCGTCTGTATCAGGCTGTTCTGTAAACACGCAGGCAGGAAGCGCTCCGACGTCCAGGCACAGCGACGTACCTGCCTGACAGGAGTAGAGCATACGTTTCTGCCTCTGATCACGCGCTTGCTCCAAACTCAACGCACCACTGCATGCATCACTAGTCTTGTTATTTAACCCATCGTGACGGTGAACCGCACAATCAAAACTTTGATACTCGTTTTGATATTACACTGTGCTCCAATGTCTGTAGGGAAGTTTTCTCTGCGCAAGATTTTATACAGTGAACAATTTCGCTCTGATAAACCGTAAACACATTTCCTTTACGATTTAGGAAGCTTTCTCGTCATCTGTTAAACATATTTGGCTTACTGATAACATCGCAGCGCTGTTCATGATTAGGTTTCATGATCTGCTTGTACTGCTTGACGCGCAGAGCGCTGTCTGAGTGACTCGGAGATGAGCGCGATCCCGATCGCATGTTGACAGCATGGGTCTACGGCGTCGTGGTATCTGTCCTACACTGGAAGCCTACCATAAGCTCTTGCCAACTGAAATCGGGACACACCTGACCAGGCCACGGTTTCCCTGTCGTCCCTGAGCTTCAAGCGCTAATAGAAAGCACAGAAGCTGAAATCGTTATAGGTACAGAAAGCTGGCTAAAGCCTGAAATAAGTTCTGCAGAAATTTTTACGAAGTCTCAGACGGTGTTCAGGAAAGATAGATTAGGCAGAATTGGTGGTGGAGTGTTTGTGTCTGTCAGTAGTGATTTATCTTGTAATGAAGTCGAAGTAGATACTACGTGCGAATTGGTATGGGTGAAGATTATACTTAACAGCCGAACTAAGTTAATAATTGGCTCCTTCTACCGACCCCCAGACTCCGATGATATAGTTTCTGAACAGTTCAGAGAAAATTTGAGTCTCGTAACAAATAAATACCCCACTCATACGGTTATAGTTGCTGGGGACTTCAAACTTCCCTCGATATGTTGGCAAAAATACTTGTTCAAAACCGGTGGTAGGCAGAAAACATCTTCCGAGGTTGTCCTAAATGCTTTCTCCGAAAATTATTTCGAGCAGTTAGTCCACGAACCCACGCGAATTGTAAATGGTTGCGAAAACACACTTGACCTCTTAGCCACAAACAATCCAGAGCTGATAGAGAGCATCATGACTGATATTGGGATTAGTGATCACAAGGTCGTTGTAGCTAGGCTCAATACCGTTTCTTCCAAATCCACCAGAAACAAACGCAAAATAATCTTATTTAAAAAAGCGGATAAAGTTTCACTAGAAGCCTTCCTAAGAGACAATCTCCATTCCTTCCGAACTGACAGCAAATGTAGACGAGATGTGGCTCAAATTCAAAGATATAGTAGCAACAGCAATTGAGATATTCATACCTCATAAATTGGTAAGAGATGGAACTGATCCCCCGTGGTACACAAAACAGGTCCGAACGCTGTTGGAGAGGCAACGGAGAAAGCATGCGAAGTTCAGAAGAACGCGAAATCCCGAAGATTGGCTACAATTTACAGACGCGCGAAATTTGGCACGGACTTCAATGCGAGATGCCTTTAATAGGTTTCACAACGAAACATTGTCTCGAAATTTGGTATAAATTCCGAAGAAATTCTGGTCGTATGTAAAGTACACAAGCGGCAAGACGCAGTCAATACATTCGCTGCGCAGTGCCGTTGGTACTGTTACCGACGACTGTGCCGCTAAAGCGGAGTTATTGAACGCAGTTTTCCGAAATTCCTTCACCAGGGAAGACGAATGGAATATTCCAGAATTTGAAACACGAACAGCTGCTAGCATGAGTTTCTTAGAAGTAGATACCTTAGGGGTTGCGAAGCAACTCAAATCGCTTGATACGGACAAGTCTTCAGGTCCAGATTGTATACCGATTAGGTTCCTTTCAGATTATGCTGATACAATAGCTCCCTACTTAGCAATCATATACAACCGCTCGCTCACCGATAGATCTGTACCTACAGATTGGAAAATTGCGCAGGTCGCATCAGTGTTTAAGAAGGGTAGTAGGAGTAATCCATCGAACTACAAACCTATATCATTGACGTCGGTTTGCAGTAGGGTTTTGGAGCATATACTGTATTCAAACATTATGAATCACCTCGAAGGGAACGATCTATTGATACGTAATCAGCATGGTTTCAGAAAACATCGTTCTTGCGCAACGCAGCTAGCTCTTTATTCGCACGAAGTAATGGCCGCTATCGACAGGGTATCTCAAGTTGATTCCGTATTTCTAGATTTCCGGAAAGCTTTTGACACCGTTCCTCACAAGCGACTTCTAATCAAGCTGCGGGCCTATGGGGTATCGTCTCAGCTGTGCGACTGGATTCGTGATTTCCTGTCAGGAAGGTTGCAGTTCGTAGTAATAGACGGCAAATCATCGAATAAAACTGAAGTGATATCAGGTGTTCCCCAGGGAAGCGTCCTGGGACCTCTGCTTTTCCTGATCTATATAAATGACCTGGGTGACAATCTGAGCAGTTTTCTTAGGTTGTTCGCAGATGATGCTGTAATTTACCGTCTAGTAAGATCATCCGAAGACCAGTATCAGTTGCAAAGCGATTTAGAAAAGATTGCTGTATGGTGTGGCAGGTGGCAGTTGACGCTAAATAACGAAAAGTGTGAGGTGATCCACATGAGTTCCAGAAGAAATCCGTTGGAATTCGATTACTCGATAAATAGTACAATTCTCAAGGGCTGTCAATTCAACGAAGAGCCTGGGTGTAAAAATTACGAACAACTTCAGTTGGAAAGACCACATAGATAATATTGTGGGGAAGGCGAGCCAAAGGTTGCGTTTCATTGGCAGGACACTTAGAAGATGCAACAAGTCCACTAAAGAGACGCCTTACACTACACTCGTTCGTCCTCCGTTAGAATATTGCTGCGCCGTGTGGGATCCTTACCAGGTGGGATTGACCGAGGACATCGAAAGGGTGCAAAAAAGGGCAGCTCGTTTTGTATTATCACGTAATAGGGGAGAGAGTGTGGCAGATATGATACGCGAGTTAGGATGGATGCCATTAAAGCAAAGACGTTTTTCGTCGCGGCGAGATCTATTTACGAAATTTCAGTCACCAACTTTCTCTTCCGAATGCGAAAATATTTTGTTGAGCCCAACATACAAGCCCAACATACATAAGTAGGAATGATCATCAGAATAAAATAAGAGAAATCAGAGCTCGAACAGAAAGGTTTAGGTGTTCGTTTTTCCCGCGCGCTGTTCGGGAGTGGAATGGTAGAGAGATAGTATGATTGTGGTTCGATGAACCCTCTGCCAAGCGCTTAAATGTGAATTGCAGAATAGTCATGTAGATGTAGATGTAGATGTAGGATCCAACCCACATGGTAACGAGCCCAGGCGAGGTGCTGCAGGCGATGTTGTGCTCTTAGCAAAGGCATGCGCATCGGTCGTCTGCTGCCATAGACCATTAACACCAAATTTCGCAGCACTGTCGTAACGGATGCGTTATTTTAACACCTTATACAAAAGGTGGGCCGGCAGCGGCAGTATTACGCCACTCTTCGGCCACAGAAACAAGGAAGACACAGAAAAACAAAACATAATGGTGGACAAAAAAAAGTAGACACATGAGTAAAAAACACAGAGCCATTCACAGGTGTAGAAAAATTAAAAACGTTCAGCACTTGTACACGAACACTGATGACTGAAAAGACACACGTGAGCGATGGAGTGTGGGCGGTGAAAACACTGAAGCGCTAACACAACGGCACACACAAGGAAACGATGGCGATGATCTCCGGCGCGCGATGTTCACTTGATGTGTACGAGTCTGGGGACCTGCCAAAAGGGGAAAATGTGGGTGAGGAGGGAGAGGGGAGGGTGTTGATGCCAGTGGCAGAGGAGATGGGAGGAGGAGGAAAGAAGGCACAGGGGGTAGGGGAAGCCCAGGGGAGGAGGGGGGAGAAAGGGAGGAGGGAGAGAAGGGAGAGAGGGTGCCCTAAGGAAAAAACGCAGGATGTGGAAGGGGAGGATCAAAGTTGGTAGGAGAGGTAGATGGATGGGATGAGGGCGTCAACAGGGAGGGGGAGTTGGCGGAAGCCACCTTGGACGGGGGTATGGAGAGTGGAGAGATGGAGAGCAGGTGGGACGTGGGAATACAGGCGCAGCAGCAGACAGGGGTGGGAGAGGATGGGAGAGACAAGCGGGTGAGGGGGATCAAGTTTACGGGAGGTGTAGAGGATCCGTATCCATTAGAGGAAAAGGAGGAGGTGTGGGAACGGAATAAGGTCATATAGGATCCGCATGGGGGAAGGGAGATGGATGCGATAGGCGAGGCGGAGCGCATGGCGTTCTAGGATTTGAAGGGATTTGTAAAAGGTAGGAGGGGCGGAGATCCATGCAGGGTGGGCATAGCAGAGGATAGGGCGGATGAGGGATTTATAGGTGTGGAGGATGGTGGAGGGGTCCAGACCCCATTTACAGCCAGAAAGAAGTTTGAGGAGATGGAGGTAGGAGCGTGCCTTGGCTTGGATTGTCCGGAGATGGGGGGGGTCTAGGAGAGGCGACGGTCAAGGGTGACGTCAAGGTACGTGAGGGTGGGGGTAAGGGTGATAGGACGGCCATAAATGGTGATATAGAAGTCGAGGAGACGGAAGGAAGGGATGGTTTTGCCTACAATGATCGCCTGCGTCTTGCAAGGATTGACCTTGAGCAACCACTGGTTGCACCAAGTGGTGAACCAGTCAAGATGGGATTGGAGAAGGTGTTGGGAGCAGACAGCTTCGCCAATGCACTGCCCTTTTATACGTTGTGTACGTGATACTACCGCCATCTGCATATAGGCATATCGCTATTCCTGACTTTTGTCGCCTCAATGTACTAGCGAGTATTCATTCCTGTTGTCATATTCGATAGCTCCTATCACCTCGATTCCAGGAGCAAGAGAGAGCAAGAGAGAGGTGTGGTTCTCGAGAGTCGCTGTTGCCTTGTGAACTTTCTCACAGCCACGTACGAAAACGAGACTCGTTGCTGAATACCATAAAATGCCACTCAGTGTCGCAGCTGACCCTTGCTTTGCACCGTGCAAAATAAGTGCTGTCTGTCGTGTGGAGTAAACAATAAACTGTCCAAGGAAACTCGAGATCTCATCCACGCTTCCAGTTACTTATTCCCGACGTCTCTTAGCGACACTCTTGACTGTGAGCTCCGCCCGGATTTCAGCTGTTGTCACCTGTCTGTCAGTACGATCCTACGATCTTCCGTTGGCGTGGTCCTTCTGAAAATCCCCGTACCTAATCTTCATGTTACCGTGCTCTTGAGGCCACCCCGACACCAGACGCTGTGGAGTTATTGTACTGTAGCCAGCTGTCTGTGAGATCTGTCAGGATGACGTTCCCGTGTCCTTCATGCCTTCCTCAATGTCCGAAAGACGACTATAAACTGCACACGTACGTCTTCTGTACACACTGTGGTGCGATCTCCACCTTAAAAGTTCCAGTACGCCACACACACCCAATATTCATCACACACTCACACCTTCCTTCATGTATAGTAAAGGCTTTATTCGTAAATGGATAAAATTTTAATCAATGTTTACCACAGGCATAACCCGCTCGAGATCATATTTCCAGAAAGCCGACTCACGATTTGGCGCCCTTCGCCCTCCTTCCCCCCTCAACCCACCAGCGCTGTAGGTAATTTTACACTCTCAGCGCGGCACCCGCAAAGGTCGCATGTGTCACTTTTGCTTGGAGCCGACACTGCCCTTTTTTTTTTTATTTAGTCAACAGCCCTCTCCTACTCTTCATCTCAAAGTTGCACTTACAACCTATATCCTCAATTATTTGCTGGATGTATTCCAATCTCTGTCTTCCTCTACAGTTTTTGCCCACTACAATACCACGGAAGTCATTACTGATGTCGTAATACATGTCCTATCATCCTGTACCTTCTCCTTGATAGTGTTTTCCACATATTCCTTTCCTCCCTGATTCTGAGCATAAGCTCTCCATTCCTTACCTTATCAGCCCCTCTAATTTCCAACATTCTTCAGTAGCACCACATCTCAAATGTTTCGATTCTCTTCTGTTCCGGTTTTCCCACAGTTCATGTCTCAGTACCATACAAATATTGTGCTCCAAACGTACATTCTCAGCAATTTCTTCCTCAAATTAAGGCCCATGTTTGATACTAGTAGGTTTTTCTTGGTCAGGAATGCCCTTTTTGCCATTGCTAGTTTGCTTTTAATGTCCGCCTTGCTCCGTCCGTCATTAGTTATTTTGCTGGCTAGGTGGCAGTATTCCTTAATTTCATCTACTTCGCCGGCCTCTGTGGCCGAACGGTTCTAGACACTTCAGTCTGGAACCGCGCTGCTGCTACGGTCGCAGGTTCGAATCCTGCCTCGGGCATGGATGTGTGTGACGTCCTTAGGTTAGTTAGGTTTAAGTAGTTCTAAGTCTAGGGGACTCATAACCTCAGATGTTAAATCCCACAGTGCTTAGAGCCATTTGAACCATATTTTTCATCTACTTCGCGACCATCAATCCTGATGTTAAGTTTCTAGCTGTTTTCATTTCTGCTACTTCTCATTACCATTGTCTTTCTTCGATTTACTCTCAGTCCACATTCTGTACTCATAAGACTGTTCATTCCATTCAGCAGATCATGTAATTCTTCTTCACTTACACTCAGGATAGCAATGTCATCAGCGAATCGTACCATTTATATCCCTTCACCTTGAATTTTAATCCCACTCGTGAACCTTTCTTTTATTTCCATCATTGCTTCTTCGATGTACAGATTGAACAGTAGGGACGAAAGACTACATCCGAGTCTTACACCCTTTTTAATCCGAGCACTTAGTTCTTGGTCGTCCACTCTTATTATTTCCTCTTTGCTCTTTTTCATATTGTGTATTACTCGTCTCTCCCCATAGCTCATCCCTGTTTCTCTCAGAACTTCGAACATCTTGCACCATTTTACATTGTCAAACACTTTTTGCAGCTCGACAAATCCTATGAACGTTACTTGAGTTTTCTTTAGTGAGTTTTCTTTAGTCTTGATTACACTATTAACCGCAACGTCAGAATTGCCTGTCCGATGCCTTTACCTTTCCTAAAGCCAAACTGATCCTCATCTAACACAACCTTAATTTTCTTTTTCATTCTTCTTGTATATTGTTCTCGTCAGTAACTTGTATGCACGAGCTATTGAGCTGATTGTGCGATAATTCTCGCATTTGTCAGCTCTTGCAGTCTTCAGATTTGTGTGGATGATATTTTTCCGAAAGTCAGATGGTATGTCGCCAGACTGATACGTTTTACACACCAACGTGAATAGTCGTTTTGTTGCCACTTCTCCCAATGATTTTTGAAATTCCTATGGAATGTTATCTGCCCTTCTGCCTTATTTGATCTAAAGTCCTGTAAAGCTTTCTTAAATTCTGATCCTAATACCGGGTCCCCTGTCTCTTCTAAATTGACTCCTGCTTCTTCTTCTATCACATCAGACAAGTCTTCCCCCTCATAGAGGCCTTCAGTGTACTCTTTCCACCTATCCGCTCTCTCCTCTGCATTTTTTCTTTTAGTTTCATTGAAGTTTGTTTTGACTTTCCTATGCGCTGAGTCACTCCTTCCGAAAATCATTTATTTTTCGATGTCTTCACATTTTTTATGCAGCCATTTAACCTTAGCTTCTCTGTACTTCCTGTTTATTTCCTTATTTTTTGTATTTCGGTATTCCTGAATTTCCCTGAATATTTTTGTACCTCCTTTTTTCGTCGATCTACTGAAGTTTTCTTCTGTTACCCATGATTTCTTCGCTGTTACCTTCTTTGTACCTACGTTTTTCTTTTCAACTTGTGTGAGTGCCCTTTTTGGAGATGTTCATTCCTCTTCAACTGTACTGCCTACTGAGGTATTCCTTATTGCAGTATCTATGGCCGTAGAGAACTTAAGAGTATCACGTCATTCCTTAGTGCTGCCGTCACCCACTTCTTTGCGTATTAATTCTTCCTGACTAATCTCTTAAACTTCAGCCTACTCTTCATCGCTACTACACTGTGATCTGAGTCTATATCTGCTCCTGGGTACGCCTTACAATCCAGTATGTGTTTTCGGAATCTCTGTCTGACCGTGATGTATTCTGACCGCCGGCCGAAGTGGCCGTGCGGTTCTAGGCGCTGCAGTCTGGAACCGCGAGATCGCTACGGTCGCAGGTTCGAATCCTGCCTCGGGCATGGATGTTTGTGATGTCCTTAGGTTAGTTAGGTTTAACTAGTTCTAAGTTCTAGGGGACTAATGACCTCAGAAGTTGAGTCCCATAGTGCTCAGAGCCATTTGAACAATGTATTCTGACTGAAATCTTCCCGTATCACCCGGCCTTTTCCAAGTATACCACCTCCTCTTGTAATTGTTGAACAGAATATTCGCTATTACTGGCTGAAATTTGTTACAGAACTCAGATAGTCTTTCTTCTCTCTCGTTCCTTGACCCTAGCCCATATTCTCCTGTAACTTTATCTTCTACTCCTTCCCCTAAAACTGCGTTCCAGTCCACCATGACTATTAGATTTTCATCCCCTTTTACTTACCATATTACGCTTTCAAAATCCTCATAGACTCTCTATCTGTTCATCAGCTTGCGACGTCGGTATGTATATCTGAATTATGTCGATTTGGTTTGCTGTCGATTCTGATAAAAATAACCCTAACAGTGAACTGTTCACAGTAACACACTCTCCGCCCTAACTTTCTATTCATAACGTATCCTACTCCCGTTATATCATTTTCTGCTGCTGTTGATATTCCCCTATACTCATCTGATCAGAACTCCTTGTCTGTTTTTCCATTTCACTTCACTGACCCCTACTATATCTAGATTGAGCCTTTGCATTTACCTTTCCAGATTTTCTAGCTTCCCTACCACGTTCAGGCTTCTGACAGTCCACGCCCCGATTCGTAGAAAGTTATCCTTTCTTTGGTCATTCAATCTTTTTTTTCATGGTCACATCCTCCTTGGCAGTCCCCTCCCGGAAATCCGAATAGGAGATTTTCCGGAATCTTTTGCCCGTGGAGAGATCATCATGACACTTTTCAATAACATTACACATGTCCTGTGGATACACCTTATGTATCTTTAATGCAGGTCTTTCATTGCCTTCTGCACTCTCATCCCATTGATCATTACTGACTCTTCCGCCCGCACATAGGCATGGAAATAGTACACTTCGGCACTGTAGCCTGCATTACGTGTTTTCTTACACTTTGTGCAGTAGAGGAAATGTTATGGGACCATTTCTTATGATGGCGGACAATGAGTGGTTTGCTATAATCGTATACATTATTTCTCAAGTCAACATCCCTTTTTCTCAGCACATACTAACGTACAATGGTGAATGAGATTTGTTATAAGAATTTGTTAATCGGTTTCTGACATTCCACACCGATTTTGAGCTAACACTTATTATTTGTGGAAAATTTTAACATAAAAGAGACTTTGAACTATCATAGGCAAAAGGGCATCATGGATGTCCAGCTTCATACCTATATTTTAAGAAGCTAACGTATTAAGGGCGAATAAGAGACTCCCTTTTCATACTCTCTCATTACAAATACCATGTTATTTGTTTTAAACTACCTATTAACTGGATAATTTGTATACAGCATTGTCACAGGTAACATCCGTGATCACTGCGGTAGTATGTTATATCTGCCCGTCGTACAGAATTACTTTTCTAAACGAATATATTCTCCGAAACGACAAACGTATTTGTCACTGTCGCCTTGAATAGTGATTTACCTGCTGCTACTGCGCCTAACGTGCGTATTGTAATTGAAAGCGTTTGCCGAGTTAAAGTCCGTGATCTCTTCCCATCGTACAAGCCGGGACAAATTTTCTGAATGCAAAACACGTTTTTGGGCACATTAAAATGTATATACAAGCATGTGTCATAAATTCATGACTGTAATTCACGTCGTTCGATTCAGTTTTAAGGGTGTTTTATCTTTTTTCCATAACTACCCTTACCCAGCGACTGCACTTTTTCCAAATACTATCAGTATTTGAAACTATAAAAGTGCGAAAGTTTCGCACTGGTTCCCTGATCTTGTTACCATTTGATGAAATTACGCACATCTTGCGTCGTAGAACTTCTCTTCGAAGGCTCTTTCAAATGCCGAACTAAAAGTACGTGGTTCCGTTTAGGAAATCAAAGTCGCATCATAACACGGCAGCTATAAACATTAAAAATTACTTGCGTACCTCATAAAATTTGCCACATCGTCCGTCTTAGGTTAGTGACTATAACACCCTTTTACATATCTGCTTTTTCTGGGTAAATTGCGGGTAGCCTATATTAACTGCCCCACGCCCTACAGCAAAATTCGAAGTTCCTAAAACTAAAGAAAAGAGGTAGATTTTTCACTTGATATCACAGTTTTAGATGAGGGAAGGTCAAAAACAAAAGAGTCTCGCGTAAGGCGTGGAGATGCTGACAATTGGTGATATAGCACCTCGGGTGTTCGCGGTAACATTGGAGAAAAGCGCTGAAGGTTGCCTAGAGCTACAGCTGTAGCAGCAGTTGGCAAGACTGCAGCTGTAAGATGCAGCGGGGAATATGCTGTCATTATCTGTCTTCCTGGGGATCCCCGCGTTGTTCGTACAAGAGATCTCTGCCAACTGTAGTCCCTTATCGCTCTACAAGTGGTGGGTAATCTCGTTTGTGCGCAATAAACTGCGAACTTATGTAATACTGCAGAGAAGTTTTCTTTTAAGCATAAAGTGTCTTAAACATAGTTTCACTGAGATATAATACAGGGATATTATCTCTGATGTGAAGACATCTTTCAGCAGACCTTCTTATTCTCCTTCCTCCTGGTTTGCCTGGATCTGACACTTATTGTAACCAGGTGGCCTACCTCGAAATCTAAACCTCAAAACAGAAATATTATGTAAACTCTTTTATACTACTGAATCCGTGATGAAGAACCACCATAGCATTACTTTCGAGGGAATCTGTCTGATAAGGTTACCCAAGCTGGCAGGTAGATCAACAGTTTGCAAATTAGGGGAGTCGATTTGATCTGCTCCATGCTCCTCTTCCTATTTCACTATCTACTCGTTCATCTATTCACTCATCTTGTTCTGTGGATCCCATCAAAAAAGAGAACATCTAGAGACGTGGAAAGAATAGATATATACTACTCTGAAATCAGGCGTTGCTACTCCAGTTATGTCGTTCTGATATTTGAGCAGGTCTCCGTGGAAGATATAGGAAAACTTAAGTAGGAGCTAACATCCGTCATTTCGGTTTTTTTTTTATTTTAGTCGTTTTCACAACTAACATCGTTAGATTATTAGTCAAAAGAACAACCAACATATTCATGGAATTGTGTCGCTAAGTTTCAAAGCGAACTGTCATATAGCCGAACCTACCAGTAAACAATGGTTAACTTGCATTTATTTCGATAAAAGTATATCGCATCTATGTACTTTGCAGGTTAAGGCTGACGATTTTTTACTTGTCTTTCTGTTGTGGCTCAGTTAACTCCACATTGGAGATGTGTAGTCAGCCTGTTTAAGTCTTTTGTCTGACACGATGCCACATTATTGCGTTAATATGACAGATACAGAAAAACCATTGTCAAAGTACCGTCGAGAGGGATGCTTTGCCGTATTTTACTGAATGCTTTTGACCTTCTTTACTACGTTTCTTTTTTACTCGCTATGTTCTCGATGTGACACTCACGTTGTAATTATACTGCTTCATTCACGGGACATCAACTTTCTTGTAAAGAACGGGAAGCGATCTGATAAAATAGCAAAATCCTACAGATAAAAGGCCGTTAGATACACATAAGAATGAAACTCAGCTTTATCGATCCGTACAAAGACAGGATATCAGCTCAAATTCTCGGCAGCCGTGGAGGCTTCGATGCAAGCTGGCCTGTGATACACGTCCATCAACAACTTGATGCCCTACTGCTCAAGACTCTCCATTACTGTGCACAGGTCTTCGGCAGAGGTGGCCGTATTATATGCTCCGACCATTCGCAGTTTAGTTTAGAGCCTGGCGGACAACGCGTTTACATTTGGAGCCATTCTGCAGGGTAAAATCACATTTGTGCCCGAAACTTTTTAATGTTGTGGTAGTGATTTGATGGTAGGGATAGTACCAATGGACGTGCAGACAAGAAAATAGACGCCCTGCCTCACGATAGGACGTCCCCTTTTAATTTTTTTATGAACACCACAAGACAGCGCTATTGAGATTATTTTAAAATTTGTCTTCTGTTATTGTTAACGCAATGGTAGCTCAGAATGATCGGATACAGCACAACTCAATTTCGTGTAATACGTGTTAAAGACAGGAAAACTGATTCATATCCGAGTCCGGAACACTACAAAAATGTACCGCGCAAGTTCTTTGCTTGTTTTTCTTTTTTCCTAAAATAAAAGAAGTTGTCTGTAGCCCCCTGTTCATATTCTTACCAATGGTAAATGTGCAGTACTTATTAGAAATGCGGTTGTTTTATTGATAACCAATTAAATTTGAAATGCGGGATGTAGTACACTTTTGTTATATGTGGTATTCATAATCTTATTATACACTGAAGAGCCAAAGAAACTAGTACACCTCCCTAATATCGTGTAGGGCCTCAGAAGTGCCTCAAAACGACGTAGCATGGACTCGACTAATGTCTGAAGTAGTGCTGGAAGAAACTGATAATATGAATCCTGCAGGGTGTTCATAAATTCGTAAAAGTACGAGGGAGTCGAGATTTATTCTGAACAGCATGTTGCAAGGGATCCCAGATATGCTCAATAATGTTCATGTCTGGGGAATTTGGTGGGCAGTGGAAATGTTTAAACTCAGAAGAGCGTTCCTAGAACTACTCTTTAGCAATTCTTGACTTGTGGGGTGTCACATAGTCGTCCTGGAATTGTCCAAGTCAGTCGCAATGCACAGTGGACATGAATTGATGCAGGTGATAAGACAGGATGCTTACGTACGTGTCACATGTCAGAGACGCGTCTAGACGTATCAGGGGTCCCACATCACTCCAACGGCACACGCCCCACACAATTACAGAGCCTCCACCAACTTGAACAGTCCCCTGCTGACATGCAGGGTCCATGGATTCATGATGTTGTCTCCATACCCGTACACGTCTATCCGATCGATACAATTTGAAACGAGACTCGTCCGACCAGGCAACATGTTTCCAATTATCAACAGTCTAATGTCGGTATTAACGGGCCCAGGCGAGACGTAAAGCTTTGTGCCGTGCTGTCATCAATGGTACACAAGTGGGCCTTGGGCTCCGAAAGCCCATATCCATGATGTTTCGTTGAATGGTTCGCAGACTGACACATGTTGATGGCACAGCATTGAAATATGCAGCAATTTGCGGAAGGATTGCACTTCTGTCACACTGCATGATTCTCTTCATCGTCGTTGGTCCCGTTCTTGCAGGATCTTTTTCCGGCCGCAGCGATGTCAGAGATTTGATGTTTTACCGGAGTCCTGATATTCACGGTACTCTCGTGAAATGGTTGTATGGGAAAATCCCCACTTCACCGCTACCGCGGAGATTCTGTGTCCTACCGCTCGTGCGCCGACTGTAACACCACATTCAAACTCACTTAAATCTTGATAACCTGCCATTGTAGCAGCAATAACCAATCTAAAAACTGCAACAGACAGTTGTCTTATTCGCGCGTTGTCGAGCGCAGCGTCGTATTCTGCCTCTTCACGTATCTCTGTATTTGAATATGCACGCCTGTATCAGTTTCTTTGGTGCTTCAGTGTACATGAGAATGTTTGATATCCGCAGACCTTCCTCACAGTCGAAGACCATTTGCCTGATTTAAACCGACCACATTTGCGTGTAAGAACTTCGTTGCAAATTCCTGCCAGACAAAAAATTAGTGGCCCCCAGGAGATAACACGATAGTGCCGTGTAAACTCCGCCTCTGGTTTTGATGTTGGCCGTAGTTCAGTGAGGAAGAGCGTTCACTTTTTTCTTTTTACCTATGTCACATCCAACTGAAACCACACTTGATTACTAGATCCTGTAGAGCTACGAAATCACGGATATGTTTATTGCCGCACTTCACTCTTTGTTACAAATGGTCTTAGACATTTTCTGTGGGACCAGGCGGGTCAATTTCGGTGCTGTAGCGTGTCTGCGTGTTCATCGAACTGCGAACGTATGGGTACCGCCCTATAAACATGGCTTTTGTCATCTAGAAGACGGCGGTGTTCACAGAATACTCTTCGCGACTGCTACGGGCGCAGGTTCGAATCCTGTCTCGGGCATGGATGTGTGTGATGTCTTTAGGTTAGTTAGGTTTCAGTAGTTCTAAGTTCTAGGGGACTGATGACCACAGATGTTAAGTCCCATAGTGCTCAGAGCCATTTGAACCACAGAATACTCATCATCAATGTATAGAAGGTAAGGCAACACTTCATCATCAAGAATGTTGAAACAAACATCCTGGTTCATATTTACGGCAACTTGAATAAGAGTGCCCAAGTAACGACACGAAAAACGCCACAAAATCATCACAGAACCAACCCCAGCTCGAGCAACACCCTCCACGCATGGCGTGTTAAACGCATCATTGGTCCGTCACTGCACCCCACGCCTTCTGTCTTTTGAAAAGAGGAAAAACCGCGACTCCTCCGACCGCAGTTCACGCCTCCAGCCACCCAGTGTTCAGTTGTCTGGCGTATTGGAAACGTGTAGTTTTATTAGACCGGTGAACTAAGACCAAATAAGTAGAATAGCAGATAAAATTCGTGTAGACGGAAATTTTTGTACTGTGGTAGCAGGAAGTGCCATAGTGCCATGAAGAACGTAATAAAAATCCCGACCGGTGGAGTATGAGCGCGTATGCGTGTGTGGGGTGGTGGGGGGGGGGGGGGGGGAGGGGGAAGAGAAGGTGAGTCACTTAAAGGTATTTGGAACACTGTTGCAGAAACAATGAAAAAAGTATGCCAAATTTAAAAGGACACAGAATCTTCAAGACTGACGATGTTTTACTGAAACTGGAAACTCAGCGCGGAACTCAATGCGAGATGCTTTTAATAGCTTTCACAACGAAACACTGTCTCGAAATCTGGAAGCAGATCCAAAGAGATTCTGATCGTATGTAAACTACACAAGAGGCAAGCCAAAATTAATGCCTTCACTGCGAGCAATGGTAATATTACCGATTCAGCACCACCAAAGCAAGCTTATTAGTTTTCCGAAATTCTTTCACAAAAGAAAACGAAGTAAATATTCCAAAATTCGAATCAAGAATGGCTTCCAACATGAGTAACTTAGAACTAGATATCCCCGATCTAGCGAAGCAGCTTAAATCACTTAATATAAGCAAGTTTCGCGGTCCAGATAGTATACCAGTCTGGTTTCTTTCAGAGTATGCTGACACAATAGCTGCATACTTAGCAACGATATACAATTGCTCGCTCGATGAAAGATCCGTACCAAAAGATTGGAAAGTTGCACAGCTTGCACCAGTTCTCAAGAAAGAAAATAGGAGCAATCCGATGAACTACAGACCCATATCACTAAAGTCGATTTGCAGCAGAATTATGGAACATATACTGAGTTAGAACATTCTGAATTACCTTGAATAAAACTATCTATTGACACATAGTCATCACGAATTCAGAAAATATTGTTCTTGCGAAATACAACTAGCTCTTTGTTCGCACAAAGTAATGAGCGCTATCAACACGGAATCTCAAATTGATTCCATATTTCCAGAAGGCTTTTGACACCGTTCATCATAAGAGACTTCTACTCAAATTGTGGGTCTGTGTCAGGATCGCGTCAATTGTGTAGCTTGATTCGCGTTTGCTGTCAGATAGGTTGCGGTTCTAGGCGCTGCAGTCCGGAATCGCGGGACTGCTCCGGTCGCAGGTTCGAATCCTGCCTCGGGCATGGATGTGTGTGATGTCCTTAGGTTAGTTAGGTTTAAGTAGTTCTAAGTTCTAGGGGACTGATGACCTACGATGTTAAGTCCCATAGTGCTCAGAGACATTTTCTTGTCAGATAGGTCACAGTACGTAGTAATCGACGAAAATCATTGAATAAAATAGAAGTGATTTCCAGTATCATTTTTTACAAGTAATGCTGTCATTTACCGTATAGTAAAGTAATCAGAAGATCAAAATCAATTGCAAACTGACTTAGAAGAAACATCTGTATGGTGCGAAAAGTGGAAATTGCCACTGAATTACGAAACCTGTGAGGTCATCCACATCAATAAGACAAGAAATCCATTAAATTAGGTTACACGATAAATCACACAAAAATAAAGATTATAAATTCAAATAAATACCTGTGAATTACAATTACGAACGACTTAAATTGGAGCTCTCACTTAAATATTGTTGAATGGAACGCAAACCAAAGGCTGATTTTTACTGGCAGAACACTTAGAAGATGCAATAGCAACATTGTCCTCCGAAAGCGAAAAACCCACATAGGGGGACATGATTATTTTAGTAATATGAGAGAAATCAGAGCTCGAACAGATTATTTTAGTCTTCATTTTTCCCGCGCGCTGTTTGAGAGAGAGTGCGACGGTACATGAAGAGTCTGAAGGTGGCTAGAAGAACCTCGAGCCAGGCACTTAAGTGTGAATTAGAGAGTCACGTAGAAGTATATGTAGTTGTAGATGTGAACCACCGACTTCTAGTGAAAATGTTCCCCAGTACAAAATTGAAGTATATTAAATTCTGTAGAAGAAAGGTCATATAGACAGATTCTAAGTAAATCAATGCACAGTTCTTCACTACCAGGAGGGAAATCGATTCTTAGTCCTTCTATATGACGGCAGAAGCGGAAAACGCAACTATTTGGACTACGAATGCTGCTCGCTTTTCAGTTTACAGTGAAACTGCACCGCCTCAGCACTTCTTGTCCACTTCTCTTACGTGAGTAGACATCATAACTTCCCTCAATGAGCTCCTGTTCATATAGAGGAGTCACCAGCGATTTATAAGGTGCGTTTCGGAGAGTCGATATACACTATGTGATCAAAAGTATCCGGACACCCCCAAAAACATACGTTTTTCATATTAGATTCATTGTGCTGCCACCTACTGCAAGGTACGCCATATCAACGACCTCAGTTGTCATTAGACATCGTGAGAGAGCAGAATGGGGCGGTCTACGGAACACACGTACTTCGAATGTGGTCAGGTGATTGGGTGTCACTTGAATCATACGTCTGTACGCGAGATTTCCGCACTCCCAAACATCCCTAGGTCCACTGTTTCCGATGTGATAGTGAAGTGGAAACGTGAAGGGAAACATACAGCACAAAAACGTACAGCTCGACTTCGTCTGTTGACTGAAAGAGATCGCCGATGATTAAAGAGGGTCGTAATGTGTAATAGTCAGAAATCTATCCAGATCATCACACAAAAATTCCAAACTGCATCAGCATCCACTGCAAGTACTATGACAGTTAGGCAGAATGTGAGAAAACTTGGATTTCATGGTCGAGCGGCTGCTCGAAAGCCACACATCAGGCCGGCAAATGCCAAACGACGGCTCACTTGGTGTAAGGAGAGTAAACATTGGACGATTAAACACTGGAAAAACTTTGCGTGGAGTGACGAATCACGCTACACAATGAGGCGATCCGATGGCAGGGTGTGGGTATGGCGAATGCCGGGTGAACGTCATCTGCCAGCGTGTGAAGTGCCAACAGTAAAATTCGGAGGCGGTGGTGTTATGATGTGGTCGTGTTTTTCATGGAGGGGGTTTGCACCCTTTGTTGTTTTGCGTGGCACGCTGTAATGGACTGGCCTGCACAGAGTGTTGATCTGAATCCTACAGAACACCTCTGGGATGTTTTGGAGCTCCGACTTCGTGCCAGGCCTCACCGACCGACATTGATACCTCTCATCAGTGCAGCACCTTCCAGCACCTGATTGAACGTATGCCTGCGAGAGTGGAAGTTGTCATCAAGGCTAAGGGTGGGCCAACACCATACTGAATTCCAGCATTACCAACGGAGGGCACCACGAACTTGTAAGTCATTTTCAGCCAGGTGTACGGATACTTTTGATGACATAGTGTATATCGTGAAGCACCCTTGGTTGCTTCTTGTGACGGAGTGGGGAATCACTTGCTCACTCTGAAGGCTGCAGGCCTTTGAAGCAGGGAAGTGCATGACGACAGTACGGCGATCTACTTTCGCTCTCACGTCTACCCTCCATTCCTCCCCCCACCACTCCGTTGCAACCCGTTACACTCCAGAACATAATTTGTACCTTAATACGGAAACCATAAACCCAAGAGAAAGAAACAAGTTGGTCTTTTCTTTATAGAGTATTTAACGTAGTTTAGTTTTATAGTGAAAAATATTTTTGTCAGAAACCGTGGTATTCCAGTTATTTAAGAAAAACATAAACCGACCTTTAAGCGCCACCCTCTCAACCCGTCCTCCACCCTCACACACGGTCGGGAATTTTAATATGTTGTTCATGGCACTACCTCCTACAACTGTACAAAAATTTGCGCCTACTCAAATTTTTCCCTAATTTTTCTTCGTTTGCTGTAATATCTGTGTCGCCGTGAGCAGTGGACTTTTGCGAAGTAATGTCCGTTACATGCATTGTTCGCTCGGAGTCTGGTTGAAATGGACCTGCATTCACCGGCAGCAGAAATTCTTGCCGGGTTTGAAACCGACACTCTTCTCTGGTGCCTGTTGGTTACGATCTTTTCCGATCACTGTGCTCACCCCGTGTTACATGGCTGCGAGTGGTGCACCATTCCTTGTAAACATGTTGGACAGCCTCCTTTGATAAACTAACAAATCGGACAACTTCATTTACATGTGGTCATGGGTACGCTGAAATAAGGATGCTCATTTCTGCCTTCTTTCCCGTTTCCGCTTTGCTGTGCTGGTTCCGTACAACCGACACCAACACTTAGACCAGCGATGGAGGGGTCACGTGACCGACTGGTACCATTACCTATAAGATCTACAGCGCTCCAAGGCGATCGGACTGTTTGTTCAAAAGGGTGACTGATGTTTTCACCGCTGAACTTACAATGTAATTCTCATACCAGTAATTGGTAAATGCGTCGATGTAGTTATTAATAAGCGTCTGATTTAGAGCAATATTGTTACATCTCAGAAGTGGTTCTTGGTCTGCAGTTCTTAGACTGTAATTACAGCTATTACCTACGTCTGCAGACAATTTTTCTTCAGTCTGTGCTTCGGTTTTTCACGGAGTCTTTCTGTCAGAAGGATGTTCTCAAGTATACTTCTGATAGTTTGACTAGTGTCTTCCTGTCATGTAGAGGTACATCATGTCGCTTCATTAGTTTTTTTCCTTATTCTTTTATGTAGCTTATTAACACTAAATTGTAGTTAGAATTTCATAGTATGAAGACACATGTAGTCTTAAGTCGGTACTGAAAAGCAATGGAAGGATCTCTGTCGTAATAATTATGCGGCTACTCTCCGGCGCCGCAGCTTGCAGTCGAAGTTAATTTCTCCTGGGGAACTTAAGTAGACTGATGGAAATTGCCTCTGTGTCTCCGTTCCTGAATCTACACTACTGGCCATTAAAATTGCTACACTAAGAACAAATGCCAATGATAAACGGGTATTCATTGGACAAATATATTATACTAGAACCGACATGTGATACATTTTCACGCAATTTGGGTGCATAGATCCTGAGAAATCACTACCCAGAACAACCATATCTGGCCGTAATAACGGCCTTGATGCGTGTGGGCATTGAGTCAAACAGAGCTTGGATGGCGTGTACAGGTATAGCTGCCCATGTTGCTTAAATACGATACCACAGTTCATCAAGAGCAGTGACTGGCGTATTGTGACGAGCCAGTTGCTCGGCCACCATTGAGCAGACGTTTTCAATTGGTGAGAGATTTGGAGAATGTGCTGGCCAGGGCAGCAGTCGAACATTTTCTGTATCCAGAAAGGCCCGTACAGGACCTGCAACATGGGGTCGTGCATTATCCTGCTGAAATGTAGGGTTTCGCAGTGGTCGGATGAAGGATAGAGCCACGGGTCGTAACACATCTGAAATGTAACGTCCACTGTTCAAAGTACCGTCAATGCTTACAATAGGTGACCGAGACGTGTAACCAATGGCAACCCATACCATCACGCCGGGTGATACGCCAGTATGGCGATGACGAATACACGCTTCCAATGTGCGTTCACCGCGATGTCGCCAAACACGGATGCGACCATCATGATGCTGTAAACAGAACCTGGATTCATACGAAAAAATGACGTTTTGCCATTCGTGCACCCAGGTTCGTCGTTGAGTACACCATCGCAGGCGCTCCTGTCTGTGATGCAGCGTCAAGGGTAACCGCAGCCATGGTCTCCGAGCTGATAGTCCATGCTGCAGCAAACGTCGTCAAACTGTTCGTGCGGATGGTTGTTGTCTTGCAAACGTCCCCATCTGTTGACTCAGGGATCGAGACGTGGCTGCACGATCCGTTACAGCCATGCGGATAAGATGCCTGTCATCTCGACTGCTAGTGATACGAGGCCGTTAGGATCCAGCACGGCGTTCCGTATTACCCTCCTGAACCCACCGATTCCATATTCTGCTTACACTCATTGGATCTCGACCAATGCAAGCAGCAATGTCGCGATACGATAAACTGCAGTCGCGATAGGCTACAATCCGACCTTTTTCAAAGTCGGAAACGTGATGGCACGCATTTCTCCTCCTTACGCGGGGCATCACAACAACGTAACTGCTGTTTGTGTATGAGAAATCGGTTGGAATTTTTCCTCATGTCAGCTCGTTGTAGGTGTCGCCACCGTCGCCAACATTATGTGAATGCTCTGAAAAGCTAATCATTTGCATATCACAGCATCTTCTTCCTGTCGGTTAAATTTCGCGTCTGTAGCACGTCATCTTCGTGGTGTAGCAATTTTAATGGCCAGTAGTGTAATAGACGAATAGACAGTTTGGACTGATGTCCATGTATCAAGAAGAATGCACCCTTGTAAAGTGATCTCGTTTGAAAATTTCTGTTTCATGCCATTTTGCTGTTGGTTGCAGTAGATTAGCAGCGCCACAGATTAACACAACTTGAGAAAAAATTACAAAAATATAAACCAAAAACGTTACTTGAAGAAGCAATCAGTGTGAAACACGTGATAGCATCGAAATAGCACTTGAGACTACAGTAAATAAATAAAATGTTTGAAACGTACAAAAAGGACGCATAGCATGAGCATAGTTCAAGAAATGTCACAATTACGTGTCGTTGTCTTGAACGGCAATACAATATACACACTGAGGTGACAAAAGTCATGGATATCTGCTAATATCGTGTCGGACCTCCTTCTGCCCTGCGTTTTGCGGCAGCTTGACGAGGATGTACTCCACATGTCGTTGCAAGTCACCTGCGGAAACACTGAGCCATGCTGCCCCTACAGCCATCCATAATTGCAAAGTGTTGCCGGTGCAGGATTTTGTGCACTAACTGACCTCTCGATTACATACCATAAATGTTCGCTGAGATTCACGTTAGGCGATCTGAGTGGCCAAGCCATTCATTGGAACTATCTAGAAAGTTCTTTAAACAAATCACGAACAATTGTAGCCCGGTGACATGGCATCGTTGTTTGAGAACATGAAGTGCATGAATGGATGCAGATGGTCTCCAAGTAGCCGAACATAGCCATTCCCAGTCAAAGAGCGGTTCAGTTGGACCAGAGGCCCCAGTCCATTCCATTAAACACAGCCACGCCGTTGTTGAGAACTTGTGTCCATAGTTTCGTGGGGTTTGCGCCACAGTCGAACCCTACCATCAGCTCTTACAAACTGAAATCGGGACTCATTTGACTAGGCCACGGTTTTCTAGTCGTCTAGGGTAAAACTGACATGGTCACGAGACCAGAAGAGGCGCAGCAGGCGATATCGTGCTCTTAGCAAAGGCACTCGCGTCGGTCGTCTGCTGCCATAGTCCACTAACTCCAAATTTCACCGCGCTTTCCTAACGGATGCGTTCGTCGTATCTCCTACATTCATTTCTACGGTTATTTCAAGCAGTGTTGCTTGTCTGTTAGCACTGACAACTCCACGGGAACACCGCTTCTCTTGGTCATTAAGTGAAGGCCATCGGCCACTATTTTGTCCGTGATGAGAGATGATGCCTGAAATTTCGTATTCTCGTCACACTCTTGACACTGTGGATCTAGGAATACTGAATTCCGTAACGATTTCCGAAATGGAATGTCCCGTGCGTCTAGCTCAAACTACCACTCCGCGTTCAAAGTCTGTTAATTCTCGTCGTGCGGCTATAATCACGTCGGAAACTTTTTCACATGGATCACCTGAGCGCACACGACAGTTCCGCCAATGCAGTGCCCTGTTATACCTGGTGTGCGCGGTACTTCCGCCATCTGCATACGTTCATATCGCTATCCCGTGACTTTGGTAACTTCAGTGTAGAGTGCTGGTTGATGTTGCCTGTGAGAACCACATTACGTCAGTGATGATCGTCCAGCAAGCTCCGTACACCGACCCTCCCCCAAATCTAAATATGTTCTGTGGGATTCACGTATGGGGATCGACTTGACAATTATATAAACAGAATCATCAGTTATGGAAGCGTGCTTTGAGGTCGAGAGTTGTCCTGTGTAGTGAAATTTCCCGTGTTCGATCGGCATATGGACGCACGTGACATCAAGGATGGTGGCTTTATAGACCTGAGCGGTCAGTGTTCTACATTTGCCCCCCAGCCTACATACAAAAGACAGACACGTATTAAGGCACGGTTTTTGAATCAGCTCAGTGCACGTCTTGGCTTGCCATCCGTAAACCCTCCTTCTGTAACGAGAGGCACGTACATGCCTGGCCGGCCGGCATACATTCAGCTTTCGTGGGTACTTTATCCACGGTGCGCTATAGTTTCACCCTTCGCGTCCATGCAGCAACGACAGGGCACAACTGGTATGACGTCATGGCCTTGTACCATCGAACGCATAACAAACATATCCGTCATCGGCACGCATCTTATTCCCTGGCCATCCTGGGATCTGTACGTTCTCCTTCCATGAACAACAAAAGGAGGGGCAATTAACCACTTCGTCTCTTCTGACTGAGCTGCACTTGCCTCCAAAAAATGTATGTGAAACCTTACGGGACTTAACTGCCAAGGTCATCAGTCCCTAAGCTTACACATTACTTAACCTAAATTACCCTAAGGACAATCACATACACCCATGCCCGAGGGAGGATTCGAACCTCCGCCGGGACTAGCCGCACAGTCCATGACTGCAGCGCCTGAGACCGCGCGGCTAATCCCGCTCGGCACTTGCCTCCAGTCAGGTAACGGCGTCTATCGAATTTCGTCAGGCAAATAACGGTCTAAAGTCTTCCATCAGACTGGCTGTCCCAACGGTACTATGTTGCTCGTAGCACCAGTGTTGCTGCCCTAGTCTTAAAACACAGTCGCCTGCTACACACGGTTGATATAAGCTCCGTTTTGTGGTAGTTTCCTACAGCACTACTGACGTATAATTCAAATCACTTTTTCAAGTACTTCATGTTTTTGCTACCTTATGCTCCTGCACTACTTCCATGTTCTGTGTCAAGTGTGGTTTAGTGTCCTGAGAGCGTTCCACTTGAAACTTATGGTGTCACAAAGTATTATTCTCAAGACCATTCTATATTTTTACTGTGATCGAAACAGGCCATAGACCGCTTGACTGACGTCGGTATCTCGAGACTATACCAAAGACGCGTTCAAATAAGCAAGTAACCACTTTGCAGAAAATTATGAAATTTGGGAAGGTAACAATATGATTGCCTCCGAATGGGATGCCTTCAGACATTGTCTATACCTGCATCTGTATTCTGCAAACCGTTGTGTGAAGTGCATGGCAGAGAGTACTTCTCATTTGCCATATGTTAGTTGTTCCCCTTCCATTCGTGTACGGAGCACGAGGAGAAGTCTGCTTAAATACTCTTTGAGCGTGCTGTAATTAGTTTAATCTTGTATTGTGATAAGAGGAATGGATGAGGCTGTGGCATATTCCTCATGTTAGTTTTGCGGTGAATAGGCGATAGTATCATCTCAAATGGATTTTGCTACTAGGCGGTATCCATTGCATACACCACCTTGCTTACGTCTTTCTGTAGACGGGCAAGAAGTGAGGTCGGTTTGAAAAGATAATATGTTTTCTAGGGGCAGAGGCAGGTGCGCCCCGCCCCTCCCCTCCCCCCCCCCCCCCACTCATCCACACACACACACACACACACACACACACACAGACAGACAGACAGACAGACACACACACACACGCACACACACGTCGGCGCGCTTAATTACGAGTATAAGCGACCGCCTACCCAAGTGCACTGTGAACTCGGCACGCTCTTTCGAACTGCACTAGGGGCTGTATGTGGTAATTTCTGTTATCAAAAGAATATTGAGAAAGAGATCCCTACCTTTTTTTAAAAGAGGTTGTCGTTAGGGAGTTACCAAACCTTTTTGAGCAGTTTATGTAGTTTTGCCTCGAGAAAGCCTGCTTAAAGTTGTTATGTACATCGCGTAGAATACTGTTAACACCACCACTCGTTGCTGATGTTACCGTCCGCTTTAGGTTATTCCGCGTTCCTGTCATTCACATACACACCGTAGACTGCTGACGCTTGTGTTGTCACTCCGTCCCATTTTCATTTACAGTAATTCCTGTCTATTTCTTGTTGTTGAGAAATCACTGAAGTTTTGCGAAATCCACGACGTCCTGCTGATGCGTTATGAAACCTGTTACCGTCTGTCGTCGAATAGTCAAAATATTTGATAATGCAAAACCTTAGCCTGTACAGGGTGGTCTATTGATCGTGACCGGGCCAAATATCTCACGAAATAAGCGTCAAACGAAAAAACTACAAAGAACGAAATTTGCCTGGCTTGAAGGGGGAAATCAAATGGCGCTGTGGTTGGCCCGCTAGATGGCGCTACCATAGGTCAAACAGATATCAACTGCGTTTTTTTAAATAGGAACCCCATTTTTATTACATATTCGTGTAGTACGTAAAAAAATTTGAATGTTTTAGATGGACCACTTTTTTCGCTTTATGATAGATGGCGCTGTAATAGTCGCAAACATATGGCTCACAATCTTAGATGAACAGTTAGTAATAGGTAGGTTTTTTAAATTAAAATACAGAACGTAGGTACGTTTGAACATTTTATTTCCGTTGTTCCAATGTGATACATGTACCTTTGTGAATTTATCATTTCTGAGAAGCATGCTGTTACAGCGTGATTACCTGTAAATACCACATTAATGCAATAAATGCTCAAAATGATGTCCATCAACCTCAATGCATTTGGCAATACGTGTAACGACATTCCTCTCAACAACGAGTAGTTCGCCTTCCGTAATGTTCGCACATGCATTGACAATGCGCTGACGCATGTTGTCAGGCGTTGTCGGTGGATCACGATAGGAAATATCCTTCAACTTTCCGCACAGAAAGAAATCCGGGGACAGTGAACGTGCGGGCCATGGTATGGTGCTCCGACGACCAATCCACCTGTCATGAGATATGCTATTCAATACCGCTTCAACCGCACGCGAGCTATGTGCAGGACATTCATCATGTTGTAAGTACTTCGCCATTCTCTCATGCAGTGAAATATCTTGTAGTAACATCGATAGAACATTACGTAGGAAATCACCATACATTGCACCATTTAGACTGCCATCGATAAAATGGGGGCCAATTATCCGTCCTTCCATAATGCCGCACCATACGTTTACCCACCAAGGTCGCTGATGTTCCACTTGTCGCAGCCATCTCGGATTTTCCGTTGCCCAATAGTGCATATTGTGCCAGTTTACGTTACGGCTGTTGGTGAATGACGCTTCGTCGCTAACAAGGGAACCTCCCCATCGCACCCCCCTCAGATTTAGTTACAAGTTGGCACAGTGGATAGGCCTTGAAAAACTGAACACAGATCAATCGAGAAAACAGGAAGAAGTTGTGTGGAACTATGAAAAAAATAAGTAAAATATGCAAACTGAGTAGTCCATGCCAAAGATATGCAACATCACGGATAGTGTGAGCTCAGGAGCGCCGTGGTCTCGTGGTTAGCGTGAGCAGCTGTGGAATGAGAGGTCCTCGGTTCAACTCTTCCCTCAAGTGAAAAGTTTACTTTCTTTATTTTCGCAAAGTTATGATCTGTCCGTTCGTTCATTGACGTCTCTGTTCACTGTAATAAGTTTAGTGTCTATGTTTTGCGACCACACCGCAAAACCGCGCGATTAGTAGACGAAAGGACGTGCCTCTCCAATGGGAACCGAAAACATTTGATCGCAAGGTTATAGGTCAACCGATTCCTCCACAGGAAAACACGTCTGATATATTCTATACGACACATGACAGGAATATGTTGTCGACCCACCTAACTTGTAAACTTGGCGAATGGGTAAAAAGATTCTTCTACCTTGCCCGATTTAGGTTTTCTTGTGGATGTGATAATCACTCCCAAAAAAGTGATGAAATCACAAGAGTTTGTCTCATAAACTGCAACAAATGAATGCAACAGTTTCACAGTCGCACAGTTTTCCCTGTGCTCTGTCAAAACATATATTTTTAACGTTTTCAAATTTTTCCGTGTGTATATACCGTCAAATCCTGCATGTGTACAAGCAAATCTGAACATGTCCTGGAACTTTGGAGAGCGAAGTTGATTGTGTGCGTGTTCCTGAACTTTGATAATTGTCTGAAAATAAAAAATTAAAATTTTCAACAAAGGGAAGACTTGAACCAATGACCTCTCGTTCCGCAGCTGCTCACGCTAACCACAGGACCACAGCACTACTTCGGTAGTTTACTCCTTAATGTTGCCTATCTAAAGCATGGACTACTCAGTTTGTATATTTTGCTTGTTTATTTTCATAGTTCTACACAACTTCTTCCTGTTTTCTCGATTGATCTGTGTTCAGTTTCTCAAGGCCTATCCACTGTGCCAACTTGTAACTAAATCTGAGGGGGGTGCGATGGGGAGGTTCCCTTGTCAGTAGAACGCGTGCAAGATATCTGTCATCGTCCCATAATTTCTCTTGAGCCCAGTGGCAGAACTGTACACGACGTTCAAAATCGTCGCCATGTTATTCCTGGTGCATAGAAATATGGTACGGGTGCAATCGATGTTGATGTAGCATTCTCAACACCGACGTTTTTGAGATTCCCGATTCTCGCGCAGTTTGTCTGCTACTGATGTGCGGATTAGCCGCGTCAGCAGCTAAAACACCTACTTGGACATCATCATTTGTTGCAGGTCATGGTTGACGTTTCATATGTGGGTGAACTCTTCCTGTTTCCTTAAATAACGTAACTATCCACAGAACGGTCCGGACACTTGGATGATGTCGTCCAGGATACCGAGCAGCATCCATAGCACACGCCCATTGGCATTTTGATCACAATAGCCATACATCAACACGATATCGACCTTTTCCTCAATTGGTAAACGGTCCATTTTAACACGGGTAATGTATCACGAAGCAAATACCGCCCGCACTGGAGGAATGTACGTGATACCACGTACTTATATGTTTGTGACTATTACAGCGTCATCCATCACAAAGCGAAAAAAGTGGTCCAACTAAAACATTCATATTTCTTTACGTAATACACGAATATGTAATAAAAAATTGGGGTTCCTATTTTAAAAAACGCAGTTGATATCCGTTTGACCTATGGCAGCGCCATCTAGCGGGCCAATCATAGCGCCATCTGGTTTCCCCTTTCAAGCTAGACGAGTTTAGTTCTTTGTAGGTTTTTCGTTTGACGCTTATTTCGTGAGATATTTGGCCCGGTCACGATCAATGGACCACCCAGTGTATATTATTTCTTAATCCTTAATAATAATTAGTTTCTATCATTAGTATTTTTCACGATGAATCTTTCGTTGATTTAAAACTGAACCTTGATTTGGGCGGTACAGTTATACAGTGGAACTAAAATATTAAATACCAAAAACACAACACATTATCACGTATAATGAAGTGTAAGAAAACCGTTAGCCTTCAAAACAATTTCCAGCCGTCTCGGAACAGATAAATACAGCCCCTGTAAACTTTCCAACGGAATCTCTAACCATTCTTTCCACAAAACAGTGGCAGGTAACGATGATGGAGGTGGATGAAAGTCACGCACCCTTCCCTCCAAAGCAGACCACAAAGGCTCAACAATATTGAGATCTGGTAACTGTGGTGGCCATGAGGGAAGCGACGTATCATCTCCGTGCTCACAAAACCTATCCTGGACGATGCGAGCTGTGCGAAAGGGGACCCTGTCATCTTGGAACGTAGCATCATCATTGAGGAACAAACATTGTACCACTGGATGGATCTAATCAGCCAAAATGGTCATCACATAACCGTTGACGGTATAGCGACCTTGCAACATACCATGGGGCCCATGGAATACCACGGTTTGGCTACCCAAATAATAACCGAACCCGCGCCATTTTTCTCTCCTGGGACGTACATAAACTCAGTCAGAAGTTGGAAACTCTGCGACAAGATTTATCCGACCAAATGACTTACTTCGGCTGCACCATAGTCCAGGTTTTGTGGCTTCATCACCACGTTTTCATGTTACGGACATTTGTATCACTGATGTGTCGTCTTGGAATTCCACCTTTCTTGGCAGCTCTTACCCGATTGATTGATTTTATTGATTTATTGATCCATCTTTAAGCATTTTTTATGCAATTGATGTCATCATTTTACATACATCATATAATTACAAAATAAGTCATACGTTTTTAACATTCTGAATGAGTAAATATGTTTTATACTGCACATGTTTAGTAGTCATTAAACATAAATGTGTCGTGCAGAATGACAAAAGGAGATACTGTATGTGTAACACAATACACATGCTAAGAAAAACATTTTAACAAATATAAATGAGACAAGCTTAATACATGTTAACCATTGGGGAAAATGCATTATGTAAATAAAGCACAACATCATGGTACAATAACATTTTCAGAAGTGCTCATGTAATATGGTGGTCATGTCATACACAGTTTTAATAGATTAGATCATTTTTATTACATACTTTAAATTCTTCTGTTGTATAGAATGCTTTTTGTCCAAGCCACCTTTTTGTAATATTTTTGAAGACATTCAGTGATACACTGTGTGCTGTAGGCGGTAGCATGTTAAATAATTGTATCCTTGTGTATGTGTAACTGTTTTGCTTTTTTTTAAAGCCTAGTAACTGGGATGTCCATCATCTGCCTTTGGCGTGTGTCATGGCTATGTACAGACTCGCGCAGTTTATAGCTTTCTTGGTTTTCCTTTATGTGCACTAAGCAACTGAGAATAAACAGTGATGTAAATGTCAGTATTTTTAACTCTTTGAAATAGTCTCTACATGATACAGGTTTCTCACTCCAGCAATACACCTAATGGCCTTTTTCTGCCAAAGAAAAAATCTTTTTGCCCCAGAGGCGTAGCCCCAAAACAGCACTGCATACGTGAGGTGGCTATAAAAAAAGGCATAATAGGCATTTAGCAGTAGCTCGTCCGTCACACAAGTCCTGAGCTTAGTTACCAGATAGGTGACTCGGGATAACTTTTTGCATACATAATTGGTGTGATTTTCCCAGGTTAATTTTGGGTCCAGATGAATGCCAAGAAGCTTAACTGAGGAACTACAGTTGTCATTGTTACATAGGCTGAATAGAATGTTTACAGTTTTAGAGCTCCCTTCATGTTGGTGCTGAAAGGGTGCGAGAGCGCGACATTAAATTTTGCAGTGACGTTTGCAGCTGTTGTCGCCTTATTTTTCGTCACAATACTCTTCGATGACTGCCTGTCTCAATCACTCAACACACACTTTGTCAGTTTCGTGACTTGGCGCATGATGTTTTTCGCCTTTCCCTGTATGCTATCCTGTATTCTGCAGACCTTCCATACAGTGCCTCTTGAAACATCAAACACTGGCTACTTTGGTTACAGAGGCACCCGTCAAACGAGCACCAACAATTTGCACACGTTCGAAGTCGCTTATTTCCGACGTGATGCACTCACAACTTCACAAAACACTGTTCTGACCCCGACTGACACTTGCACAGCATTGAGGACATTGCTCAGACGTGGCCACCTGCATGTTTGGCTAGCTGCTGCATTTATGTTCAAGCATGCATTACTCGCGGTATTTCCATGTTTTTGACCAGCCGCTGTATTTGACAGATCAGTTAATTCAGAAATAAAGCTTGTGTAATTTTCTTTTCAACAAGACGACTTTCTTCGCTCTTGCCCAAAGTGTGTACTTGTAGTAGGCCTGTACTTTTGCGACAAAATGACTCTCGAGTAATATTATCAAGGACATTAAGAGATATTTTCTTTAGTTCGAAGGTATGTTAAAATTTCCTTTCGTAGTAACTAGTCTTTTCTCAGTGCGATCTTGCATGACTATAATTCCCCAGCTATTAGAAATTGTAATGCGAATTTCTTCTATACGATGATGCATAATTACAACATTCCGAAAATCTTCCAGCTGAAGTAGCAGTGACTACAACCAAATGTAGGCCTGCATGGGTTAATTTCTCGTAAATATCTAATACCTGCCGCAACTCTCATTAGTAATAATTTGAAACATGGGGCGAGTCCAGCGAGAAACAATAGTATCGGTACTATTTTTCTTGCGCTCGGATGACTGTAAACTCAGGAAGCAAAAATCACTGAGGTTTATCCACCAGCCAGCTGATACTGACGGGAAAATCTGAGTTATAATTATCGCTCTTAGTTCACGTATTGCTTTAGGTGTATATAAGAGTGTTGTGCTCCTTGTGTCTGAGTTTTAACGTGTCTGTCAAGCGTCTTTTAATATCGATATGGCCTCGAGTTTGACCGTATCCCATAGTCACTGATTTTAATTTAGAAATACTGGAATGGCTATCTTCTTCAAGGATTGTAAATGAACGCAAGTGAGTAAGCTGCCTTAATAAAACCCGCAGACATGGGACAGGTAAGTACAGTGATTTTAAGTAGGTTATTCAAACTGAAAGGAAGCAAAAAAATAATAATCAGAAACAGACTTTTTGCGAATTCTTCTTCTCAGAACCGATAATTTGCAGCTGCATTTCAGCGCCTCGTTTAAATGTTTCAACCTCCCGCCAAAATTTGCGCACTGCTAATGCGCTACTGAACTAAAGGCTGCTATCATAGAAACACATTCTTTTATAGTGGGACCTCTCATTTGTTGTTACAGTTACTTTCATACAAAATTCACTAGTTCCTTTCGGGCAACTGCTTTCTTTTATTAGCGGCATTAGCTGCAGTTGTGACTGGAGTAGTGAGCTGTGCGTTCCATATGTTGGCAACACTGCTTGTTTATACATCACAAGGAAGCGGGAGTTGAAGAAGGCAAGCAGTGTAGCAGGAGCGCGTAAACGCCATTTTAGTATTAGTATGTATCGGTATCGGTCGCGAAGTTGTGAGGACGGACGAACTGAGTAACCGCGCTGCAGGCGGTGCTGTGCAACCGGGCCAGCAGTGAGCAGTGTGTAGCGCGGCAGCGCGGCAGCTTTTGCAATGTAGACAGCCATGCCAACAGGTGGTTGCGCTACGGTACTCCACTGCACCGTTGCCACGGATTCGTGACCAGAATTTGCGGACCGACTGGCTAAAAATAAAACCGTGTATTGGTGCAAATCATGGTTATACCGTTTCTGCCTTCGCCTGATTTGTGATTGCTGACGCCGCGATGGTAGGTCCTGGTGCGTACACTGCTAGAAGGAAGCCAAGGGTGATGTCTTGCACATTTGATGAAACACCAACTTATTCAAAGCCGGAGAAGAAAGTAGGGCCGTTGACAGGTGAGGACACAGCGTATTTTTAAGTAAATTTTTCTTATTGTCAAGGAGTACGAAAGATGTACCGTTGCTTTACCATCGAATAATTGTTTCAGATCATCTGTTACCGACAAACCTGACACTAAAATTCGATACTAACGTCAGGTTGCAGAGGAACAGTGTGCTGACAACAGTAACTATTTTAAATGCGTTGGTTACTGCTGCGTTAATCGTTGCTGCTGTCCCGACGAGTGTTTATGTACATACTGAACTTAATAATTCCCAGCATAAAGTCCTAGTCCTTCAAGAGCAAGTAAATTTCTTGACGGATCGTTACGAGTACATCCTAAAACAGTTAAGGTCAGTGAGGATCCGATCAAAAGGAAGTTCCTTAAATGAAAATTTAAAGCAAAGTAGTAATAACGAAGATTTTATCAGTGCGCAACATAAATTTCCTAGTCAGTACAAGGATGTTGATTCTGTTAATAGTGGAGAGCGGAGCCAGCACCTGCAAATCAAGAAACCAAGTTTCGTGTCGAAAGACGTAGTGAAGGAGTCATCAAAAGGTGCCCAGGCTACAGAGGATACATTTCCTCCATTTTCTGAAGAGCCACACACATCAAGAGCAGTGGCAGTGGAATCTGACGGCAGTCAGTATGGCACTCATACACTGCGGAGGACTAAGCGTTCAGATTGGAGAGGTAAACAGTCACTGAGGAAGCCTTCAAATGGTGGACGTGGGCGACAGCGAAGGAGAGGAAAATTTAGTGGTACAATACTTTGGCTATACAGAGATTTGCACTTAGTGTTGCAGTTGATGTTGAGAGCTAGTTGGTGTAAAATACCTTATTTAGGGTTGTTGATCCCAGGTTTTTGTCTCAATAAACGAATTATTCTAGCCATCAGGCTAATTTTTGGTGTGATAATTCTCGTGGTGTTCCACACAAGATATTAAATCAGTTGAAATTCTGTAGCTGAAATAAATGGCCTCATTAGAAATTGTCACTGGACAACAAATATGGGTAGGTATGAAATTGAGGAGATAGTTGAGACCTTGAAACACCCTGTCTGCTTGGCAGAGGATGGAAATAAGAGGGTGGTGACAGAGGGAGGGGGGAGGGTATAATGGAGTTATAAATCACTGAATAGGTATTACTGTCATTGATTAATATGTATCTGTGGTGTATGATACTAAAATTTGAGTAAATTCAAAACTTCATACTGTAGCCTACATGTTGTTTGAAAAATTAATAGAAGGGAGAGAGAGAGATAGTGACTAAGAATGTGTAGCTTTGTTTTGATGAAATTGCTGGATGTAGAAATTTGCCTCTATTGTATTTCATAACAATATCAAAATTATTTTTATTTGGTTTCCCAGGTGCTGCTGTTGCACATTTCAAGGGTGGGCAGCCAGAAACTTTCATCAGAGATGGAGGTAGTATGTATAATTTTTTGCACTATTTAAAATACATCTATTGTGTCAGGTGCAGTTACCTTCAGAACTGAGTACATTAAAATAAATTTGGCACAAAGTGTGTTTCTTCTTAGTTAAAAGTAATGTAATAAGGATTTTATACTTTTCAAAATATCTGAACTATTTGAGTTCTGTACATCTACGTGCAAATTTTAGTGTATGCGATTTATGTCACTGAGAATAAAATGGGGGGGGGGGGGGGGAGAATCCTTACAGGTCTATTGAAAGATGTGAGCCATCGAAATACTCTTTGAAACGTGACAACATACATTATGCAGATGACATCTGCAGTAGTTTTGTTTGTATTTTTGTTGTAGAGGCCATTCATATGTTTCCTTTAGAATATTGTATGTAGTTTTTTGTGGATAGTTCAGATAACACTGTGTATTAGACATACAAACTGTGAAGATGTTGATCCATTGACAGGAGTGGTGGGAAGGGGGGGGGGTGGATTGCTTTATATAATGGACCTCTGTAGTTTAGTGGACATAGCAAGTGTGTTGAAGAGTGATAATGCCATCTGATTTGAGTATCAATGTCACTGCCTCCTTTTTATCCCCCTTTGGGTTGTTGAGAAAAGCTCTAGGTTGCACTCAAAGGTAATGATATAATTTGAGTGTGAGCTAGCAAAGCCTACAAATGTCATATCTTTTTTTTTCCCCCCCCCTTTCATTTCACATTCAATAGTTACATTTATGTTTTTGATAAAAACCCTCTGTTTCCCTCAATGATGTATTTAAGTTTTTTAATATGTCAATGACAAGAACATCTGTACCCAATCTGTGAAGCCTTCTATTCTTGAGGGGGTCCTGTTAGTGAGTTACTGTTTAGCTAATGTGTTTTTGATTTGTGATGTCACCCACTGCTAAGTTTTTGAGGCTCAGAACTTCACCGTGTTAATGACACCATTAAGTCCCTTTGCAGTGCAGCACTGTTTACTAATCACATGTTAGTGTGTACATAGTTCTCTCGCCTGCCAAATTTTCATTTTCTACTGGGATGGTTTTGTTGAAGAGGAAGCTTGCCTGTTTTCTTCCACAAACTAGTTTATTTGTTCTATGCTGATTTAATTATTGATGAGTTTGTCTAATTCTCATTAATTCATTCAGTTACTTAAGAAAAATTAAAATGCAGACTTTATGTATTCTGCACAACTGATGCATTTTTAAAAAGTAATGGTGGGAAGGTTTTCTGGTTTATACTAGTATCTTAGTAAAGGTTAATTTGCTGCTCCCCACCACTAGCCCTTTATTCAAAACTGTAGTTGTAATATGAAGTAAGACCATAATATGCATCGTAATTTTTGGTGGACAGTCTTTGACTGTATTGTAATACAGATTTTCTGAATTTAATACTGTTTAACAATGGAGGATCCAGGATGGAATAATGACAATATTATGACATGGATAGATTCCTAGTCACCATATAGCCAGTATGACTGGTTTGCTTTTGCCACTATTGTTGTAGTGATACGATGTAGTGTGTATTCTGTAGCAGGTGGTTGCTTTAGGTATCACTCACTCTCTTGTCATCAGTTTCAATATTGAGAAGGTTTGGGTGTCTTTTTATTTGTAAAAGTTGTTGCCCAAGTTCAGAGTTCGTAGATTGTACTGCCAGATCTAGTGTATGTTGATGCGGGAAATGGTTATTTTTAACACCATTACTTTTCTGTGGGTGAACTGGGTTTTGGTCTATAATTAAAGTGTCACCACTGTAGAAAACAAATAAAAATGGTGAAGATTACTAGTTCCCAAAGTAGCAATGGTTTTATGTTGTGCTATAGGAAGGATGTTTGAAAATCTATTTGGCATGGAACACGGTTCTAGAGATCTGTACTGTTGATCTGCAGTATCATTTATGTTGTGTGTTGTTTTTGTTAATATTACTCATGCTTGCAGCATTGTACCCACGAGATGAGTGTTAGTGAAAATTTTATTGACTGGTTTTGTTTTTGTAAAAAAAGTGCATTGTTAATCGGTCAGGTATAGGGGTACCTGAGGTGGTTGTGGAAATTGAGGAGTTGGCTTTTGTGAAGTGTGGGAAGTGGAAGAAACATATGGGGAGTTTTTATTTTGGGGGGGAGGGGGTTGATTCTGAAGTTATTTTAGGACGGATGGGGAAATAATGAGTGGGGTGTTGAATGATTAGCCATATTGAGACGAGGTTGACTATGGTTTTGGGATATTGTGCTTCATGTAGGGGGTATAATAGATTGTAAGTCTTAAAAAAATGAGGCTGGGTCTTGTACTTTATTTTATTTTGGATTTGTAAATTATGTGGTATAGCATTTTCTTTGTGCTACCTCTTTTTTTTTTTTTTTTTTTTTTTTAAGGGGTGGAGGGTGGGGAGAGGAGGAAATTTTGTGTTTTTAAGTATTTTCTGTTCGGTGTGGTTTATTTTGAAGGGCATGTTTCTATTTTTCTGTCTTTTTAGTTGATAACGGGAAGAGTGGTTATTCGGGGCTAAGTAGGTGAGTTAGGTATTTCATTTGGTTGTTCGTTCCGTGTACATATGGTGTGTGAAAAATTCATTTAATTTGAAGTTTATGAATTTCAATTCTCGGATTTGTTTGTTTCATGTCTGAGAGCAAGGGGGTTTGTTTGACAAGTAAGTTCTTACCTAATCGTTGTCGGCATCCCATTGTTTACACATTGGTCTCTAGATTTTGAATATACTTTTGGTAATGAAATGTGTATAGTGTGTTTGTTACGGTTATTGAAATGAAGTAAGTTACAATATTTAGACATTTTGATATAACAGGTAAGAGGTGATCTCTAGTATTGAATGCATCAGTATTTCAATGCTTCTAATGTCTATCAAATGACATATATAACATCACATTCTATTTGAAAAACAGCCAGTATGTGCATGCTATGGGTTACATAATTACTTGCCAGATTAGTTATGTCATTTCTTTTAACCTGCCAGTGAAGACAATTAGTTAATACCTTGCATTTTATTTATGAATGATGTTAGATACTCATAAAATGTAGTGAATTACTCCTGTAAATACATTGTGGCAAATCAAAAGAAACTTTTTATCATTCATGGTATCAGGGCATCAAATTTACCTTGGTATTAATACGTAGTCAAGGGCTGTGGCACAGTCATACAGTGTGCCATCGATATAAGCAGCTACTCATTACCAATGTGTGTATGTGACAAATTCTCTACACTATGAAGACATTTGCCCCTTACAGAAAAAATGACAGATGTGATTTTTGCTCCATGTAAATCCTTATACATTAATAATATTTATTGTGCAAAGGTCAAGGAAGTCCAGTTGCACAGACTCCCAATTAACCTAATCAATATTTCATGTTTTATCTATGTGGTAATTTAAAGACATCACTGTGTACTATACCCATCAACAGTGTTGCACATGCCTTTATCTTAAGACAGGAGAAAATCAGAGGCCAACAAGATGTATTCTTAGAAATCTTTTTTTCTGTGAGAAAACAGTTAAGGTTTGAGAATAGGCAACTACCACATTTAACCCCTGCTGCTGTTGGCACATGGCTACCAAAGAACAGAATAGCTCATTTTGCAACAAACATGTTCTTACATAACTTCTTTCTAATTTCGATCCCCACTATCTCCTGTAGGAGTAAGATACCCTTTGTTTTAAACATCATGTGTATGTTGGAGCCCTAGTGTCTAGAGATGCAAAATAAGGGTGCAGCTCAGTGAGGTCTGAGTGCTGTTTGTGCCTCAAGAGAATGCAAGAAAAGTGTCAATCTCTCACACACAGGTTCAAGGCACAATAAGAACATAAATACGTCTTTTCTTGCCCAGTGTATCAGTAGGCAGTCGCAAACAAAGGTCTCTCCTTCTGTCCATAGTTATTAATATAAAAGATTTGTTAAAAAAAGGAATAAGACTGGCAAGAACATGTTTGAGGTAACAATGCAGTTACCTTATTCTTCGCACAGCATGTGGATTGAATTGTGCATTTGACTTAGTACCAGTTTGAACTTTTAGTTGCTACATGAGTGTTGGAAGTGTCTGAAAAAAATTGCAAAGGGCTTATGTAAGGACTCTCTCCCAATCTCAGTAAATTATGAATGAGAAGATGGGAAATCAGCTAGATGCTCTTTATTTTTTCGGTTTGGGGATTGTCTACGAGAAATTTTGCCTACGGTAGAAAACATCATTTACTTTTTACTGGTAAGTGCTTGAAGAACTGCTCAGACTTGGTTGCAGCACCCTCTCACAGGACAAACTACATCAATGAATTTTTGCTAACAAATAATGTTTTTGTGATTCCTCAGTTTCTCTGTTAGCTGGATCTCATTGTATGACTTTGTTTTATTGCCCAACATGAAAACCACTTCAAATAGCATCACATTGGTGCTACAGATGATATCCAGATGTGTCTACACAGTGAGCTGAATGGTGCTTTAGCAGAAGTGTCCCAGAACTGCATAGAAGACTAGAAATCGGTGACAAAATTGTTATGTAATTGCTGCTGGGAGTTATTTTTAAAGGGACAGTCTCGATGGATGTAAAAAGGAAAAAAATATGGTAGCTAAAAATTTTCTCATTACATTTCTTTCAAGCCTTGTATGTGCAAACCTTAGGTTTGTAACACTATACAGTGTGCAGTCTGCCAAAATACAGTGAAATTGAATGGTTTCCACTCAGCTGGGAGCCACACATTTATTTAGTTGCATTGATTACAGTAGTTTCATTGAATTCATCTTGCCTTGCACCATGTTAATGAATTATACTGTAGAGGTTGTTTCTCTTAGTCTGTTCGGTTTAGTTTTATTATCCATGTCTTACTAGCCTAATACTTAAATGAAGGTGGCGTTGTTGGATGTTAGGCCTTTTTAAGATGTACACAGATCACTGTTACATGAATTGACTGCAGTGCCATCTTGATTCTTGATATATATATATACCAATGTAATAACTCCATATTTAGCAAATTTACATAAAACTGCTTGCTTGAAGAAAGAGATGTACCTAAAGTATGGAAAGTTGCACAGATCACACCAAAACGCAAGAACAGAAATGAAAGTAATTTGCTGAATTACAGACTCATATCACTGATACAGATTTGCAATAGGATTCTGAAACATAGGTAACATCATGATTTGCCTCGAAGAGAAGGATCTGTTGACACGGTTTTCATTCATGAAATATTACTTTGAAACACAAGTGGCTCTTTATTCACACAGAGTAATAAATCCATATTTATATATTTCCAGAAGCTATTGACAGCATTGCTCAGCTTCTAATAAAATTGTGTGACTATGGAGTACTGTTACAATTGTGTTATTAGATTTGTGATTTCTAGTCGGAAAGGTCAGTTTGTAGAAACTGATGGAAAGTCAAAATTTAAAACAAAGTGATAACTGGTGGTTTCACAAAGAAGTGTTCCACGCCATCTGCTGTTGCTGATGTATATAAATGATTAACGGAAAATTTGAGCAGCCCTCTTAGACTGTTTGAAGATGATGCTGTCATTTAACATTCAGTAGACTCATCCACGGACCAAAACCTATTGCAAAAGGATTTGGACAAGATATCTGTATTGTACAAAACTGGCAATCAACTCTCAGCAGTGAAAAGTGAGATCATGCTCTTGGATTGTAAAAAGAATTCATTAAATTTTGGAACATGATAAATCTCACAAATTTAGCAACTGTCATTACAACTAAATATCTAGGACATACAGTTACAAATAACTTAAATTGGAACGATCACACAGAAAATGTTGTGGAGAAGACAAACCAGAGACTTTATTTTATTGGCAATACTTACTGAAGATGCAACTAATCTACTAAAGAGATTGTGTACATTACCCTTGCATGTCTTCTTCTGGTGTATTATTGTGCAGTATGTAGGGTACTTACCAGGTCGGTCTTATAGCAGGCATTGGAACAGTTCAGAGAAGAGGAAGATATGATACACAAATTGGGGTGGCAAACATCAAAATGGAGTAGTTATTGTTTCAGTGAGATCCTTTCATGAAATTTCAGTCACCAACTTTCTCCTCCGAATGTGAAAATATTTTGTCAACTCCAACCCACAAAGGGAGAAATGACCATCATAATAAAATAAGAGAAATCGCAACTTACACTGAAAAAGATTTAAGTTTTTGTTTTCCTGCATGCTATTAGAGAGTAAAATGGTAGAAAAATAATCTGTAATTATTTGATGAAGCCCCTATTAAGTGCTTAAGTGTGAATAGCAGTGTAATGTAGATGCAGGTATGTTCCTTCCATAAACTTAAAATTGAAATATAGATATATTATTTTCATGAATAGCTGCATTTGCAGTGCTATGTTCTATTGGTATTTTTACTAATTAATTGCAATAATAAAGGTTCAGAATAACTGAACATTAATTTAAGAGGACATATATTATCTGTTTGTTCCTGGATATCATAATTAATGACAGTAGTTCTGTATTGTTAGTTTCTCCCACCCCTAGATCTAATATGTTTACGAACTGGGGAAAAAGCTTGATAGTAGTGCCCTACCCCTCTCAAGCATTTGAGATAGGACATTGGAAACAAAAAATAAATAAAAATGGATTTTTCGAAGATATGTTCATTTTGTAGTGCACATCTTTCTGATGAGCATGATATATCACAGTTCAAGGAAATGTAAGGCATGTTATTTGGTCTTAAGTGTGCCAGAGTGCAGTGCCATGTCTCTTCACACAGCATTCTTCTATTGCAAGAACTCAAATTTGTATGTTTTGTAATTTAAGCCATCAAATCTATATTCAGAACAGTGGAAATTGAAAAGTCTTGTGGTGACTCTCCTGCTCTGTTGGCCAGATTAACATCCCCCTCCCCATCACCACCTTAAAGAAGAAGAAAAACACTTGGACGTAATACTGGATGGGATTATTTGCGAGTGTGTGAATAAGACCTCTTCAGAAATTTTGCGCCCTTTATTCGCTGTTGGCTAGTAACTTTCTCTTTTGTGTGACATAAATTAAATTTAGGAAACATAAAACCTGTAAATACAAGAGATAAGACAGTACACATTTCTTAAAACCTTAGATCCAAGCATTTTTTTCTCCCTATTCCTGCCACAAGTTTACATGATGTGCTTTCCTTTCTGCGAAAGAATATATTACCCTATCAAAGTTCGTCAAATGTTATGCTGCATGAAAAAACAATGTTTTTGTCTAATACTGAAAAAGCTGTTAATATGAATAGTACCCAAGACTGGTGTGATTTCTCAATTTGATTACATCTATTTTCCCACTGTCTGTGAGAAATGCTTATTTCATTTTATCTAATATTGCAGCAATTGCAACGCATGCCAAATAAATGATACTGCTTTGCCACACATGGTCATTTTTATTGACCTCATTTACATACAGGGTGTCCAGAAAAGGACTCTCTGGTTTCAAAATTAAATATCTCGAAAACAAAGATCGATAGAGGAATGCAGTAAACGGTATGTTTATTGTGAAAGCTCTAAGAAGTTTATACAGCAGTTTGAAATAATAGTTACAAAAGCTGCTAACAGATGGCACTGTAATCGCCATATGTAATGCCTAGTATAAATAGTGATCCGAAGCCCAGAGCAATCAGTTCCACTATTGAAACGTGAAAGGAGGTTAGCGTACCAAAGGAAGAGATTAAAACCATGTACTCCATTGAACAACGTGTTTTTCTGGCGCTAGAGTACCACAGGTTCGAAGAGAGTCCTACGGCAACAAGGCGAAGTTTTCAAGCATGATTTAATGTTCCAAAAGGACCCGATGCAAAAACCATTCGTACTCTCTTCGCAAAATTTCAACGAACAAGCAGCGTAACTGATGATCTAGTGGGGCATGTTGGCCGCAAGCAAACCGCAGTTTCTGGAATTATTCAGCGATATCCAATGTCATCCATCCGTAGAATTGCATCTGAGACCAGTTTGAAGTGTTCCAGCTTGCAGAAAATACTGAGAAAGAGCCTACACATGTTGCCATTCAAAATTCAAAGGCGCAAGGCCATACCCGTACGAGCTGTGCAACAAAGGGTTGCCTTTGCTAATTGATAGTGAAGGGTTTGATGTTGGCTGCATCTGGTTTACAGATGAAGCACACTTCCACCTGAATGGATACGTGAATATGCAGAACTGGCAATTTTGGGGTTCCGAAAAGCTATATTGGTGTGAAGCAAAACCCCTGTATTCTCCTAAAGTTACTGTGTGGGCTGCAGTATGCAGCAGAGGCATTATTGGCCCTTTTTTCATTCGAGAAACAGTCACTGGCACGCGTTACGTTGCAATTTTGGAACAATTTGTCGCCACACAGCAAACGTTACAGGATCGACCAGGTATTGAATGGTTTATGCAAGATGGAGCCCAACCACATCGGACTGAACAAGTGTTTCGATTTCTTGAGGAATACTTCGAGAATCGAGTCATTGCTTTGGAGTATCCCAAATTTACTGGTGCAGGCATGGATTGGCCTCCATATTCGCTGGATTTGACTCCCTGTGACTTCTTTTTGTGGGGCACAGTGGAAGACATGGTCTACCCAAAGCATCCCGCCACGCTGGACGAGCTTGAATCGGCGATCGCTGTGGCATGTGAATCCATTTCGGTTGAGACACTTAGAAATGTGATGGCAAATTTCATTCTTCATTTGCGCCACCTCTGTAGTGCCAATGGTGAACATTTTGAAAACATTGTGATCTGATTGTTTGCAAAGATTGTTTTCATACGATTATTTCGCTTATGTATGCTGATATGAGCTGTACAGCGCCATCTGTTAGCAGATTTTGTAACTATTATTTCAAACTGCTGTATAAACTTCTTACAGCTTTCACAATAAACATACCGTTTACTGCATTCCTCTATTGATCTTTGTTTTCGAGATATTTAATTTTGAAATCAGGGAGACCTTTTCTGGACACCCCGTAAATAGCTGTAGAGGATGCAGAACCAATATCAAATGCCTATTAGGCCTATTTCATTCATAATGCTCCAGTTTCTCAAGCGTGAGATCGAGAACTAGTAGTAAGAAACTTATGTATAAATTTGGAATAATCATTCTTCCATATAATCATGTGACGTTCAAATCTCTTCTATTTCCTCATTCTAACAATCAATCTTGTCATCACTAATTCTGTAACTACTCCCGCCATTGTCAAAACTTATTTTCTGGCTAACTTTGGTAGCCCTGCCAGAATCACCAGTTTACTCACTCTGCATTTATTGTCTGGTAGGTGTCACTACGTGTTCATACAACTCATTTTCGGTGCTGTTCCAAAAATTGAACTTATGAAGATGCTCACCAGGGACTGTAAACCCTGCCCTTAGTATTGTAGTGATCTGGCAAAAATTTTGTTAAAAATATTTTTTTCTTGGAGACACTAAGGAGATAACATATTATCCTTCTTACTCCTTATTCCTGTTATTGTTTATTTTCTCTCTGGTAGTCTGAATCTATGGATTTCACTAATGATGATGATAATGCTTACCATTCACACACCCAATCAACCACAAAAACAAACAGCAATTGACGTTCACCTGTTCGGGTTTATTCGGCTCAGCTCGTGTAGCCCCAACCCCTTTGTCTATGAGAGAGTTTTTGTTTCTAGATGCTATATGATTTCCTCTGGCAGACACAGAACGTACACAATATGCACGTATTCAAAAATCAATGTATGATTCATTCAGGAATCATCTTGGAATGTGCTCAAAAACCAACAGGGATGCATTTCATATTGATGAGTAATCGATATACCAGTGTGTGCAGGATGCTAGGCACTTCGTGAAACAAGATTTTTCCATAAAGAATATGAATTTGGCACCACCCCTAAAATTGCCATCTGGGGCAGGTACCTCAGTTTGCCTCTCCGTCTCCTCCCCCGGGTGAGTTTTCCAGCATGCACTATGCAGTGTCGATTTCTGCATCAATGGTGACAATGGATTTCTTTGTACCTGATATCCAGCATGGTAGGCAGTCTGTTGTGGTGGGGCTAACATGTACCCTGTTGGTTGTAGCCCCCTGACCACACAGGGATCGCTTTGCTGACGCTAGGCCATTAACTCTTCACGTATGTCAAGGGGTAGATGCCCATCCCCCTGGGGCATCGGGACTCCTGGCAATGGCCATCCTGCCAGGTGGCCTTTGCTATGGCTGGGTAGCACCTGTGGGGAGGGCCCCTGGTCGGAGTGGGTGACATCTGGGCGTATGACACACGATGAAGCGTAGTCAATCATCTCTTGCTAGTAGTGAAACACCAGCAGTCTCTAAGCGATCACAAGCTCGCTTCAATACACAGAAGTACAACCCCAAATTGTTCCCCTCCCTGGCCACACCATGGAAAGAACGTCGGACTAAGGATGGTAGCAGATATTATTCACCCTGGTACCTTGTATGTTCGAGAGCTGATGGGGAATCTTTCATGACGATGAAGCCTCAGTTTTTTGTTGAGCATTTAGAGGATAAGTTCGGGGAGGTGCAGGGCTTGTCCAAAATAAGATCTGGGTCAATCTTGATCAAAACAGCATCCTCTGCCCAGTCAGGGGAGTTACTCACTTGTGACAGGCTAGGGATGTTTCTGTAACCATCACGCCCCATAAGAGCTTAAATAGGGACCAGGGTATCATATTTCACAGTGACTTTCTTTTGCATCCCGATGATGAGCTGCACGCCAGTTTAGAGCGGCGAGGTGTACATTTCGTCTGGGGTGTCCACCGGGGTCCGAAGGATAATCAGGTTGCCACCAGTGCCTTCATCTTCGCCTTTGAGGGTGGTACATTGTCCGAGAAGGTCAATGTGATGGTCTATCTGTGTGATGTAAAGCCCTATATCCCTCCCCCGATGCGTAGCTTTAAGTGTTGGAAGTTTGGCTATATGTCTTTCCGCTGTACTTAGTGTCATATGCCAAGATTGTGGACGTGCATCACATCCCAATACTCCATGTGCCCCACCCCCATCTGTCTCACATGCAGAGAGCACCATTCGCCTTGCTCACCTGACTGCAAGATTCTCCAGAAAGAAAGGAAAATCGGAGTGCAAGACCCAGGACAGACTGACCTACACTGCAGCTAAGAGAAAATTTGTACACCTGCACCCTGTGCGTACGACATCCGTTTCACACTGACGCTAAAACAGTTCTGGCACCATCAGCTCCGCCAACCCATATCACCTCTGAGCCGGAAGATTACACCTGCCCCCATGATGGTGGGGGCATTTCCCACCCTGTTACTACTGCACCACCCACTTCGGGAGCAACACTCCCCCCCCCCCCCCCCCCACACCTCCCTCCCCCCCTCCATCCATTGAGGATGCCCATCCCCACTTCTAAGCTAGAGATGTGTAAGTCTTCGTTGGCTTCTCTCACTAGGAAGGGGTCCCTTGGGTCAGTCCCTTTCAAGGTTTCTTCTAGTAGGAAAGATGGCACCTGCCAGTGGCTGAAGAGCCCAAAAGCAGCTGGTCGTAGGGCTTCACGCTCATCTTCAGTCATGGAGACTGAGCCAGTGAAGTCCTCCCAGCTAGGGAAACACAAGGAGCAGTGAGAGAAATCCAAAAAGAAAACCCCTAAGACCAAGGAAATTCCAGTGGCACCCACACCACCACTACCTAGAAGCTCTGTGGCTAAGGATGGGGTGGAGATTTTGGTGTCCTATGAGGACCTAGATCTCGTCAGACCCTCAGACACAATGGATATAGACTGGTCAGGCAATAAATTGGTGGCAGCGGATGACTCTAAGGGATAAACTACCTCGTTGAATGCTCCATGCCTTCCCAGTCTCACAGTGATGTCATCCTCCAGTGGAATTGCAGCGGTTTATTCCACTGCCTGGCTGAGCTACGGCAACTGTAAAGCTTTACACCTGCTGTCTGCACTGTCCTCCAGGAAACCTGATTCCTAGCAATGAGGACTCCTGTCCTCCTTGGCTATAAGGGATATTACAGGAACCTAGTGAATATAATAAAGTGTCGGGTGGAGTTTGCATACTCGGACTGTAGTGAACATGTGCCCCTTCAAACCCCTTTTGAAGCTGTGGCTGTCAGAATAAGGACGACACAGGAAATAACTGTCTGAAAGGTATATCTCCCTCCAGATGGTGCAGTACCCCTGAATGTGTTAGATGCACTGACAGATCAGCTCCCTAAACCTTTAATGTCCATAACCCCTTGTGGCGTGGTACAATGCTTACTGGCCAGGGCAGAGATGTCAAAACTTTTGTCATAATTTGACCTCTGCCTCTTAAATACTGGGGCCACCACATATTTCAGTGTGGCTCATGGTAGTTAGTCGACCATTGATTTATCAATTTGCAGCCCAGGATATCTCCCATCTACCCACTGGAGAGCACATTACGGCCTGTATCGTAGTGACCAGTTATCTTACTGTCACTGCCCCAGTGTCAGGATCACGGATGCCTGCCCAGAAGGGCTTTGAACAAGGCGGAGTGGGGAACTTTCACCTCTGCTGTCACCGCTGAATCTCCCCCACGCACTAACAACGATATGATAGTTGAGCAGGTGACTAGCACAATTGTTTCTGCGGCAGAAAATGCGATCCCTTGCTTTTTAGGGTGCCCGAGGCCTAAGGCAGTCCCTTGGTGGTCACTGGAAGTTGCTGAAGCAATTAAGGAGTGTCAACGAGCTCTACAGTGGCATAAGCAGCACCCTTCGCTGGAGCACCTCATAGCCTTTAAACGGCTCCATGGCCATGTTCACTACCTTTCCAAAAAATGGAAGGAGGAGTTGTTGTTGTGGTCTTCAGTCCTGAGACTGGTTTGATGCAGCTCTCCATGCTACTCTATCCTGTGCAAGCTTCATCTCCCAGTACCTACTGCAACCTACATCCTTCTGAATCTGCTTAGTGTATTCATCTCTTGGTCTCCCTCTACGATTTTTACCCTCCACGCTGCCCTCCAATGCTAAATTTGTGATCCCTTGATGCCTCAAAACATGTCCTACCAACCGATCCCTTCTTCTAGTCAAGTTGTGCCACAAACTTCCTTTCTCCCCGATCCTATTCAATACCTCCTCATTAGTTACGTATCTTCAGCATTCTTCTGTAGCACCACATTTCGAAAGCTTCTATTCTCTTCTTGTCCAAAGTAGTTATTGTCCATGTTTCACTTCCATACATGGCTACACTCCATACAAATACTTTCAGAAACGACTTCCTGACACTTAAATCTATACTCAATGTTAACAAATTTGTTTTCTTCAGAAACAATTTCCTTGCCATTGCCAGTCTACATCTTTTATCCTCTCTACCTCGACCATCATCAGTTATTTTACTCTCTAAGTAGCAAAACTCCTTTACTACTTTAAGTGTCTCATTTCCTAATCTAATTCCCTCAGCATCACCCGATTTAATTGGACTACATTCCATTATCCTCATTTTGCTTTTGTTGATGTTCATCTTATATCCTCCTTTCAAGACACTGTCCATTCCGTTCAACTGCTCTTTCAAGACCTTTGCTGTCTCTGACAAAATTACAATGTCATCGGCGAACCTCAAAGTTTTTACTTCTTCTCCATGAATTTTAATACCTACTCCGAATTTTTCTTTTGTTTCCTTTACCGCTTGCTCAATATACAGATCACAGATTACAGGAGGAGTATCGGGAGAGATACATCTCCACCGTTGGGTGCCATACATCACCTTCCCAAGTCTGGGCAAAGATCAAATGTCTTTTCTGGTACCAGGCCCCAACACTGTCTTCGGTGTTACCATAAATGGCTAGTTGTGTACTGACGCAAACACAATTGCCGAGCACTTTGCTCGAGCCTCTGCGTTGGAGAATTACCCCAAGCCTTTCGCACACTGACAGCAGCTGGAAAGGAATGTACTCTTTTCACTACACGCTAGAGTGAATCCTATAATACCCCATTTACAGAGTTGGATCTCCTCAGTGCCCTTGCTCATTGCCCTGACACTGCTCCTGGGCCTGATTGGATCCACAGCCAGGTGATTAAACATCTCTCATCTGACTACAAGCGACATCTTCTTGTCATCTTCAACCGGATCTGGTGCGGTGGTGTCTTTCCATGGCAATGGCGGGAGAGCACCATCATTCTAGTGCTCAAACTTGGTAAAAACCCACTTGATGTGGATAGCTATCGCACCATCAGCCTCACCAACATTCTTTATATGTTCCTGGAACATATGGCATGTTGGCGGTTGGGTTGGGTCCTGGAGTCTCGTGGCTTGCTGACTGCATGTCAGGGCGGCTTCTGCCAGGGTCGGTCTACCACTGATAATCTAGTGTCCATTGAGTCTGCCATCTGAACATCCTTTTCCAGATGGCAACACCTGATTGCCATCTTTCTTGACTTACATAAAGCATACGACACAGCTTGGCGACATCATATCCTTGCCACATTGTGTGAGTGGGATCTCTGCGGTCCACTCCCGATTTTTATCCATAACTTCCTGTTGCTCCGTTCTTTCCATGTCCAAGTTGGTGACTCCCATAGTTCCATCCATATCCAGGAGAACAGAGTCCCGCTGGGCTCTGTATTGAGTGTCTCTCTCTCTTTTTGGTGGCCATTAACGGTTTAGCAGCAGCTGTAGGGCCCTCCGTCTCACCTTCTCTGTATGCAGGCGACTTTTGCGTTTCGTACTGCTGCTCCAGTGCTGTTGTTGCTGAGCGGCGCCTCCAGGGAACCATCCACAAGGTGCAGTCAAGGGCTGTAGCCCATATTTTTGTTTTCAGCCGTGCACTTCTGTCGGTGTTGTACCGTTCATCTGGAACCCGCGCTTTACCTTAATGACAATCCACTCACTGTAGCGGAGACATATCAATTCCTAGGACTGGTTTTCGACACTCGATTGACTTAGCTCCCTCATCTTCATCAGCTTAAGCAGAAGTGCTGGCAGCACCTCAATGCCCTCCGTTGCCTGAGCAACACCAGTTGGCGTACAGATCGCTCTAAGCTGCTGCAGCTCTACAGAGCAATTGTCCAATCCCAAATTGACTACGGGAGTGTGGTTTATGGTTTCTAATACCTTCAGCATTGTATTTACTTGACCCTGTGCACCATTGTGAGGTTTGAGTAGCGACAGGAGCTTTTAGGACGAGTCCGGTGACCAACGTACTGATGGAGGCTGGTGTCCCTCCACTGCAGATCAGACGTGCACAACTTCTCACCAGTTATGCAGCACACATTCATAGTTCCCCTGAGCATGCGAATTACCATCTCCTTTTCCCGCCCTCGGCAGTCCATCTCCCCCATTGGTGGCCCGGATTGGGACTGTCGATTGCGGTTTCCTTGCGGTCCCTTTTCCCTGAACTGAAGTCCTTCCCTTTACCACGGTCCATTCCTGTATGCTCCCATGGTGTATGCCTCGGCCACAGCTTTGGCTGGACCTTTTGCATGACCCTAAGGACTCTGTTAACCCCGCCGCTCTCTGCTGTCATTTCCTCTAGATTCTTGACGTGTTCCGGGGCTCTGAAGTGGTTTACATGAACGACTCAATGTCTGATAGTCACATAGGCTTTGCGTATGTTCATGGAGGACATATTGAGCAGCACTCCTTGCCAGTTGGCTGCAGTGTTTTCACTGCAGAGCTGACGGCCATCTCGTGCTCTTGAGTAATTCCGCTCGTGTCCTGGTGAGTCATTTCTCCTGTTTACTGACTCATTGAGCAGCCTACTAGCTATCGACCAGTGCTACCCTCGTCACCCTCTGATAACTTCCATTCAGGAGTCTTATCTACGGCCTGGAAAAGTCCCACCATTCCGTGGTGTTTTTGTGGATCCCAGGACATGTTGGAATCCCCGGCAACAAACTTTCCGACAGGCTGGCCAAACAGGTGACACGGAAACCACTTCTGGAGGCATCTCCGAAGCTGACCTGTGTTCTTACACAGCAGCGTTTTCCGGCTTTGTGAGATAGAATGGAATAACAGCATGCACAACAAACTGCGTGTCATTGAGGAGACTGTGAATGTGTGGAATTCTTCCATGCAGGCCTCTCGCAGGGAATCATTTGTCCTGTGCCGGCTCGCCATTGGCCATACGTGGCTAATGCGTGGTTACCTACTCCATCACGAGGACCCACCTCAGTGTCACTGTGGCTCCCAAATGACAAGTCATCCAGCTCTTGTTGGACAGCCCACTTTTAGCCGCTCTGCGGCAGATTTTTAACTTTCCCAGCACCCTGCCTTTGGTGTTGGGCAACAATGCCTCTACAGCATCTGTAGTTTTAAGTTTTATCCGTGAGAGTGGGTTTTATACTTCTACGTAGGTTGTAGCGCATGTCCTTCGTCCCTCTGTGTCCTCCACCATAGTGCTTTTAGGGTGGAGGTTTTAATGTGTTGCAGAGTGCCTGGCTTTTCCTTTTTATTCTCGTGGTTGGCCAGCCACTGTAATCTGCTTTCATGTTTTACTCTCTTCTGTTTCTAGCTTCTCTGTTGTTTTCTTGTCCTCTTTTGTTCCTTTTTGTGTTTGTTGCCTTACCTTCATTCTTGTGGCTTTCCCTTTCTTTCCGTTTTGTGTTATATGTTTCATCGGTTTTATTCTCACACTTGTGGCATTGTTTTATTAGGAACAAGGGTCTGATGACCTCGTAGTTTGGTCCCTTTTCCCGCCTTTAAACCAACCAACAAACAAACAATCTGCCTTTCATGCTCCCTACAGAGCATTTATTAGCACTAACAATAGGTTGTAATTTCTTCATCTATATCATGCAAACCACCATGAGGTGCATGGCAGAAGGTACATCCCATTGTACCACTTACTAGGGTTTCTTCCTGTTCCAATTACATATGGACTGCAGGAAGAATAATTGTTTAAATACCTGTGTGCATGCAGTAATTATTCTTATCTTCATGGCCGTTAAATGTGCAATATGTTCCTAGAATAATCATTTAAAGATAGTTCTTGCAACATTGTGAAGACTTTCTTGGAATAGTTTACATCTATCTTCAAGAATCTTCCAGTTCAGTTCCTTCAATATCTGTGACACACTCCCATGGAGGTAACAAACCTGTGATCATTCGTGCTGCCCTTCTCTGTATACGTTAAATATCTTCTATTAGTCATATCTGGTATGGGTCCCACACACTTTAGAAATATTGTAGACACAGTCGCATGAGTGATTTGTAAGCAATCTCCTTTGCAGATTGAATGAATTTCCCCAGTATTGTACCAATAAACCAAAGTGTATTACCTGCTTTACCCATGAGTGGACCTATGTCATCAATTTTTAGACTTGGGTATTTGTACAAGTTGACTGATTCCAACAGTGACTCATTGATATTATAGGATACTATGTTTTTTTAGTTTTTTGAAGTGCAAAATTTTACATATCATAACATTTAGAGCAAGTTGCCAGTATCTGACCCATGCTGAAATCTTGGCAGGATCTGACTGAATATTTATGCAGTTTGTCAGATAGTACTTCATTATAGATAACTGCATCATCTGCAGAAAGCCTGATTTTAGTATTAATAATGTCTGCAAGGTCATTAATATACAATGTGAACAGAAAGGGCCCAAATACACTCCCCTGAGGCTCACCTGAAGTTACTTTTACTTCTGACAAGGACAGTGTGTCCTCTGCTAAAAAGTCCTCTGTCCAGTCATAAATTTCACTTGCTATCCCATATGATCATACTTTTGACAATAAGTGTAGGTGTGATACTGAGTCAGAAGTTTTTTGGAAACAAGAAATACTGCATCTTCCTGGTTGCCTTGATCTAACACTTTCAGTGCATTGTGAAAAAAAGTGTGAACCTGCAATCCTTTCAATACGAATCCATTTTCTTACCACTGAGTCAAGCACCACTTCCTAAACACAGCTTCAGAGGGACAATTGATAAGGTGCACATAGTGACAGATCTGAATCAAAATTCCTTTTATTTCCGAAACGCTTGGCCATCTGAAGTTCCCACTTTGGGCATTTCCACATCTCACCATGCCCTACATGTACCATAAATTTCAATGAATTTGGCGATGACGAGTAGTCGTCCTCTCCTTTTTAGTATTATGTGAGCCTCACTACTTTTCATGAGTACTTCAAACTCTGGCACTTTGTTGTGAATGCTTCGGCAGTTTACCATTAGGAATTTAATACTGTCACCTGTAAGAGACATTTCTTTCGATCTTACACTAATATTTCAGAATTTCCTACAGCTATCAATATCTGGATTGGATGGAGAGTTGCCTAATCTGAAAAATCTGTGTGTGCGCACCACACTGTCAGCTATCTGAGTAGCAGCCTCTGATGTGTAGTGCACAGCTGACCTGCTTACAGGAACTGTACAGTTCTCATCCCTGTGCTCCAGTTCAGGAAATCACAGCCTAGCTTGTCCGCAGCTCACGGTCCAGTGGCTAGTGTTGCTGCCTCTGGATCGTGGGGTTCCAGGTTTGATTCCTAGATGGGTAGGGGATTTTCTCTGACCGGGGCCTGGGTGTTTGTGTTTTCCTCATCATTTCATCATCATAATTTCTGACAGTGGTTCAATTGGATTGTAAAAAATATTGGACTGTGTAAAAATTGGGACTTGGTATGGGCACTGATGACTGCACAGTTGAGCACCCCACAAACCAAACATCATCAAACAGCCTAGCTTGTCACATCTTTGAAGTCTCTCATTTGGTTTGTTCCACTCAGCTCAGAACCAAACGGCAACAATCAATTCTGGGGAAAATGCTGCAAATTGAGCTTCGTTGAAACTCCATGTGTAAAGCTGGTCTTCTCAACCTTCTCTGCCAGTTGCTGGAATGACCATAGAATGACCTTGAAATACAGACAACAGGCATCATTTGCTGTGATGTTTATAGCCCACCTAATTTTCTCGTGAGGTACTTCATCAAATTCTCAAGATTTTGCGTGCTTTTCTCCAGACCACGGAGTGAGTGTTCTCCATCCAGACAACTGACCCTTTCATTGCATGCCTCTAAACAAAAATGAATGTCTGGAAGTATTTTACTTTATTAAATTTTCTATTTGGATATAACATAACTTCTTACAGCCACTTTAGAAACAGGGATGTAGGAGAGGTATCATTCATTATTCACTTTTGTTATATGAATATGGAGTAGAGTGAGGGCAGCTGTTGATGTAAAATATAATTGATTTGTTCTTTTCATTACAGCTTTTCTGCGTACTTCAGGCTCTTTATATTTCATCTTCAGCTAGGCACTAGTTTTAAAAATTATCTGCTACCTACACAATCATGGTGTTATTTTTGGTCATAGTGTTAAGCTTTTGCAAAAATTGCAGTTCCAAATAAACAAATCTTTGTCTTCAGAATATATCGGACAGTTTTATCAGTTGGATATGTACCTGTAAATAGTATGTCCTGTCAATTTTGAAAGTATTGTTATTAAATTTCTGTTTCCTAAAAACAAAATTGCAGGTTTGGTTGCTCCATGGTTCCTTGATGATGCTGCATCTGGAAGATTCAGTTTCTCAGCCTTCCAGCTGAAACAAGGAAAAGCAGCGGTTGAGGTGACAGAGAGTGGGCTTTACTATATATATTCTCAGGTACATATCTTCTGTTGCAGTTGTCTGAAACTGTTCTCTTTAAAGTCAGTTAACAGCGTATTGCTAAATTTTTACTGGCATGTTATTTTATTCCAGATCCATTATTTGACTTCACAAGTTACAAATAGCTACTCCCTGAACTTAAGGCACGGTAGTCAGAGCAACTCCTCTGTCCTATCCTACTGCAGTGCAAGTTCAGGTAGTCAGACTCTGAATGAAGTGAGCTGCTTTACATCAGTTGTCAGATACCTCAATTCCACAGATCGCATTTTCATACAACAGAGAGACATGAATAGAAGAATTATTCTTAGAGATGGATATAGTTATCTTGGTGTTGTAAGGCTAAGTGCATAGTTGCCCAAGCTTGAGAATTCCATTTTCACAGAGTATGAAATACTGCTCAATGAAGAGCTATGCTTAGAAGTGAAAAAGTGATATATGCTTGGAGCAACAGTTTCCAAAATGTCGCAGGTTCCGCTACATTAAGCTGGTGATAATGCATATAGTTTTGGTTACATTACTGTTGTCCAGACACTTAATAGCCAAGAATGTGGTGTGCATTTAAGGTGATCTCCTTCTTTTTAAAATGCAAGGCTTGTGATTATATTTGAGTGTAACTTGTTTTGTTTGAGAATGAGGTGTTACTTAGAGACTAAATGTATGTGCTACACCTGTACTAGAGTTCATGTTGTAGCTGAAACAGTCACTGAAGTCCATTAAAATGGCTAGGAAGCAGTAAGAGATTGACGCTTACTGCAAAGACTGTAAAGAGCAAAATGGTGAACACTTCCTACCAAATGTGCTATTATCTCCAAAGTAGTTCACCCAAGTTAAAAATGTATTATACTATTTAGTTATTAAGATTGCAATGGTGCTAAATTAATTACAGTGCAGAAGTACAAATATTTCAATAAGTTGAAAGACCCAACTGTAAATGTGCATATTTCTTTGCATCATTTTAGAAGACTAAATAATTAGTCAGGGTAAATGAGAATGTATGTTTTAAATTTATTTTGTGATGTATCAGCTCCGGAGGAACAATATCCACTTATACAGACAACAAATTGTATTCTGTGAACAAACTTTGATTCTAAGTTCTTTTTGGGAAGTATGTATGGGTACATTTGTGTTTCAAATCCTACATGCAATATCTAGCAACTTAGTTGGCCAAAAATGCAGAAAGTCCACTTCCAAGTAGAAAATACAGAAAGCACAGTTACAGAGAATTGATTCCTTCCTTAGTACTATTCCTATAATATTAACAGTTGTACTGTAGTATTGAGGCAGATATTCAAAATGAGTATCCAGAATGGGTTGGCCAGTGTTTCAGTTGGTGTACAGAAAGATATTTACCTCTTATGGAGTTGTACTCTCAGTAGGAATTTCTGTTGGTCAATCTTTTCAAAAATTGTCTTGTATGCTTGAATCTTAACGGGCCAAATATTTAAAATAATACACATTTTTGTAAACTTCCTCCATATTCACCTCACAACAATGTCATCATTTAATCATTGTTGACTTACCTGTGGGAATGGACAGGGTGTCATGAGATGCTTCATTTGTTAAGAGTACAATCATCATTCAATAGGTAGCAGAACATTTTGGAGAAATACAGTACTCTAGAGGAAATGTGTACAGTTTTATTGATGCCATGGATACAATTTGTTATCCAGAAAATTAAAATGAGGTAAGGTACTCCGTTGATTTAATAGATTGTGGCTACTATCCTTATGATGTACCTTACTGTTATAAGTTTCTGTTTACTGGTTAGCTTCAGCTGTAGAATACAGAAAGTTCCAGGAATAAGTTTCCTCTTTTCACTTGTTTGACCATGCTAGTATTGTGGGCAACATAAAGGTAAATGATGGATCACATTTCTGGCAAAGAGTAGTCCAAATGTTCAATATCACCATAATCAGAAAACATTGCAGAGACAAATTTTTTTGGGGGTTTATTGAAAACTTAAAACTTGTGTTTTACACAGTATTGTCTCTAGATCATTGTATTTTGAGGTAGCATACTTTGTCCACTGAGTGTTGCTGTAAATCCAAATTTATGTATTTAGAGTGTCACAACAAAGCATATGAAGTGTTTGGAAGGAAACTTTCACCAACATAAGTGATATTTCTCCAGGACCATGCAGTGGAGGTGTTAAAAGAGGAGGTTTGTTAATTACACCCAGCCCTGTTTTTGTAGTTCTCAGAAACACAGTGATGTTATTTTTCTGCCAAATGTATAAAGAGCCCACACCCCTGCCCCCTGTGAAAGTAAAAAATGGATATTGTTTAATCACCTTGCATAAACATTGTGAACCCAGTACCCAGTAAGTGTTTTGTAAACAGTCACACATACTGCTGAACGATGATACTATTGCACTTGGACCGAATCACCATCACTCCTACATGCAATAATATTGTGGCCAATCAATAATTTGCTCAAAAGCAACAATGCATAGTTGCACATAAAACTACGATTTGTCTTTGCAAGATAAATTTTAGTTATTATGAAAATACCAATGTAAGAAATTAAAGTGATGAATCATGTGGCTTTGTGCAGTGTTAACATTAGGGCTCAGATTTTTAGGTGCTTAAAAGCTGGAGTTATTTATTTTTTACATGTTGAGAAACATTTGAAATATATGACAAATAAGTAAACATATTTAATTATAATTTGGTAAATTTTTGTACATCTGAGCAACATGCAGTGTTTATGGATGCAGTTTATGCTAAGCCTCACTGATTGCTGAAGAATGAAGATACACAGTGAGATTCATTCTAAAGTTGTTCATTACAAATCACTGATGATTATGCTGAAACGCTGCCCTATACTGGAAGAATGAGTGCTCACTTTAAGATGTCGGTCTGGAAAATTTATGGCAGGTCAGCTCACTCTTTCATTCATTCACTTATTCACTCACTCACTCTCTCTCTCTCTCTCTCTCTCTCTCTCTCTCTCTCTCTCTCTCTCACACACACACACACACACACACACACACACACACACACACACACACACACACACACACACACACACACATTGATAGCCTCCTCTTGATGGACATTTGAAGTTTTGCCCAGTTTGAAATTCACTGTTTTCAAACACATCTGACTTAATTTTGTAACATTGGTGCTGTAGATCCACTATGACAATAAAGTTTTCGTTCAATGTCGTGAACATACTGAACTGTTTGACAGGACCCCCCACCCCTTTAAATTTTTTACATTGTGCTGCTAAGGAAACACAACAGATAACTATGGCAAATTTTTTAACACTGTGTTACTTAACATTTCCTAAAGTATTCCAATTGAAATTTCATCCTCTTTCTCTACTACATCAACCGCGAAGGCCAGACCATCAAATTTTACTGTATGCTGCTGGGCTGCAAGGAGTGAAGTTCCCCACTGCGTTACTACTGGGATAGGTAGCTGTGATACATTGGGGTGAATTCTTCTCAGCAACTTCACTAACAGTTTTCCCCATTAGAAATAAATTTGCCTAAAGATATAATGCTTTAACTTCATCACATAGCCTGTGTAAACTATGCACAGTGCATGTAACGTTGATCATTTTAGAATAACTTGTCGCGTCCTGGCACAGGTCCCGGATACCAATATAGAGTTGGTCAAGCCTGCGTGGCGCAATCGGGACGTTGGCGACAATTATGGGTTTGTGGTTCCCTTTAACTAGCCTTTATTATGAAGGTGAGAGGGAGTAGAATCTCCTGGACTGTCTAAGGGCGTGTAGAAGGTGTAGATACATTAGACAATACTTTCAATAGGTAGCAGGTACAAGTGGGAATTGGCAGCACTGAACTGTCAAAACAGTAAGGTGAGATTTCTCCTTTAACGCAATTTATTGAACTAGTATCACAAAGGACATGTGAGGTGTCAGACCCTTCCCCTTACTCTGTATGCTTCTATAGATTCAGCCAGAATCTCCACTTCTCACTCTGTCGGAAACGACTACTCACGAGAATTACCACCTTTGAATTCACTCTTCATTTAAATAATGGACCCTTGTCCTATCTCACAGGAGACAAGCACCACCAAGTGGCTTGTTCCTTCTATTGCTGAAACTAACTGTAGAGGTTACTTGAGACAGAGACAAACTGTCCCTGTTCAAAACTATTCCAATGCAAAACTTGTACTTAACTGACAGTTGTAGTTGCTTCCATCAGAGCATCACCAGTCTTCTCGTAGTTACAGTTCCTATAGCCTCATCAGTAGCGGCTGCTACCTTCTCAATGCTGTCGGGCCTTGTCTGCTTGTGTCCTCTTCAACTTCTGCGATGGCTCTGTTTCTTGCTGCTCGTGGATGTCCTTAAATACCCATTTTGAAGGTCTGCCCTGCTCGGACGCAGCCCTCGCATCCGCTTTCTCTAATTTATTTTTTGGTCTTCCCGGGCATTTTGTCGCTGTGGACCTATATTGGTTTCAATATGTCCAGCAGAGTCCCGGGGCGGAAAGTTCTTTCTTGTCCTCCAAGGTCCGGGAGACACGCTGTTCGTATCCTTGACGTGTTTACTAGCTCAGGCTATTTGTACTGTGTGACATTTTCCCTTCCGTGTCTGTGGAACTGTGGGTTTCACTGCGCGGCGTCCCCCGTTGCTAAGAATAGCTATGTCATTTTGTTAATTAAATCCTCTGGGGACCTGACAAACTAATAAAACCTGCCAGTGCCTTCTTCATAAATATGTGATGCAGCATCTGTTATTAACCCATATTTTGTCATTTTCACACATGTAATGAATTTGTTGGTAACACTTTGGAAGCTTTATACGCAATGCTGACTTTTCAGGAATGTCAAGATTTGAAATTTTGGAGACTAACTTTCTTAACGCTGTATTACTTACATTAGAAAGATATATGTTGACTAAAACAAATAGCTTACACAAATCTTCACAATAAACTGAAAATTTATGAGATATTGCAGAACATCCTCAAACTGCATCATTTATTAGAAGCTGTTTGTTTAGCAAGTGCAAAACTGCCACCCCCCCCCCCTCCCCCCACCCAGTTGTTTAACTTGGAATCGCTGTTTAGTCTTTCCTGCTTTCCCATAAGATTGGCAGAACAGGGCATGTCAATCTGAATTAAATTCTCCTTAAATTCTGAAACATACTGCTGCAGATGACGATAATTTGTTCTTGCTTTTACTTTAGTCATTGTAGTATTGCCTTGCACTTCCTAGCACCAGAAATGAACTACATGTGAATATGTTACTAGGAAGATGATACACATGGTGCAATATGGCTATGGATAAGGAAATTCCCAGCTTTTATGGTAACTGCAACTGATAAGATGATAAACACAGTGCTGCAGGCTGATACACAGAAATAGAATAACTTGTACTTTTCATTTAGGGCAGCGGATAGGTTCTTCCTCTTTTAAGTCACACACAAAAGAAAAGAAATAAACTAAAATATCTAGCACATTGATAAAAATTGTAAATATTGTGTGCAAACAACTGAAAAACAATAATTTATATAATTATAAAAACTTTTTACCTAAAAATCAGAGCCATAATTATCATAGGTCATAATTATGTAATGTGTGTTGCATCCCCCCCCCCCCCCCCCCCCGACCCTTCTCTCTCTCTCTCTCTCTCTCTCTCTCTCTCTCTCTCTCTCTCTCTCTCTCTCTCTCTCTCTCTCTCTCTCTCTCTCTCTCTCTCTCTCTCTCTGAAAAAAAGGGTGCTTGAGATTTCTTCTTGGCTTGACAGAACGCATTAACATTTCGCATCTGTTCTCCTCAGTTTGACTTACTGAAATATTCATAACTGTAGTCATAACTAAAGACTGGTGCATATTTCTGACCTTGAGATTACATACCAAGTTTCCTTTTATACATTAGTGACTTCTCATATGGCCCACCACTCTTTGTTTGCGAACATGTCTTTTTCACATCACGAATTTGAGTCAAATGCCATATTATCTGAAACCTTTGTGTCATAACTGTACTTCTCAAACTAGAAACTGAGATGACACATTCATCTTTTGAGTGTAAAGCATTAGCTATGACAGCAGTCCTTCAGCTTTTTTATGAATTGGCTTACTTTGCTGTTGATCTTTATCAGTAGACACATAATTATGTTGTCCAAATTTCTATACATGGTTTCCACGAAATGTGTTTGAAAAGGATTTTTCAGTGACAGAATTTTATTTTCATGTTTACTGTCACACTGGTGCTCCAGGAAAGTTTACTGAAATCCAGAACTATTAGAAATATATAGATTTTTGATCTGTTAATTTAACCTTCATATTTACTCAATGATGCTTAATTTCTTGTGATGCTTAATTTCTTGTGATGCTTAATTTCTTGTGATGCTTAATTTCTTGTGATGCTTAATTTCTTGTGATGCTTAATTTCTTGTGATGCTTAATTTCTTGTGATGCTTAATTTCTTGTGATGCTTAATTTCTTGTGATGCTTAATTTCTTGTGATGCTTAATTTCTTGTGATGCTTAATTTCTTGTGATGCTTAATTTCTTGTGAGCAGTTGTAAGTAAGAGGAATGCATACTGCTCGGGGAGAAAAACAGCCTGAATATGCTTGTGAACAAACAAATGACTGGGAGGAATAAAAGTGAAAGCAATCATTTACATAGTGACTGCTATACAGAAAAATACGACTGAACCCTTCTGTCAATGCAGGACATGCGTGGAAGCTTCCTCTTTAACACTCTTTTCATTGGCATGATACATCAGTTACACAAATAATGGCAATTTTGATTGATTGGAGTTTTAATTTTGGTCCAGTTTTCATTATTTTCAATTGTTTCCAAATCTTGTATATTAAAGATAGGAACTGAAAAAAATTAGGAACTCCAAAATTTAGTAAATGCTGCCCATTTTGTGTGTTTTGTAGACAAGACAAGAAAGATATTGAAATATTATTTTTAAGTTTGTAATTCCGAAATTGGTCTGAGTCTCACAGGGGGTAATATTGCATAGTAGGAGGTAAATTCTTGACTCAGGCTCATTCCCCAATATCAATGAGATGGGTACCTTGGTGGGGAAGACACTACTCGCATTCAGGAGGAACACAGAGTGAATCCCCAGTCATGTTTAGGTTTTTCTTGGTTTCCTTAAACTGCTTATAGTAAACACTGGTAATTCCTTTGCAATGAATACTGAAAAATTCCCTTCCGCACTGTGAACCTGTGCTTAGTCCATAATGGTGTCGTTACTGACATGATACATGTATGTCTTCCTTCCTTTTCCATATTTTTTTTCTGTTTCTTAGTTTCTGCAGATCGTGTGTGTGTGTGTGTGTGTGTGTGTGTGTGTGTGTGTGTGTGTGTGTTTTTTTTATAAACTGTGTTCAAGGTAAAAAAACTAATTGATTCTGAGGGGTCTTGCAGTTTAGACTGATTGGATGACAAAATACTTAGTGCTTTGTACATCAAATAACCACTATTGTTATTGTTTCTCCCTCTTTCCCTCTCCTTCATCTCCAACATTTTCGTATTTCAGCTTTAAAACATCACTTAACATTTACACCTAAATGAGGCTGCCATGTCTTCACTCCACCATAATACTGTAGTAATGTGAGTAGCTGGTTTGTCAGCTAACATTACATACTTTCCTGTGCAACTGATCCAAAGTAAAATTTGGTAGGTCAGTATCTGAATTGTCATCTCTGGTACTATCAATTCATCAAGTGATTTCACGTGGTAAAGTCATATTTCTACTTTGCTGTCATTCCATAGTTTAATTTCTCTGTTCATTATTCTTTATTTAATACTGGCACATCCTCTGCTGTCAAAAGGCAATATTTTTCTTTTCCAGTCATCAATGCCACACACAGAATCTTAATTTTGCCTTGTAATTTAAAAATACCGATTCGTGTAATAGAATCAGAAAAAAATCATGTCTTCTCCAGTCAAGACTTCCAATTTGAAATATTACCTTTGTTTATTATCCATGTCTTGTGATTTTGTTACAAAATAATCTTTGTGAAAGTAAAAGCAAATTTCGGGTATTGTGACTGATAATTACATTCATTGAATGACAAATACACAGTACTGCATCACTTGGTCTCAGATAAAATGTGAATAATTGTATGATTGTAATAATACATGATGGGAGAATGTTCATAATTGCTACAAAATCATTTGGCATGCTTAATCACTGATGTATTTAGAACAAGATTGACAAAAGGACTATTAGTTGTATATTTTTTTATCTGTGATAATGTTTAATCATAAATGTGACATTTTAATAGGAAAAGAATTAATGTGAGGCTGTTCAGTAGAAAATTGCATGTTATCATGCAAATAACGAATAGTATATTTACTTCATATGTGTCATGAAACTATCAAATTTATTAATTAATAATGTTACCTTAATTTCATGTGAAATTAATCAATGCAATCATCCTTAGTGAATCAACAGCAAATATTTTGTTAACCAGTCTGTGTGACTTTATTTGGAATGAGAGGCATTGTCTATGCTTTCATCGTGTTTGTAGTAGTTTAATTTCCCAAGTAATAAGATGATAGATTGTTGAATGATATGTCAGTTTAGATGAGGATGGCATGCAGACATTATTACAGATGTATCTTAATTGTACATAGTGAAGGTGCTCAGTAGGTAAACCTGAACATTTCTAGTGATTCAAAATAAGAAATATGAATTCTGATCTCTCCTGTGAATTCCATTGTTTGCATTGCAGAGGTTGTTATACTTTTCAGCACTGTTTCTTGATCTCAAAATTTATACAAGAAATTGTAACTTTTTGGCCAATTGTTAATAAAAATCTGTAATCACTTCTTAAAATTATTTAGATAGTTCACCACCCTAACAGAATGCATTATTTGTCATACAACACTGGAATACCTTGTTAGATATAGGCTATTCTTTATTGATTTAAAAAAATACTATATTTGGAAAGCGATAAAATCTGAATTGTAAAATTGTTTTGCATAAGCCCTCTATTTTTAAAGCAAAATATACAATATTCAGTTAGTATTAAAAATTAATACTGATAAGGATTGCTTCTATGTCATTACCTTCAGAAGCTGACATAAAAACATGGTATTATTGAGGCACTGTATTAAGAAAATGTATTTTGCAGTTTTCAGTTTGGATGAAACAACTAAAAATCATTGACAGTATTGGTTTTAAACGTGTTATTTATATTAATGGCAAAGTTTTCGCACATGACAACTTTGAGTACTCAGAATGGCAGAAACGGCTACAGAAAACTGAAGACCAAAGACAAGAATTGTAAGATTTCTGTCCTAACCATATGGCAAACACAAATTTAAGACATGTAGATGCATTGAAATTTCTTATGTGAATAAGAGTGCTTTTGCTACAGAAAGAGCAATAGCTTTGAAGGCTAGTGTAAATAATGTATTCTGTTCAGACCTTGTAAGTGCCACTCATCAGTCATGTCTAGATGAGTGGTTCCCTTCCCTTCCCTTCCCCCCGTCTCCCCCCTTCCCCCTATTCCCCCCTCCCCCATCTCCTTTCATAATTTTTAATTGTTGTTATTCAGTACATGTTAAAGCATTATAGAAGACATTGAAGTAAGTACGGTGATGAGAACACTCTGAACTTAACAAAAAGATTTTGAATGAAGGAAGTTATTTTACTTTGAAACAAAATTCTCAAGTTAAAACAGAATGTGGGATTAAACAAAAAACACCTGAAAATGAAGTAATAAATGCAGTCACTTTCGGAACAAACTTTCTTGAAGACTGACAATTTCGAAAAGTAACATTGAACCATTATATGGTGTGTTGAAACACTACCTACATAATTAGGCCACAATATACATTTAAATGTACAACAAATAAGTTAACTTAAGACTTCTCGGCGATGGTGGAGCTCATGCAGGAGATGGTGCAGGGTGAAGAGCTAACTTTTACTTTGTATCTATTGTACTTTCACACCAGGAAAAAACCAACATCAATCCAATTGTTTGCCGTGCTACAGTGGTAAAGCCCAAATCACCAAATTTATGTATTTTCCTAATAGGGGTCATCAAATTTATGTATTTTCCTAATAGCAAAATACACCACTTGGACTGTATGCCATGGCCACTTGTGAAGCTGTATTCACTGATGATACTCGTCGATTATGTGTTTTTGTCGTTAAGTGCTGTGATGTGTTAACGTTTGATTTGAACTTTCATTAAGAACAGTCACTATACTATTTTAAACACAGAAATGACTACCATATCCTCAGAAAGAGCCATTATAGGTGATGGTCAGATAAATTGTAGTAATTAATTTTTGACCATAGAGTAAGGCTTTGGACTTTAAAAATGATAAATCGACATTTAAAACGATCAACTATCTTCAAATAACATGTAAAGGACAGTTCATTTATAGAATTACATGGACAGTATCGTATAAAACTGTTATTGTAGTATGTTGCATAGAAGGGCGGACAGAAAACTGTTTAGTAGCAAAGTGGACAAGTCATGTGATTCACTACAAATAAGCATCAATTTCACTGACAAGTGTAGTTTGCAGCATGTTTGATGGTCAGATTTTAATAAGACTCATTGTGCTGCATGTCTTGACTGCCACTTGTGAATAGTATGCAGATAGAAGCAACCGTCCGATACAAGTAGTCTCAAATAATTGTATTTGCTGACTTTTTGCTTCTTATATTCTCACCTGCAATATTAGGTGAACGTCATTGTAATGAAATGCCAACAACTATAATTATATTCAGAGATAAGATGTGAAACAATTATTGAAGTTGGGTCATGCAAGTTACTTTTTTGTAACTCTTGGTATGCCCCTGGTCTGGTTTGTAGTATTGTTTACAGTTCATTGTGTGAAAACAATGAAGAATTATTTAGCAGAATTAATATATTTGTTTTCTGTAGAATACATGGAACATTTTGAGAGAGAAATTTTCGACAAGCTTGGAAATTTTATTCATTTTGTCCACTTTCAGAATGCTAAAGTCTTTGACTGTTGCTATCATGTTTTGCATGATTGTCCTCTTATCTTACCCTACAGCAAATGTGTAGCAATAGTAATCTGTGTTGAAGGATGGAAGGTGCCCATTGATTCCTTACAGTGCATGTGTGGTAGACAAAAGAAATACCTCATTTGTACTTTTGTGTAGATTCTTGGTAACAGCCTGGATTGGAGATATTTCTTTCCAATCACAATTTCACTGAAATTATTTACTTTTAGTACAAATCACTTGACAATTTAGGTGCAAACCTGGCAGTATTTTCTTCCAGTCCTAATTACAAACAACAGTTCGAGATTAGAAGTAAACCATGATAACTTTTGTTTGAAGGTACAATGCATTCATAGATAACTTTATATGGATGGAATCATTTGCAATATTTCACTGAAATCTACGAATAGTGATAAAAGAATGACAGACTATTGTCTGATGTTAGGCATTTGGTGTAGCATGGCAATGTGTGGAGTAGGTATTAAAATCCATGGAGAAGAAATAAATACCTTGAGGTTCACTGATGACATGGTAATTCTGCCAGACACAGCAAAGGACTTGGAAGAGCAGTTGAATGGAATGGATAGTGTCTTGAAAGGAGGATATAAGATTAACATCAACAAAAGCAAAACGAGGATAATGGAATGAAGTCGAATTAAGTCTGGTGATGCTGAGGGAAATAGATTAGGAAATAACACACTTAAAGTAGTAAAGGAGTTTTCCTATTTGGGGAGCAAAAAACTGATGATGGTCGAAGTAGAGAGGATATAAAATGTAGACTGGCAGTGGCAAGGAAAGCGTTTCTGAAGAAGAGAAATTTGTTAACATCGGGTATAGAATTAAGTCTCAGAAAGCCGTTTCTGAAAGTATTTGTATGGAGTGTAGCCATGTATGGAAGTGAAACATGGACGATAAATAGTTAGGACAAGAAGAGAATAGAAGCTTTTGAAATGTGGTGGTACAGAAGAATGCTGAAGATTAGATGGGTAGATCAAATAACTAATGAGGAGGTATTGAATAGAAGAGGAGTTTGTGGCACAACTTGACCAGAAGAAGGGATTGGTTGGTAGGACATGTTCTGAGGCATCAAGGGATCACCAATTCAGTATTGGAGGGCAGCATGGAGGGTAAAAATCATAGAGGGAGACCAAGAGATGAATACACTAAGCAGATTCAGAAGGATGTAGGTTGCAGTAGGTACTGGCAGATGAAGTTTGCACAGGACAGAGTAGCATGGAGAGCTGCATCAAACCAGTCTCACGACTGAAGACCACAACAACAACAACAACAACAACAACAACAACATACTGAAATGCTCCTTTTATGCCATCCACAGTGTTTCCTTGGTGTCTCGTGAAGTTCCACTTAGACCAGTGCCGAGAATCCACACTTGTGTTGGACTTGACTAAATGAAAAAAATTCTTTGATATAAGGGAAGTCCCTGGGATCCAAGACTAAAGTTCACACTAGCTATGGGTTTTCTGTCTTTGAGCATGAGCAACTATAAAAAAAATGTACGTAAGTGGTACAGATGGACAGTACAAAAATTTCAAGTCCAACATGAGATACAGTACTAATGGCAGGGAGGTGAGACAAAAATGCAAAGGTCTTAGATCACTAGTCATAAACTGACCGTGGCACCTATGGTGGAAGTAGCCACAGCCTGTTCAAAAAGAGATGGAGTTTATCTCCTCCACCTTTCCCTGTGATAGGAACAGGCAGCCAGTCCCGCATGATAGGTTTAGGAGCCACATGGAGCTATGCGGAGTATGCTTGTCTTCATTCGAGTGTTACCATCAAAAAGGGCTCCTTGACTTTTTCCTTTATTCGTATGAATAATATTAACAGTTGTCGCCTTCACAATACTTTGTGGAGGCAGAACTCCCTGTTGTTACTTGTCCTTTGTCAGAATGCCCTCCCCACTACCTCCCCTATTGAATACCATTGCTGAGCGTCCCCAAGCCTAGAAGATTGCTGAGTTATGAGTTTGCACATGTTGAAGCTGTGCAACCACAGGCATACAGCAGGCCTGATACAAATGTGTGTAAACCTCTGTATGACCAACAGAGGTCCATTGTTTAAGGTAATAGCTGTCTTCAGTGGCTCTAGCTGTGTGATGCAGTCAGGCAGTTCCATGTTTGAAAATTATACTCCATAGGATCCACAGAAGGAGGCTCTGTGTTTTCAATGTTCGTTCATCCCACACAATTCTGTGCTTCTAGCTTTGCTGCTTGGTTTGTCCCATGGCTGTTGTTGCATATTGCAACAGTGCAAGACAAACAAAGCAACATATTTGCTTTATAAATTTACTCATAGATTTTATTGGCAAACCTGGATAAATCCTGTGCACTGATAAATTGTTAAATTAGTCTAAAAAATGGTCCATAGCCTTGTTGTAACATGAGACAATGTTAAAATTGGCACTTATTCTGTTGACAGAACTGAACTTTTTTTTCTTTGACAAGAATAAAAATATGAGTTTCTAGAAGTATTTGTCATGCTGCATGCAAATATTTTCATTTTTCCCCATCAGGCAGGAGTTTCCTGTGATATTCATTTGAATTTTTGATAATTTGTAATAAAATCAGTGACTAGCTATCTAACTGTAAATGATACACTACTCATTCTGACTTACCCAGAAAGTGGTGGATATTGATTTTTGGACATATTTTGCATCTGTAACTTCTCTTGTTTTGTTGCAGAAGTAGTCAGCAGAATATTAGAGCTCCACATGCCTTGGTACCTTTTTTCCATTGAAGAAATTTGCTGATGAAAATGCTGACCATACCCATTGCTGACTGCTCAAAGATTTTCTGGGAAAAAGACTAAGTGAGAGTCCAAGAAGTGAATTTTTACAGACATATTGCATCCCATAGCTTTATTAGGATATAGAATATCTGCCACTATGTCACAATAGTTTTCTGATTTAGGGTTTCCAAGGAAACTGCAACACACCTCTGAAAGACTGACAGGCTGCTTCTCCCAGTAGATTTAACAGCCCTTCAAAATATTCATCAGACATTAATGACTGTATTTGTGGTCCTGCAAAAATTCTCTTTGTTTAGCATTGTGACTATGGGTAATACTGATTTAAAATAGAAGAATCCATCAGGAAGTTTATCCATAGCATTGATTAAATATTTCATTACTCCTAGTTTAATATTCAATGGAGGCAAATATATTTTTGCCAGGACTCACTAAAGGGACATGTGACACATTTTTCTGACCAGAGATAAGAGATTCACCTTTAGGCCATGAATTTCTAACATAGTGAGACAACTTATCTCTGCTGTCCCCTTCATACAAAAAACAGCACGATATGGTGAACTCAAATTGCAAACCAAGTAATAAAGCAATTTCTTATTGTCATAGGTCTATTTCGTATCACTGGCATGCACTACAAGTATTGGTGGAAGTTCATTGCCGATATGTAGCAGCACAGCCTTCAAATACCTTCAGAGGAATCTTTGAACAATCACCATTTATCTGGCCAGTGTTCATGCCGAAGATTTTCTGTAACAGAACAAATAGCATTTCAAAACACAAAAACATTTTTGTCAGAGAAGATTCTTTGAAATCACTATTGCAGCTGCGATAAGTATTTATTCGTAGATCTTGTTGGAGTACATTCCAGCCTTTGCATGTGGAAGTTAAAAAGTTGAAACTTCAGCTTACTCTTTAATCCTAAATCAGGTCATGATGGTATTGTTGACTGGGAAATATGGTTCTGATGAATAGCAACTGCCTCCATATGTAGGATCATTTTTAATTTCATCTGAATCATGTTCAGTTTGAGGCAGATCATAATCACAGTTATAGATTAAGGTTGTATCTGCATATACTGATACAGGGAACTCTTCACTGTCTAAGCCAGGCCTCATTGTAGCTGGCAAATTTGAATACTTAACTGTATGTTTTCATTTAGATGTGATTCCTTTAATATTTGTTAAAAAATATAACAATCAGTTAAATGATATGTGAGTTCCTTCCAAATCATGGGAATTGTAGATGGCATATGATGTTTACAATTTTTCCACCCATTTAATAGTCACACATGACCACAGCATATATTGGGACTTAACTCTTATCAAAATGACCCATGTAACAGCCAAAGTAAAGTTCATAACACTCTTCGACAAGTTCTGTGAAATGTCACATATGAGACTTGAAGGTCAGCTTGCCATAAATATAGCAGAAATTGTCTGCATGATTTACACAATTTCTTGGCTTAATGAAACAGCAAAACACTCACACATCATACACAATACATTCTACACGGAAAGGAAGAAAATAATATTTCACTAGTGATATTCGTGCTAACACACAATCAGCTCATACTGACATATCACACTTCCATATTAACAGGTCTGCACATAAGAAAACATGAATGAATCTGTGCAGTCTTGTCGTCTGGTGCTTCAGCGTGATATTGCATATCATTTCCTGAAATATGGCAGGAGTAAAATCGCTGTATATGAGATACTTGTTCCTATGACAGGTCAACGAGAATGCTAAAATCAAATTTTAAAAAGAAACTGTCAGAAAAAAATCTGCCTGATGGAAAAGTTCATACTATGTATCTGAATTTAGTGTAACAACATGCAATAGAATCATGAATCAGATTTCTTGTGAAGAAAAGCTTGTTAACCAATATAATAAGTGCTATGTAGCAATGTAACTGCTTTCAAGAAAGTCTCATATCTGACCACTGCCTCCAACTGGTTTCTGGTGACTCTAGATAACAATCTCCTCCATAAATGAAAGAGGATAACAGTGCAGAGTCAATATGGGGGGACGAAAAGACTCAAAAACACCTCAGTGTCCAGGGAAACAACCAGAATTTTAATATCTCCAACTGACCCCTTCAAGGCCACCTCATTCATGAAACAAGTTTCAACTAGCTAATGGCTCCACATGCTGCTATGGAGCCTTTTCCTAGTCTATGGTTCCTACAGGTGGCAGGGCTGCATTGTTGAAGATGACTAGCATTAATCAAGGCAAGGAAGAGCTATCATTTTGCAGCATCACTCCCAGTCCTAAATGTGATCTTGTGGACAATAACTGAGTGGAACAGCTAAATCAGACGCTCAGACGATATTGTGACAATCTTGAATTGAGATTTCCTGACCCCTTCTTGAAAGGTCCGATGTGTACTATACAGGAAGCATCTGCTAGGGCAGCAGGTATGTGTGGTGTGCATATACAAGTCTTTTAAAATGAGGGACTGTTATCATAGGATTAATAAATTACATTTTGGTTTCAGAGAGGGCAGAATAGCAGCTTCATTAATTACAGATAGTAATGTCTGCCATTGCAAGTCAGACAAATGAAATCTTAATATAGCATTAATTAACCACAGAAGTGATTGTAGAAAGACCTTATAATTAATCTCACTTGTACATGGGAATAATACCCATACAGTACTAGAGACAGAAATCTGACTGGAACAAGCTGTTAGTACCAGTGGAGTTCTGACTGGGAAGATATCAGAAAAATTTGCTAGGTCATGATGGTGGAAACCTCCATAGCAGTAATTGAAAATGTCCGCTTGGCGTATTTTGGGCGGGAGTGCCCTTTAGGAGAATTCAGCTATCCGACATAAATCATTTTTTATTTGACACCTCTTTGGAGACTTGTGTGTTGTCGATGATGATGATGATGATGATGATGATGATAACAGCACAACATCCAGCCTGAGTGAAGAAAATCTCTGACCTGGCCGGGAATCAAACCAAGGCCCTTGTATGGAATAGAGCCATGCTAACCATTTGGCCACTGAGTGTAAATAATATAGTACTATGTAGTTACATTAGTATAGATTCCGAAGTTGAATAATTTCAGTGAAGATAAGTAACATCCTAATCAGATGCCTTTACAGACACACTGTCTCAAAAGCAGCAGTGCCAGAATATTTCAAAAAAACTTGGTGAAGATTTGTGCACAAATTTTCTAGTCATATTTAAAGTATTTCAGCTTATAAGCTGTGGAATGGGTAATGGAGTTGCTGACAGTGAGCAGCAGGAACAAGTAATGGAGAACAGACTTGTTCCAAACAAGCTCAAAATTTTTGACGTATGTTAATGAAGAGCTGGTAACCACCGAGCAAACCCTCACTGAATCCAGATAGCAAAAGGAATGTAGAGAAAGGTAGGAATATGTTTCTTTTTGGTAAGTGCAACTAGACAGAAATTTCAGATTACCTTAGCAATGAACATCATTCACCTCCTGAGGCAGAAAATGTTCACTACAAGTAAACAGAGTTCAGTTATCTTGAACAATGTGCTGTAGATAGGTACATGCAAAGGAAAGCTGCAAACAGATATACATGTATGCCAAAGAGATGAAGGTTGGAAAAGACCCTCCATGATTTGACAGCCGTATTTGAAAGCTTTTCTGAAAACAGAGGGATCATAATTATAGATTTATACGTAGTTGAAGTCTCACTGACAAACACAAAATGAATGAAGCAAAGTGTAACGAGAACTATGTTTCAGGCACCCAATAAATTCGAAAGTAAAACTATTTATCAGTCTGATAGAAAAACCTAAGAAGTTTTGGTCTTATTATTAAATTCGTGAATGGATCAAAGCCATCTGTACAGGTACCTGATCACCATAATGACATCAAAATTCCAAAATTGGTTCACTGACGAAGACTGTGATGCCCATGTGATAGAAAGCCAATTGAATGTGCTCAAAAGGAAATGCAGCTGGACTGGATGAGATACTCATTCAGCATGTGGAAGAATTTACTCCTCTTCCAGACACAGTGTATCATAGGACATTCAAGCAATGAAGCATTCTGGCTGACTGCAAGAATACTTACGTAATTGCCACTTTCAAGAATGGTCTACAAACTGATGCACATTATGGAACATGTTTTATGCTCACGTATTATGACTCTTCCCGAAGACCAAAAATCTGCTATGTAGATATGACATGGATTCTGCAAATAACATTTGTGTCAAACTCAGCTCTGTTCGTCAAAGAGATGCAGAAGACAATAGATCCCAGTGTCCAGGTTGATGCTGTATTCCTTGACTTCAGGGCATTCCATATCCTCTGTTACTCTTATCTGGTGTGGGTCGCAATTGATTGTAAGCAATCTCCTTTGTAGACTGAGAGCATTTCCTTAGAATCCTACCAATGAATTAGTCTCCTACCTCATTTACCTACAATGAGCATATGTGATCATTTGACTTTAAATCCACGCAAAATATTACATCTGGGTATTTGTATGAGTTGCCTGATTCAAATTATGACAGACCAATATTGCAATTATAGGACACTAATTTTCTTCACTTTGTGAAGTGCGCATATTTAGATTTCAGAACATTTAAAGTATGTTGCCAGTCTGTGTACTACTTCGAAGTCCTAGTGAGATCTGGCTGAATATATGTGCAGATTTTTTCAGTAATTTTTTGGCTTATCTCCTAACTGTACAACTCTTGAATAAAGCTTTCTAAAATAGCAGTAGCAAGGGTTCCAGCAAACCTGGAAAATGCCTGTAGCTACTAGTACATCTGTTGATGATTCTCTACCCAGGATAATATGCTGCATCTTTCTTACCAGGAAATTCTCAGTCCAGTGACAAATTTTATTTGGTAGCCAATATGATAGGAAACAGGAATAATGTCAGTCTGTTTTTAAAACTTTCATTATCTACCAGTGCTTTTAACTCAAAAAGGAGGTAGTCTGGTATTTTTATGGCTGTATGATTTGCTACTTTCTGTGCAACAATAAAATTAATTTGTGGATAGTGGAGGCTACTTTTGTTCTAGACATTACATTTATGAGTGCTGCTGTTATTTTCAAATTGCATCCAATTCTTCACAACAAACTTCATGAGTGAGAAAAATGTATTATGAGGCTGTTATCAGTATGCTTTATTTTTCAAACAGTTAATCACATGAAGTTCGAGTGTGGAACCAGGTATTATCTATTCAACACATACCAATACAGTACTTCCTTGTCCTTGTGTGGAACTGCCCCAGCAGATTATTCCACATGACATCAATGAATGCAAGTGCACAAAGAATATTAATTTTTTAGTGATTTATCAATAAAATCAGCAATTAAGTGTACAGCAAATTTTAAGCTTGTGCCCATAATATTTCCATAAATTGCACACACAGCCTTTTTGAATAACCAGTTATACAAATTTCCCTTCCTCCATACTGGATTGTTGTTACTGATTTATGCTTATCTTGTTTTGTTAAGAATCAAATGAACTTTTCTTTTTGTGAGTTATTCAATGATCCATTCACCAAGAACCAATCAATTATGCTAAGACTATTTCATTTATTGTTCCATGTGTTGGGCTTGATTACAATCCTTGCATCATCAACAAAGAGAAGTAACTGTCAGATGGAAGGTCATTTATACACTCCTGGAAATGGAAAAAAGAACACATTGACACCCGTGTGTCAGACCCACCATACTTGCTCCAGACACTGTGAGAGGGCTGTACAAGCAATGATCACACGCACGGCACAGTGGACACACCAGGAACCGCGGTGTTGGCCGTCGAATGGCGCTAGCTGCGCAGCATTTGTGCACCGCCGCCGTCAGTGTCAGCCAGTTTGCCGTGGCATACGGAGCTCCATCGCAGTCTTTAACACTGGTAGCATGCCGCGACAGCGTGGACGTGAACCGTATGTGCAGTTGACGGACTTTGAGTGAGGGCGTATAGTGGGCATGCGGGAGGCCGGGTGGACGTACCGCCGAATTGCTCAACACGTGGGGCGTGAGGTCTCCACAGTACATCGATGTTGTCGCCAGTGGTCGGCGGAAGGTGCACGTGCCCGTCGACCTGAGACCGGACCGCAGCGACGCACGGATGCACGCCAAGACCGTAGGATCCTATGCAGTGCCGTAGGGGACCGCACCGCCACTTCCCAGCAAATTAGGGACACTGTTGCTCCTGGGGTATCGGCGAGGACCATTCGCAACCGTCTCCATGAAGCTGGGCTACGGTCCCGCACACCGTTAGGCCGTCTTCCGCTCATGCCCCAACATCGTGCAGCCCGCGTCCAGTGGTGTCGCGACAGGCGTGAATGGAGGGACGAATGAAGACGTGTCGTCTTCAGCGATGAGAGTCGCTTCTGCCTTGGTGCCAATGATGGTCGTATGCGTGTTTGGCGCCGTGCAGGTGAGCGCCACAATCAGGACTGCATACGACCGAGGCACACAGGGCCAACACCCGGCATCATGGTGTGGGGAGCGATCTCCTGCACTGGCCGTACACCACTGGTGATCGTCGAGGGGACACTGAATAGTGCACGGTACATCCAAACCGTCATCGAACCCATCGTTCTACCATTCCTAGACCGGCAAGGGAACTTGCTGTTCCAACAGGACAATGCACGTCCGCATGTATCCCGTGCCACCCAACGTGCTCTAGAAGGTGTAAGTCAACTACCCTGGCCAGCAAGATCTCCGGATCTGTCCCCCATTGAGCATGTTTGGGACTGGATGAAGCGTCGTCTCACGCGGTCTGCACGTCCAGCACGAACGCTGGTCCAACTGAGGCGCCAGGTGGAAATGACATGGCAAGCCGTTCCACAGGACTACATCCAGCATCTCTACGATCGTCTCCATGGGAGAATAGCAGCCTGCATTGCTGCGAAAGGTGGATATACACTGTACTAGTGCCGACATTGTGCATGCTCTGTTGCCTGTGTCTATGTGCCTGTGGTTCTGTCAGTGTGATCATGTGATGTATCTGACCCCAGGAATGTGTCAATAAAGTTTCCCCTTCCTGGGACAATGAATTCTCGGTGTTCTTATTTCAATTTCCAGGAGTGTATATTGCAAGAATGAGAGTGGCCCCAGAAGACCCTTTTGGTGGTTGTATAAAGCCCCAGTCAGCAGATGATGTACCAAGAATGAGGTATTTAACAAGAGCATTTGCATCTCGTGAGTCCCAAATGAAGTGAAGTTTCTGTAAAAAAATGTGATTTGAACAGTCAAAACCCAAACGCCCCCTGTGCACTAGGCAGCCTGGCTGCGACAAGTGAAATTTTGAGAAGCCAATTCCAAGTACACGGCCAAAAGCCAGTAATGACTGCAAGTCTGAAGTAAATGGGTCAAGACAGACATGGAAGATATTATGATAGTTAATTTATTGCCTTGTAAGAAATGTAAAACCAAAGGAAGACATTTGATTCATTCCCTAGTCCTGGAGTGCCACTCAGATTCTGTTTTTACTACGTAAGAAAATCAACCAATAGACAACCTATTGCAAAAAACAAGACATTCAGTAATTATGCAATTACTCTTTCATGTGCTTTTATGATTCCAGAATTAGTACTTGGAGGCAAGTGCAAGAACAATACATTTTATGTTTACTCTTAATAAAATCAGTTACTGGATTTTTTAAATTTCTTACATTTCTTGTACTGATTCCCAAAACAAGTTTAATATTTCTAAACACTTATATCTGACAGAATTCAATCAGTTGGTGGTAACACATCATACATCATTATAGTGTGCTTTGTGTCTGGAACAGGCATGGAATATCCACAGTGAATTTACTCACTGCCCAAAGCTTCCAGTCAGAAATTATGATGAATTGGATATCTGTGGTAATATTACTCGGTGGCCAAGGTTTCTGATCCATAATTTGGCCATATCATGTATCTACAGCTGGTTGATCCAGTAGCTCATATTTCTGGTTAAATCATAACCAGAATAGCCTCGGCGATCTGGTGCTATGAGTTTCCAGTGGAAGTAGTAGTGCTCATTTTATTGCATCAATTATTTCAATTTTTGGAAAGCCTTTGATGTTCTCAAAAGCCTCTAAAATTTTCTAGAACTGAAAGCAAACCCAGTCTATCTGGATTAGATCCTTGTTACTCTCATTGTCTTCTCTCGCTGCAATACTGTGTTTCAATACTTAAACCAAACTTACATTTTGTTTGGCTCCTTCTTGATTTTGGGAACACAGCCTGTTTAATCCCTTACTAGCTTCAGTAGCAGAGGGAAGATATTTACAGCATCTTACAGGACATTATCTGTAGATTATTTTATGAATGTAAATAAGCTGTGTTGTTGTTGTGGTCCTCTGTCCGAAGACAGGTTTGATGCAACTCTCTATGCTACTCTATCCTGGGCCAGCTTCTTCATCTCCAAATAACTAATGCAACCTACATTCTTTTAAATCTGCTTACTATATTCATCTCTTGGTCTCCCTCCATAAGACTCTCTCTCTCTCTCTCTATCTCTCTCTCTCTCTCTCTCTCTCTCTCTCTCTCTCTCTCTCCAATACTAGATTCGTGATCCTTTGACGTCCCAGAAAGAGTCTTATCAGCCGATCCCTTCTTCTAGTCAGGTTGTGCCATCAGTTTCTTTCCTCACCAATTCCATTCAGTACCACCTCATTAGTTATGTGATCTAGCCATCTAATCTTCACCATATTTCAAAAGCTTGTATTCTCTTCTTGCCTTAACTGGTTATCATCCACATTTTACTTCCATACATGGCTACACTCCACACTAATACTTTCAGAAAAGACTCCCTTACACAAATCTATATTCGATGCTAACAAATCTCTCTTCTTCAGGAATACTTTTGTTGTCATTGCCAAATTACATTTTATATCCTCACTACATCAGTCATCATCAGTTATTTTGCTGCCCAAATACCAAAACTCATCCACTGCTTTAAGTGTCTCATTTCCTAACCTAATTCCCTCAGTGTCACTTGATTTTATTCAAATTCATTCCATTATACTTGTTTTGCTTTTGTTGATGTTCATCTTGTGTTCTGCTTTCAAGATACTGTCCATTCCATTTAACTGCTCTTCCAAGTCCTTTGCTGTCTCTGAGACAGCTATCTGCGGCAAATGTCAAAGTTTTTATTTCTTACTTCTGAACTTTAATTCTTATTCCAGATTTTTACTTTGTTTCCTTTACTGCTCGTTCAATGCAAGAATTTTATAGTGTAGAGGAGTATATATGAAAAGAATGAGGAATGCTTTTATTACTTGTGTATGTGTATTGCAGTTAATTAAAATATTGTAGTATGATGTATGTAAATAACTCATAGTATGTAGTTTTACCTTGTAAATGTAGGTAAATATTTTAAGATATTAGGCACTGGGTAAAAGTGTACAAATTGCCGATCCAGCAGTTCCAACAAATTTCGACCATAATAAGTGCAAAATATGTTCAAAAAGAGTTATACGAGGTATTCTGTGTATTAACTGTAATTACTGGTACCACGAAAAATGCGTCAAAGTTAACCTGAAATACTTTAACAGTGCATCATAGAAGCAACTGAATCCAAAGTAAACAATACTCTAAAAACAGAGGATCACATAATTACGTCATTGAAACAAGAAATAATGGACCTCAACCTCAAGCTTGAAAGCCTACTGGTGAAGTATCATGAACTATTAGTGAAGTGTAATGAACTTGAAGTGGCAGTAACCAATAAAACCACGAACAATGAACTCGTTATCCGCACCCCGAACGTAAATATCAATAACAAAAACTGGCGTTTGATGGGACAGAGCACTACGAGAAATAGTCAAGCCGTAAATTGTGCTCAGAATGCAATGCTCAGAAATCGTGTGTTGTCTAGCGCAACGTGTGATTGTAGCCCTGTAAAATCTGCACGTAAACGAACTGCAACGGAAAACAAAGCTAATGTGGGGGTAGGCCTACGTGAAATAGATCCAGAAAGTCGTTTTAAAAGTGTAACTACTGATAACCGCCTGGTGCAAGATGCTAGCAAGGTCAATTTACAGTCTAACTTTGCACAATATCTTACACAAAAATTAACCCAAAGTGAACAATCCACCACAAAGTGTATGAGTAATCCGTCGACGAACATAATCTCTCAAGCACCAATATATGTGCAGGACAAAAATGAAAGAAATTCCACAATGTTACATAGCAAGAAAATCTCGGAAAAAATGAAAGTACTAATATTAAGTGGCAGTCATGGAAGAGACTGTGCTCAAATACTGCAAGACAAACTAGGGCCCTCATACCAGGTAAAAAGCATAGTAAAACCTGGTGCCCCACTAAAAGTGGTGATAAAAAACGCAGAAAATTTGACAAGAAGCTTCAGTGCACGTGATACTTTGATTGTAATAGGGGGTTCTAACGACATAGACAAACCTCTCGATCTAATGTTGAAACATGCGGTAGAACCATTGGAACCAATACTCGCTGTAAGTCACAAAATGAATATCATTAGCCATCCTATACCCAGGAGATATGATGTTCAAAATTTAAATAGTAAAGTTAATACTGCAAACTTCCATCTGATACAGGCTCTGAATTTAGCTAAACATGGATACAAAAAAAGAATTGCTGTGAACTTTGAAATAGGGAGACTAGCCAGAAACCACTTCACAACACATGGCTTACACCTAAACAAATGTGGCAAGGAGATTATCTGCAATAGACTGGCCTTCCTGACAACTATGGGGGACAATAAGAGACTTAAAGTCAGAAACCATAAACAGACACTAATAAGCAATTGGATAAAGACAAACAAGATGGGAAATAAAAAGAGTAGTAGTGGCCATACTGTGCAAACTACACTAGACAAATGGGTCACGAAGTCACAGAGATGAAACACAAAGCCCCCGACCCCTCAAAAAGGTCAGGAACCTGAAAGGATCAATAATGTGATGGTGAACACTATCGAGACATCCCTCCAAAATGTCAATGTGATGCCTCAGCAGTGTGAAGTGCATGTGGATACTTTTCAGGCCCACCTGGAAGATGAGTTGGCTGCCAAGGACGACCAAGAGAACCAGCACAACTGCACAGAAGTCAACATACCTGGAATACAGCACAATTTAACTAAAGGTCAGTGACACAGTAAATATGACTTAGAGCCCCTTGAGTAAACCCCACTCAGACCTGAAAATCTATTATCACAATGTCCAATCCTTGAGCAACAAAACTGATGACTTAAGCATTTTGCTGACCAGTGAACTCAGTGATATCTCAGTAGTATGCCTAGCAGAGCACTGGCTCTGCACTGATGTAGTTAGGTTTATGTCACTACCAAACTTCGAACACTGCTCCAGATCAAGTGATGGACATGGTGGTGTTGCCATCTTCATCAAACAACACATTGAATATAGCCCACTTCCTACCCTAAAGGAAATAGGAACAGACAAGATCTTTGAATGTGCAGCCATAAAGCTTACGTATCTAAATCTAATTGTAGCTACAATTTACTGTCCCCCTCCAGTAGTATTAATGATTTTCTGTTACAAATGGACTTGTGTCTATCCAAAATAAGTCAGTGGAAACAGGATGTGATTATATGTGGTGACTTTAATATAGACTTTCTCACCCACGACAGAAACAGGGAAACATTGATTAACATTGCAAAAACTTATAATCTGCATGGCCTTGTAAACGAGCTCACTAGAATAACACCCTCATGCAAGACAGCTCAAGATCAAATTTTTGCAAATAGAAATAAACTTAACCCAACTCTAGAAGTATACAATGCAGGATTCAGCGACTACCAAGCTTTCTTTCTAAAGGCCGATGTTAGCAAAGATACCTCAAACCCAGTCCCACCTAAAACTTTACAAAGGTTTTTCACCCAAGAGAACTTGAACAAGCTAAATGCCCTCCTTAGTAAAGAAAAGTGGACAGAGATGTACACAGCCAATGATGTCAACATGAAATTCAACATATTTCTTGACAAAATGATCCACCACATTGAAGAGGCCTTTCCACAAAAACCAGTAAGAATAAATAATAATAATAATAATAATAATAATAATAATAATAATAATAGAAACAAGAGTTGGATTACACCAGCTATAAAAATCTCTTGCAAACATAAAAGAATACTCCACATGTTGTGTAAACGAAGTAGTGACTCCCCCCCAACTAACAGAATACTATAAAAACTACACATGTATCCTAAGAAGAGTGATAAGACAAGCAAAAAGGATGCAGAATGATGAGTACATTGACAAATCCAGCAATAAAGTAAAAGCAATGTGGAATATCATAAATAGGGAAAGAGGGGAAATGAAAGCTTCACACACGAACATAGAAATCAAACTCAACAATGAATCTATATCTAATCCCGACGTTGAGGTGAACTCTTTCAACAATTTCTTTATGAGCATTGCTGAAAAATTGGTCCAAAATAATCCTAACACAAATTACCAACCAGCAAACCGAAAGTATTATACATGTGCAGAGTGAATTTTCATTACCAAAGTCACTGAAAATGATGTTGCAAAAGCCCTCAGAGAGTTAGAAAATCCATATTCAGCTGGAATCGATGGTATCCCAGCAGCTGTAATCAAAAACTGTGAACACACAATTGCTAAACCATTAACTCACCTCTGTGACTGTTCTTTCCAGGCAGGTATCTTCCCTGAAGCTCTGAAACTTTCTAAAGTAATTCCTGTCTTCAAAAAAGGTGATAATAAAGATATGAATAACTACAGGCCTATCTCAATCTCATCGTGCTTTTCTAAAGTTTTTGAAAAAATAATGTACAAAAAAATGATGTACTTCATTGGAAAAAAAGGTTTACTAAGTTTAGCTCAACATGGGTTCAGAAGCAACAAATCTACTGAAACTGCAGTATATGATTGCATAAATATGCTATTAGAACTGTCAGATAGAAAACAACACATAAGAGGCATATTTCTGGATACGTCAAAGGCTTTTGACACTGTTGACCACAAAATATAACTGGAAAAATTAGAACACTATGGTATCAGAGGAATTGCAAACTGGATTGCTACATTCCTAACCAATTGGATGCTGAGAGTCAGCATGAAATATACTAATAGACAAAGAAACTCAATAACCGAAATACTATCAAGTAATAAAACTGTAAAGCAAGGTGTCCCACAGGGCTCAGTTTTGGGACCCCTACTTTTCCTCCTGAATATTAATGACTTGAGTCTGAATGTTGATGCATAATATTTGCTGGTGACACAACTGTACTCCTCAAAGGGGAGAATACAGAGGCTGTGCAAAAAGCTGTGAACTTGGCCACTGAACAACTCAGCAACTGGGCTAAAATCAACAGATTAACTATCAACACCAAAAAGACAGCTTCCATGAACTTTCACACAACACAAAATGCAAATTCCTCTCAGCCATTTGTCACCGTAAATAACCAGTCAATAGATACCGACACTGTTTTCAAATTCCTGGGTGTGTGGGTTCAAGATAACCTGAAATGGAATACACATACAGGATCCCCCTGCGGGTTCGGGGGTTAGAATAGGCCCGCGGTCTTCCTGCCTGTCGTAAGAGGCGACTAAAAGGAGTCTCAAACTTTTCGGCCTTATGTGATGGTCCCCTGTTGGGTTTGACCTCCATCTCTCAAAATTTTCCGAAGAGCGAGCCGATTGGGGAAGGGCGCCTTACTTGGTGCATTGTGTCCATCTCGCGTTGAGAACTTTCGCCATCTTATTCATCGTTGCATTGCAGTCCTGCCCACTCTCCATCACTTGGGCATGGATACGCTCCTGCGTGCACTCTCTGCCAAGCAATGTGCAGGGCCATTTTCTGCACTGACGGCGACCATGGACCACATGTCACCTAACATCCAGCACGGTAACCAGTCCGTTGTGGTGGGGCCGCCATGTACCCTGTTGGTTGTAGCCCCCTGACAACACAGGGATCGCTCTACTGATGCCTGAGCTACTACCTCCCCACGTATGCCGAGGAGTAGATGCCTATCCCTCTGGGGCATCGGGACTCCCGGCAAAGGCCATCCTGCCAGGTGGTCTTTGCCGTGGCTGGGTGGCGTCCATGGGGAGAGCCCCTGGTCGGAGTGGGTGGCATCAGGGCAGATGACCCGCAATGAAGCGTGGTACATCATCTCTCGCTGGTGGGCCTCCACCAGCAGTCTCTAAGCGATCGAGGTCTAACCTCAACGGCAAGCAATTCAATCCAAGATCATTTCCCTCCCTGGCCACTCCATGGGAGGAACACATGGCTAAAGACAGCAGTGGAGATTATTCACCCCGGTACCTTGTCTGTATGCGGGTCGATGGTGAATCTTTTATGCAAACTAAGCCTCAGTTTTTTGTGGATCATTTAGAGGACAAGTTCGGGGAGGTGGAGGGCTTGTCCAAAATGCGCTCTGGCTCGGTTCTCATCAAAACAGCATCCTCTGCCCAGTCACGGAGGTTGCTCACTTGTGACAAGTTGGGGGATGTTTCCGTCACCATCACTCCCCATAAAAGTTTAAACATGGTCCAGGGTATTATATTCCACAGGGATCTTCTTCTGCAGTCCGACGATTAACTACGTGCCAACCTAGAACGACGAGGTGTTCACTTTGTCCGGCGCGTCCATCGGGGTCCGAGGGATAATCAGGTAGCCACCGGTGCCTTCATCTTGTCCTTTGAGGGTGATGTCTTACCCGAAAAGGTTAAGGTGATGGTTTACCGTTGTGATGTGAAGCCATATATCCCTCCTCCGATGCGGTGTTTTAAATGCTGGAAGTTCGGGCACATGTCATCTCGCTGTACTTCCAGCATCACGTGTCGGGATTGTGGACGTCCTTCGCATTCTGATACTCCATGTGCCCCACCTCCTATCTGTGTTAACTGCGGAGAACACCATTCCCCCTGCTCGCCGGACTGTAGGGTATTCCAGAAAGAAAGGAAGATAATGGAATATAAGACCCTGGACCGCCTGACTTACCCCGAGGCTAGACGGAAATACAAGCGGCTCCATCCTGTGGCAATGATGTCAACCTACGCCGCTGCTGCAACGACGGTTCTCCCATCACCACGAATCGGCTCTAAGATCGGTCAGCATCCACCAGCCCCCTTGCTTGTGGGGGGCACTTCACAACCTGTTGCTCCTGCTCCATCTACTTCAGGAGCAACAGCCCCCCCCCCCCCCCCCCACAACAATCGGGGACATCAGTTCCCCCTTCCCAGCCGGAGAAGCGTAAGACTTCTTCGGCTACTCTCGCAAGGAAGGCGTCCCTTGGGAACCTCCCTTCGCAAGTTCTGACCAGCGGCACAGCAGACACCCGCAAGTGGCTCAAACAACCTCACGGTCGTCGTACGTCCCTGAGACTGACCCTGTGAAGCCCTCCAAGCCTGAACCACCGACGGCACAACTAGGAAACAGAAACAGAAACAGAAGAACGTGCCCAAGAATACCGACATTGCGGTGGCACCCGTCCCGCCGCTTCCTACAAGGTCTGCGTCTGAGGACAAGGTGGAGATTCTGGCGACCGCTGAGGACCTCGGTCTCGCCGGTCCCTCAGACACCATGGATAGCACTAGCACAGGTGCTCAATCGGAGGCAGCAGGTGACGCAACGGCGTAATCTGCCTTCCCAGTCCCATCATGCCTTTCTCAGCCATGGACAACACCATTCTCCAGTGGAACTGCAGCGGTTTCTTCCACCATCTAGCTGAGCTCCGCCAACTTATCAGCCTTCATACTTTCCTCTGCATTGCTCTGCAGGAAACTTGGTTTCCAGCAATGCACACCCCCGCCCTCCGTGGCTATCGGGGTTATTATAAGAACCGAGCAGCTTATGAAAGGTTGTCTGGTGGCGTCTGTATCTATGTCCTTAACTCTCTTCACAGTGAGTCTGTCCCTCTACAAACAGATTTAGAGGCTGTCGCTGTTAGGGTGTGGACACCACAGGCTATTACCGTCTGCAGTCTTTACCTTCCACCTGATGGTGATGTCCCGCTGCATGTCCTCGCTGCACTGATAGCCCAATTGCCGCCACCTTTCTTGTTACTGGGCGACTTCAACGCCCATAACCCTCTGTGGGGTGGGTCAGTGGCAACAGGTCGAGGCGCCACCATTGAGCATTTATTGGCACAGCTCGATCTTTCACTTCTAAATGATGGTTCGTTCACGCACTTCAGCGTGGCGCATGGCACGTACTCCGCCATCGACCTTTTGATCTGTAGCCCTCGCCTCTTACCGTCTGTCCAATGGAGTGTGCATGACGACTTATGTGGCAGTGACCACTTTCCGATCCTTCTGTCACCGCCACCATGTCACTCTTCTAGGCACCCCAGCAGATGGGCTATGAATAAGGCTGACTGGGACTTGTTTTCCTCCACTGCCGCTATTGCGCCTCTCTCTAGTGTTGCCCTTGATGCGGTGGTTCAATCGATCACCACCGGCATCGTTACTGCCGCTGAATCTGCCATTCCCCGTTCTTCTGGGTCCCCTCGGTGGAGGGCTCTGCCTTGGTGGTCGCCTGAGATTGCTGAAGCGATTAAAGATCGCCGGCGGGCGCTCCAGCGTCACAAGCGACATCGCTCCATAGACCACCTTATCGCCTTCAAACGGCTGCGTGCGCGGGCCCGCCTCCTTATCCGCCAAGGCAAGAAGGAGTGCTGGGAGCGGTATGTGTCCACCATTGGCCTCCATGTCACTCCATCGCAGGTGTGGGCCAAGATTCGACGCGTCTTCGGCTATCGGACCCCTGCCAGCGTCCCTGCGCTCTCACTGAATGGAGCAGTTTGTACTGACTCCGACATCATTGCAAACCGCTTAGCAGAGCATTTTGCTATGAGTTCCTCTTCTGCAAATTACCCCCAGGCCTTCCGCTCCATTAAAGAGTGCATGGAGCGTCGGAGGCTTTCTTTTCTCACCCACACTTCTGAATCCTACAATGCTCCATTCAGTGAGTGGGAATTTCACAGTGCCCTTGCTGCTTGCCCTTATACCACTCCCGGGCCAGATCGCATCCACTGTCAGATGCTGAAACACCTTTCAGTGGACTGCAAGCGACGCCTCCTCGATCTTTACAACCATCTCTGGGTCGAGGGTGAGATTCCGTCACAATGGCGGGAAAGCATTGTCATCCCCATTTTGAAACCGGGAAAGAGCCCTTTGGAGGTGGACAGCTACCGCCCCATTAGTCTCACCAACGTTCTTTGCAAGCTTCTCGAATGGATGGTGAGCCAGTGCTTGAATTGGGTACTTGAGTCTTGGGGCCTTCTGGCTCCATCTCAGGGTGGGTTCCGCAAAGGCCGCTCCGTCGCCGACAATCTGGTGAGCCTGGAGTCGGCCATCCGTACTGCCTTTGCCCACCATCAGCACCTGGTCGCTGTCTTTTTCGACATGCGGAAGGCGTACGATACAACATGGCGTCATCACATCCTTTCTACGCTTCATGGATGGGGTCTTCGGGGCCCTCTGCCGATCTTTATCCGCAATTTCCTGTCGTATCGTACCTTCCGCGTGCAAGTTGCAGCCTCATATAGTTCCTCCCACGTCCAGGAGAACGGCGTGCCACAGTGTTCTGTTTTAAGTGTCTGCCTGTTTTTAATAGCCATTAACGGCTCGCTGCGGGCGTGGGAAATTCTGTCTCCGCTTCCCTGTATGCTGACAACTTCTGCCTTTACTACAGCTCTATTGGCATTGCAGCTGCTGTACATCAGCTACAGGGCGCAATCTGCAAGGTGCAGTCTTGGGCTGTAGTGCATGGTTTTCAGCTTTCGGCTGCCGAGACCCGCATTATGCATTTCTGCCGGTGCCGAATGGTCCATCCTGAGCCACGGCTTTCTCTTGACAACGAACTTCTTGCTGTGGTGGAGACCCACAGGTTTTTGGGTGTCGTTTTTGATGCCCGGCTGACTTGGCTGCCTCATATTCAGCAGCTTAAACAGGCATGTTGGAGGCATGTAAATACTCTGAGATGCTTGAGCCACACCAGCTGGGGCACTGACCGATTTACCCTGTTATGGCTCTACCAGGCGTTAATCCAGTCTCGCTTGGATTATGGGAGCCTGGCTTATGCCTCAGCATCCCCATCTGCGTTGCGGGTGCTGGACCCAGTCCTCCATAGCGGGATACGCCTTGCCACTGGTGCTTTCCGCACCAGCCCTGTGGACAGCATACTAGTGGAGGCAGGTGTCCCTCCACTGCGGTTCTGATGCCAACAATTACTGGCTGCTTACGATGCCCATGTTTCTAGCTTGCCCGGGCATCCAAATTACCGTGTCCTGTTCCCGCAGTCAGTCGTCCATCTGCCCGACCGTCGGCCTCGGTCGGGTTGTCCAGTCGCCGTACGCGTCAAGGAGCTTCTCTCCAGGCTTGGGTTTTTCCCTGTTCCACCTCCTTTCCGGGCACCTCTGCGTACACCCCCGTGGAGTGTGCCTCGCCCTTGCCTTCGGCTCGACTTGGCACAGGGCCCGAAGGACTCAGTCCCTCCAGAGGCCTTCCGCCGCCGCTTTTATTCCATCCTGGCCATGTATCAGGGCTCTGGCATAGTTTACACCGACGGCTTGATGATCGCTGGTCAAGTCGGTTATGCGCTAACTCTAGGGGACCATTCCGAACAATGTTCCTTGCCAGCTGGCTGCAGCGTTTACACTGCTGAGCTGGTCGCCATCTTTCGCGCCCTAGAGTATATCCGCTCCTGCTCAGGTGAGTCCGTTATCTGTAGTGATTCCCTGAGCGGTTTACGAGCTCTCGACCAGTGTTTCCCTCGTTCCCGTCTGGTGATGGCTATCCAGGAGTCCCTGCGTACTCTTGCCTGTTGCGGCCGCTATGTGGTCTTTGTGTGGACCCCCGGTCATGTCGGCATCCCGGGCAATGAACATGTTGACCGCCTGGCCAAACAGGCCACCAGTGAACCCACCCTGGACATTGGCCTCCCGGAGACTGATTTGCGGGCAGTCTTCCGCCGCGAAGTTCTCTCGTTTTGGGACACTGAATGGCACAATCTGCCCACGCCAAACAAACTCCATTCTCTCAAGGTGACAACGCGTGTGTGGCAGTCATCCATGCGAGCCACTCGCAGAGATTCAGTTGTTCTTTGTCGGCTCCGCATTGGCCACACCCGACTGACTCACAGTTATTTATTGCGTCGTGAGGACCCGCCTCTCTGTCGCTGTGGGGCGGTGTTGACGGTGGTGCACATTTTATTAACTTGTCCTCTTTTAGCTGTGCTCAGGCAGATGTTTGCGCTGCCTGATACACTCCCTGCCCTTTTAACTGATGACCCTGCTATGGCTGGCTTAGTTTTACGTTTTATTCGGACAGGGGGTTTTTATCATTTAATCTGAGTGTTTCTGTTTTCTTTTCTTGTTTTGTATTGATTCTGGCATTTGGCCTACGATTTTAAGCTGAGTTTTTAATGTGTTCTCGGTGGTTGGCTTTTCCTTTTTATCTCTATGGTCGGCCAACCACCATCGCACTCTGTGTGATTTTAGTTCGTTTTGTCTGGTCTTTGTCTCAGTTTCTCTTGTTCTGTTTCGTCTGTGTTCTATTCTGTTAATGGTTTTTATTCTCTGTGGGTGTTTTTAGTATTTTGAAAAAGGGACCGATGACCGTAGCAGTCTGGTCCCTTTAAACCCCCAAACCAAACCTACACATACAGGAAAGGTAAATGCCAGGATTTGTACTGGCTATTATGCACTGAGTGTACTGAAAACGTGTGCTAGCCTGAAAACATTAACCAGTGCGTACTACGCTTACATACAAGCCCACCTAAAATATGGTGTAATATTCTGGGGAAATTCTCCAACTGCTCTGAGCACATTCAGAATCCAGAAGAGAGCAATGAGGATTATTACTGGGAGCAAACCCAGAGACTCCTGCAAACCCATCTTCAGAAAGCTGGAAATCCTTACACTGCCTTGCCTCTACATTCTTGAGACTCTAAAATTTTTCAGAAACCACATAGTGCCAACTGACCCCCGAGTCGTAAAAAATAATGAAATACGTGAACACAACACCAGGAAAAATGCAAACATGTATGTTATATGTACAAACACTCAACTGTGTAAAAAGGGAGGTTTCTACATGGGCCTCCAAATGTTCAACAATCTTCCCACTAGTATTAAGTCCATCGTGTCGTTACGTGTATGAAGTTAAACACAGAGCCCTGAATACAATTGTATGTAAATAAAGGCTACTGCTTTCACACTGCAGATGGATTTTTTTCTACAACTGTCACTGTATTCAGTTGTTCAGAATTTCCTGTGTGCACTTTGTGCCTATTTCTTCACATGTGAGTCCTGAGTAGCTCTGAAAGTATTCCTACATGCCCATTTTGTCTAAAATTTTCTTTCAACCCATGCCTGACCACTGATGGTGGGACGACAAACGCTTCATGTAGTTACAGCTGGGAATACCATGTAGCGTTGCTATAGCTGGCGATATCTTGTGTAGATTCCTTTCCCAAGGTGGCTTCCGTTAGCTCCCCCTCCCAGATGGGGTCCTCTCTCCCTCCATTTATCCCTCCTATCAACCCTGATCCTCACCCTCCTTTAATGTCCTTTCCCTGGG